>NW_019525301.1:2609801-2746852 GCF_002814215.2 Seriola lalandi dorsalis
GGGGGGGGGGTGAATGGAGGAACGATACACATGTACACACACACATGCCAGCAGCACCACCAGCAGTGCAATATGATAAATGAAAAGACTTTATAGTAATTAAATCAAAACGACGATTGTTTTTATTATTATGAGTTTTTAAAAATCACCTTGTTATTTAGGGAGAAATAGAAAACTTTAGATTTTCATTTCACTCATTTTTTGTCACTGGTGAAAACAACCAAAACCAAAATAGTTAGTTTTGGGTTCATCAATATGACAGTCTGACCTTGAATTTTTGGTTTATTACATAATCACATTACATTACATTATAGGAAAATCCTGTGTTTTTACAAGCTGATTTTTGTATTACTCCGATTGTTTATGGAAGTGTCTTATTCACCAATTTTACCACTCAAATCCGGTTACTTAGCACCATCATCAAAACACAGTCAAACAGGACAATAACCTCTAGTCATCAGAGGATCAGACATGTCCAGTTTTTGACTTCTGGGTCCAGTGTAACCTTCTACAGCATTTCAGATTTTATGTTCAATAATTGGTTTAGATCATCCGGCTCAAGTTTATCACCTGTCTAACTGTCTGATCACTTTCCTCTCCCACCCTGTTATCACCGTGACCCCAGATGTCAGCAATTAATGAGGTGAGTGAAATATTAACTGAAATTAAAAGAAAACTAGAACCAGGAGATGAAAAACTTTTTTTCATAATTACGAAATAAATGAAATAATAGTCTAAAAGAGCAGCATGACAAGATAACAGTGAACTGATGTGTCAGAATAGTCAATCACATCGATCACATCCGTTCATGCTCTACTGACTGTGTGTTAAGTTGATCACTTTGTATCAAGACTGCAAAGTACAGGTGTGTATCCATCAATGTCTGACAATCTGATTCATATTTACACACACTGTCCACATTGTAATACAAAATCAATATAGATAAATTTCATCATCATCATCATCATCATCATCATCATCAACTTTTATTTAATTTTCTTGGGGATACATTGAGGGGTGACCCTTATTTTCAATGGTGCTGATGTTACATAAGCAGAAAGAAAACAAACCAAACAGACGAAAAGAAATCTGTTCCTAACAAAAGCAATTAGATGCAAAGACATTAAGATTTAAAAGATTTAAAAGCTTATTAAATTATTGCAATGTTATCAGGGAATCGATATAGTGTGCTGTCAGGATACATAGTTATTTAAAGGTGTAATCTGTAACTTTTCACATTAAAATGTCTGAAAACAACTATAGTTGTTATAAGGGAATAACGGAAGTTATTAATTTACATAGTCCCAAATGTTTTCTTTTTTTTTTTGTCACCAAAACAGTTGGGAACTTTTGGGATCATCAATAACATTACAGTCTGACCTTGAATTTTAACTGTCATTATAACTACGACCACTAGATGTCGCCTAGCAACAAAACGTAACTATGGGTCATAAAAAGCTGCTGCACAAACGACCTGTCCGCTCGTTTTTCACAGGAGGACAGTCTCGTTTTGAAATGCATTTGATTTGCCTTCCTGTCAGAGGCGCCACATCCCCCAGCGCCGTGGTTGTCTCCCAGAACGAGTCCACATGGGCCGACATGGACCAGTCTTAAGCCACATTTTTACGATACACTCTCTACATCTTTGTTGTTTTTAAAAACATATTTTAACAAATAACAGTTTTACCAAACATTAAGTGGCAGCTCAGCTTGCAGCCAATTAGAGACGTCCTGTGTCGATCCACCAGACAGCGTCGGAAAAACACTAATTTTTAAAAGTGCCACTGTTTTAGTCAGTATTTTTTTTTTACAGGTTTTAATCATGAGGTCCATTTGTTTTGCAGTGGAGGAGATTTCTGTTAGAAGCTGACTGCAGTGACAGCAATGATGGTGATGATGGAGCGAACTCTCTTTGAGTTGTTTGCTCCTGTCACTAACTTTACCATCAGCTCCTATACCGTATACCACAGAACCATATTTCATGATATCGTGACATGTTTTGCAGACTGCAAATGTAATATAGAGATGTACACTGTAGAGTCTGACATTTCAGACTTTTCAGTGAGTTATTTTTTCAGGGAGTCGGAGGCTTGAAGTAGAATAGCAAAATAACTACCTCTCAGGAGAGTGAATTTAATAGGGGATAGCAGCTTCTCACTGTGGGCAGAGGGGAGTCGGGGGGGGTCATTAGCTACGACACAAATCAAACCGGCAATGATCTCAGATTGTTAGCAACATGAGCAAAAGTGTAAAATACAAGACAACACAAAAACATGAAACCACCACAGGCTTACAGTACAACAGTACAGTGCAGTACATTGTGTTCAGGTGATTTAGATTTCCATATATAGAAATAAATATGTTGATCTGACATTGTTTGTCTTAGCAAGTTTTTTGACCAGTGGAAATGAGGCTCAAGAGAGAGAAACAACCAGATCTCTGACTCTTAAATTGTCCAGTATGTTCTGTTAATCTGCACTTTTACTAGCAAGTCTAACAATAGATTGACAAGTTTCTTACTGGTAATGAGTGTGTGAAAGCAATGAAAAGCTCGCCCTTGTTTGGACATGTCACTTTTCAAATGGCAGAGATGCATCATTTATGAATGTTTCCTCACACTCTGATCACTGCGGTGTAACACACTGTGGGATGGATGTAAAAACGAATATGTGTGGATGGAGAACAATCCATCGTCCCCCCCCTCACCTTGTGATCAAATAAACCAAAAACATTTACCCACGCCACTTTATTTCTACAAGTAAGAGTGGCGGCCATTCCATTAGTTTTAGCAGCAGTATAATTAAATGCCCCGTGGCAGCCATTTAACAGCGATGACCTGAGGTCTTGATGCCTTAAGTGGCGGAGCAGAGGTGTGGCTCAGGCTCGTAGTGGTTCGTGGCAGGTCGTAACAGGTATTGGTTTGATGCTAATTGGGGCGGCATTGCAGTGGGCAAATAAGGCAGCGCTAATTGGCGGTCAGGGACACATTTCAAGGACACCTCAAACACAGGCATCTGCCACACTCCTGAGCAACTGTAAACAAACACACACACACACACATATACATGCACAGTCCTTGGACAAACAGTGGCATCTGTGCTTCTCAGTGGCAGTCCGGCGCTGAGCAGAATGCCTGGCTGTTTTCGGCAGTGAGCTACACTATCTTTCTGAAGGGATTCCACATTCACTACAACTTTATCTGCTCAGACGGTGACTTCATACGGATGTCTGGGTCCAGACATGTGTGTTTGCATCACTCCGATCCTGCATGCCAAAGATGAGTCACTGTCAGAGAAAGGGAAAGTTCCAGACATGCGAAGGGCAAACTCATCAAGCCAAGAACCCGGCAGAATAGAAAAACACAAAAGCCTCCATCTCCTCCAGACTGCTAAGAGCAGGATTAGGCCTTCTTACCACGGAACAATGGGCGGACTGTTGTGCTGATAACATAATGTTAATCAGTAACGCTTTTTCTCCCCTTCGTCTGTTGGCATTGGCTTCATGCTTGCTGTTAACTGTTTGAGAAACACAGGCACTGTCCATGCTGTCATCCAGTGATGTGACATATTAACAGATGGTAAGGCTGGGAGGCTCCACGGGGGCCGTCACTTTCTTTATGTCTTCAATCAGAAGCGCAGGCACTGAAGGGTTGAACTGGATTGATGTTGGCCTTGATGGGTATGGTGCAGATTTTTAATAATTATTTTCTCTTTGTCTCAGAGGAGAGTTTTGAATCTCTTGGTTTAATACTGTTAAAGTAGCTTTTGTACCATCCTGAGAATATATTTATACTTCTGTGTCAAGTTGTTCGATGGGAACTGCTGTGGGAACAGATTTACTCAGCGTCAGATCGTGTTTACATTCACATTTATATTCTAGACCACTTTGTCGTGAGGAGCAACAACGGTTGCTGAGCTTCAGCTTCCTCTATGTAAAGGGTCAGCCAATTTTTTCCTAATCCATTAAATGGCAAACCAGAATACAATCAAAGGCTAATTTAAAAATGTAACTGGAATTTACTTTGTTACTTTGCACATGTGGCGCTGTGGCCACAGTCACGTATTATACGTTTAACGGACTGAATCATTGAACTGGTGTTATTTTTCTCATATATCAAATCGTATGTCCGCTGTCTCAGAGGTCTATCAAGCAAGCAACAGAACCTTTGGAACTTCCTGTCAGAACCTTTCAGAATAAAAGCTCACAATAGCTTGAAATAAAGAAAAAAAATTATGTATCAAATTATGAAAACTATGTTCCTCATGCTTTTATTTTTCTGGAATCTGTCGGTAACTGCTGCTGCCATGACAGAGATCTATTTTTTCAGCAGGCTCTGTGCACTAATGTGGGACTTTTAAAAAATCTGATTATCAAAATAACCTGGTGGGCCTGATATTATTGCTGGTGGGCCAGTTTTGGCCCGAAGGCTGCCAGTTGCTATGCACTGTTTCATGTTGTCTTTGACTTCAATCATTTCCATCAGCATCTGAAAAACACAAACTGCCCAAGCTAAAGCTCTTGCCGTCTCCGCATGGATTCTTCCTTGCTGTTGCAAAAGTCTGAAACCACTTTCCTGAAAGTGGTCTCAGACTCAGACCTCTGGACCCCTCTGTACATGTGTATGCTGTAGTGCTACACTGTAAACCCTTAACACACATTATAGATACTGCTACAGTCACTCCCTTTTTGATAGTAAGCTAGTAAGTAAGTTTTTGTTGGCACTCCCCGACCACAGCATAACAAAGTTAGGTTTGCACTTTTCCAGCACTCCAGCACAACTGATGTGCTGGTGGGAAGCTGGTGAGGGATCTTAGTGGCCTGAATCCCGGCCTATGACTCTACTGAAACTCTAACTGACAGGTGAAAAAGAAGCAGATGGCAGCTTCATGGGGGAGGAATCCGTCTACGCTCTCAAGAGGAACACACACTCAGGAGCCATCACAGAACCTCAGATTATTTGGCATGCTTCATTTAACACACACTAAATGCATCATACAGATAAATGAGTTAAAGGCCCTGCACGCGCAGGTGCTTTCAGTTATTCCGGTTGATTAGGATTTTGCTCAGATTGAAAATGGGATGAGCCGTGCTGAGTATTACATGAGGTCACTAAACTCCATGCACCAAAAAGAATGACAAAGGTGTAATTGTCCCATCCAAGCAGCCGCAAAAAAACTACCTAAGAAGAGAATCAGCAAAAAATAAGTGAAACGTATGTGTGCATAGAATTTAGGGTGCAGTATCTGGAATGTATGGATCCACAAAGAGATTACATTGCTGCTTTTTTGAAGAGTAGGTACATATTGCTGCTGGGAAATAGGACAGTGGTGCACCCTGATGGCATGGCACACGTCAAGATGCCATGGGTCTGACAGCTAACATAGAAGACATCACTTGAGAGAGAGGCTCTGCTCTGCGCCTCTCTTCTGATTGGCTCACTGATTTCTGAGTGATCTGTTAAAAAAACACTCACACTCAGAGAAACCAAATCCTGCAAGGTTGGATGGTGGGTCCAGGTGGGCGGGGCTCGGGGCATGGCTGAGTGCAGTGACTGCTTTGTTGTGACATCACAGGTTAGTTACAGAAGTTGTTTTTGGGGATTTGCTGGAATGACTGATGCGACTGATGTTTTTCTTTGGATGACGTCCTCTTGGATGCACCTTATACACCACTGACGTTTGTTGTCCTACAGACTGTCAACAAAGGATGTTAGCAATAGCAACAATCACTGCAGTATCGTAGGTATTGCACAGTAATTGGCCACTGTAATGTGGAGACAAAGAGTGGACTCAGAGAAACAGAACTATCAGTAAATGCCTTCAAAAGTTTGAGAGATTTGTGGGCAGATACTTGCTGATTATCTCTGGAGTAACTCTCACTGAGTTCTCTGAGATGCCTTGGAGTATGAAGTGTAGTGGAATGCTACTCCATCCCATTTATATGTATGTGTTGAATACTATACATTATTGGTCCATAGACATCAGTGGTCTGACAGTTGAACTTGTAGTCTGCGTGGTAGTTGCAGGTCAGAAAGGTCTTGCAGTGCTGCGTGTCTGAATGGGACCATTGCATGACTGATTTTCCAGTCTGAAAAGTGTGTGCGTGTGTGCATGTGTGTGTGTGTGTGTGTGTGTGTGTGTGTGTGTGTGTGTGTGTGTGTGTGTGTGTGTGTGTGTGCGTGCTCACCAACTGGTCAACTTACTCCAGTCTCCTCTCTCCTCTCTGACTGCATGCCTCACTGGGCTAACACTGTCTGGAGCTCCTCCTGTGTGTGTGTGAGAGAGAGAGAGAGTGTGTGTGTGTGTGTCTTATAGAGAGACAGAGAGAAAGACAGCCAGCCCCTGGGAAGTAGGATGGTGTGATAACACTCAGAAATGATAGTTTAGCCCTGGAGAGCACTTGACACGCAATATCTCCTTCCTCAGATCGACACACACACAAACACACACACAGCTGTCACAGTGAAGGGTAAACAAGCAGTGCCAAGGGCTTTGAGAGCAGGCAGGAAAGGAGACTCGGCCTCATCTGTATGTGTGAGTGCCAGCGTCAGCGCGTGGGAGTGGCGTCTGTGTGTACGTCTGTGTGAAACATAAGTAAAGTGGACCAAATTGAGTATATTGCCACTCAAACAATAGACAGTATGAGACCAGAGAGAAAAAAGCACATAGTCATCGTGGACACGCAGCTTCAAGATCTCATCTCATCTCCTGTCTTAGTTTTCCCAATTCCCCTCCCACCTTTCACCAGCAGACGGTGTGATGGAACACAAAAATGTCAGCTATATAGGCACCTCAGGTGGTACGTGTGCAAGGCTCGCTTATATGCGCTTTGCATAAGACCTGGAGCTTCAACTCTGAATTGTTCTGAATTGCCGCCGTTAAACCTGGTCCCCTGACAGATTGCGACGTTAGCAGGGTGCACTTAGACGCGAACAGGTAGCTGTGTGCACAGAAATCAATTTCCCCACCATGAAAAGGGGTACGTGAAGGAGGCATGAGAACTATCTAATGCCCGCACCGGCAGAGGAACTCCTGATCACTGAGTCTGGGACAAAATGGAACTGCTATGGAAGGTGTTTTCTGAGGTTATAGAACCTGAATGATGGGACTAATTTAATTGCAACAATCCTCTAACTGATATATGGTTTTTACCCTTGAACCATAGAAGTGTGCGTTTGTGCCATTTGTAATAGTTTACTTGAGTTACTGATAATTGATCAGCACTACCAGTTTGTTTGTTCTGGTTGTTGCCTTCACTACTAGAGAACTGAGACGCAAACAGTGCGGCAGCTGCTCTGTGCCGCCAGGCCTGTTGTTTCTTACTAAATCATGATCCATGGCTGGGAGCTTATTTGAGTCACAGCTGAGGAAGTCAGTGTTAAAAGACTTGAAACTAAGCTTTCTAATAATGCTCAAAGTCGTTAAAACTGAGTGGTGGAAAGTAACAAAGTACATTTATTCAAGTACGATACCTGAGTGCAAACTTGAGTGCATTTGCACTTTATTTAAAGGCCCCATATAGTATAAAGGTAGACTTCCATGTCTCTTTTGATTATAAAATAAGTCTAGGTTCTATATTAATACTGTGAAAGTATCAAGTATTATTATTATGTAGAATTGCAAAAAAGAGCAAAAAGTCTGGAAAATAAACAATTTTTCTTCCTGCAAATGTCGACCAGGAGCATGATGGGAAATAATCTCAAAGGAATCGGAGCTTGTGTCTCATTCACTCCTCCCTACTCCTTATCCAAGGAGATCATTGTAGAGGACTATACAGGGAGCTCATCTGTAAAATGAAAAACCACTTTCGGACACTGCTTGGTTGATTTTCTCTGTGCGAGCACAATGCATGATGGTCTATATTGCTTGGCTAGTGACCATCGGTTGTACACTACTTTTCATGATGCATTGTGGGATACTATGAGTCCACTATATAGGGTATCATAATTCTCACTATACATTTGGGCAGTACTAAAAAAATGGTGAACTCACTATATAGTGGACTATATAGGGAGTAGTGTGTGATTTCGGACTCTTCGTAACTCATGACACAGTGTCTTTAGATGTAAGAGGGGGTCAGACTGTTTTCAGTCTTCTAGTGAGTGGTAGACATTAGTTGTCCAAATCTACCCGAACCTGCAAAACGACAAATCAGAATAAGCTGATGAGTGTCATTTCTCTAACAACCACTCGGCTCATTTTGAGAGGCACTGATAATTGACCTTTGGCAAAACAGTATGAGGAATGTTAAAATGTTGATTGTGATCAAGGTTTACAGTTGCGTAAAGACATTGATTGTTAGAGTGCAGCTAACAGCATTGGCTAAAAAAAAAAACAGTGGAAGGAGAGAAGTAGGTATCAAAGGTAACTTCTGAATTATTTGTCTGTTCTGCATACGACTCAAAACCACAGTTAGAAATGAAAAAATCGTGGCCTAAGCGAAGGTACAGGTTTACAAGCATCCTTTGAGCGTCAGCAGCCTCGGGGCACAGCGGATTCCTCTCTCAGGTGCACAAATACACCAGATGGTTGGGATTTTATGGAAGCTCGTTAAAGAAGCATGTGAGATGGAAACAACCCTATACTTCAATGAAGGTGGCATATAGAATGACAAGTCCAATAAATTAGGGAAGCGTAACGGAGTGACAGATCACTTTTAAAGTACTTGACCATTTGACAGAATATTGAAAACATACAGTGGGGTCCAAAAGTCTGAGACCACTTCCCCCAAAATGGGACCTTATGGTATGAGCGCCACTATTCTCTGTGTTTAAACCAGACAGACATGAAATTCAAATTCCACAGAAGAAAAAGAAGGGATTAAATATCTGGACCTGGAAAACACATTTGGTTCATACAATCCAGTGGCCCGCAATCGATTTCCTTAGAGTAAAAAAATCTAGTTAAAGTCTATTTCCAAAACATACAGATATGCTTCACAGCTATGTAATTCACCACAGCTTGGCAGCACCTGGAAATTGGTATCATGGCAGGGTGCACATCTCCCCTCTAGCATTCACTGTTGCAACTGAGGAAATCATTAGGGCATCAAAATGGGTTGTGGGTGGAGAAAAGGCAGCAGGGAGGAATCCACCTCCAACCCATCAGGGCATGTTTAAATAACAGGGCAACCGTCTCTACAACAGCAGCCTGTATTAAAAAAAAAAAAAAAAAAACATCCTGTTAAGTGAAATATGAACCCAGACACCGGTAGAGAATGATGAAGAAGGAAAATCTTTAGCAACATGGTAATCCTGTAAGAAAAACAACACGTTTAGAAATGATGTGTTCACAGGATAATGGATATATTTGTACATTAAGCTTATTTTTTTTTTAAAAAACAATGTTTTGAAGTATTCTGACAAGTGATGTGGAGATAGTCTGTATCTTCCAAAATCCAGATGAATAAACCAGATATCTAATGGTAAATGCTCTGCACTCATATTGCACATTTCTAGTCTTATGGACCACTCAAAGCACTATACAATGGAAGCCACATTTAGCCGTTCACACACACACACACACACATTCATACAGCATTTTTTTCAACATACAGTGCTTATCTACTATACACACATGTAATATATCAGTGGCAATTCGGTTCAGTATCTTGCCAAGGAATCGAACCGCCGATCTTCTGATTAGTGGACGACCCTTCCTTCCTGAGCCACAGCCACACCAAATGACACACACTACAATGCCCGGGCAAATCATGCATTGCCTGACAGTGCCCATTTGAAAGGTCCAGGAATAGCAGAGAAGACAGACCTTGCAATCTGAGTGTTTGCTCCAGGTACGTGTCCCCAGGGTTGAGAATGAACCTCCACGCTCAATCCGGTGTAGTGACCCTCATCTAGGTACAATGTCATGACAGTGTTGACTATTTAAAGGCAACTAGCTAGTGAAAGTTTTTTTACTTCACAAGATGACACCTGAACGCACCACAAGTTTTGGTCTGGGTGGGGATAAAATGTCTCATTTAGGGAAGGAGCTTCAGGTTCTGTCTAACCTTCTACGTGGGCAAAGGTGGGCACCAGCCATCGACAATTAAATACAACTGCTTCATCAACATTTCATCATACAGTATACAGGCTCCCTGCCCATGTTTAGTGATGTGTAGTCATATCATTAAAGCTGAGCTAACAGTTTTAAACAATGGATCAAATGACTATGTCCAATATGAAAAGTGTCTGTTGTAGAGACAGTTATCACCAGCTCTGTTTCACTCCAGTGTTCTCTGTCTGTCTTCAGTTGGCAGCCAAGTATTTGTCCCAAAATAACCTTCAAAAGTGAATTACAGGTAAAAGGGAAAATACTGGTCTAAACTCTAAATTAAAGTCAATTTGCATATTGTAGCTTTAAAAAGTACATGGGATTATGCATTTGTACGTTTCAAAAATGACTTAAACTCAAGCTTTCTTGAGTTTAATCATGCATGAAGATGAAAAGCCAGTTTCATTAGCCCCTTACCCATAGCTGGTGCTATCGCCTAAACTCTGGGGACAGAAATGTAGCTTTAATGTAGGTCCCAGCCGAGACACTTCAACCCCGGCGCACGGCGAACGCTCCAAACTCCACCGCGGGGAGAGAATTGATCTCTGCTCTCCTTCACATGGGGCCCGGTGTGAGCAGCTGGTGCATTGTGAACAGTGAACATTATGAACTTTTCTCGGGCCACAAGATGACAGAACAATCTGCTGAGTCTGCAGCTCGCACATCACAGCGGGGACAGCAACAACTCCTCTGGTGTTGACACACGGCGGCCAACATTGCCCACAGCTAATGTCACACAACTGCTACAAGGGAAGGAGGATTTTTCACTACTGCACTCTCTCCCTATTTCCTGTCAGAACTACGTCCCAGGGCTAAAGATGAAATGGTCTTCATAACATCAGCCAATATCAACAAGAAAATACACACGCACCCTCACACACACACACACACACACGCACGCACACACACACACACGCACGCTTGAATGCTCTCAAACGCTGGTTGCCATCATCCTCTCATACTGTTCTTCAGGGTGATCAGAATGAATTTGCATATATTCTTAAATGTAAGCGCTGAACTCTGTAATTATGAGAAGCCCTGACTGTGTGCGATAGACTGTGCCCATAATTGTTTGTGTACGGGAAGACGGGGGCATGTTTTCAGCAGCAACGAAAGGGGAGGCGCCTTTGCTGAATGCAGCCCCTCTAGCAGCTGTCTACCACAGCTGTGGCAATTCATAAAAGATACACTGGTACACACACATTATCATAAACACACACACACACAAACATACACACACATACAGCATTAAATCTCAGAAGGCCTCCTGGGGATGATACCTTCCTCCTCATGTTTCCGTGACACAGGCGATGGTAATTAGACTAATTCAAAGTCTCCTCAGAGCGAGGGACGGAGATGAGGCGAAGGCAGGCAGACACCCCTGAAAGCAGCGCAGCGAGACAGACGCACACACAGGGTTGACAGGGAGTTCATCCACCTAACTGCCATGTTGTAGCATAACATTACTGCACCAGGAGATCCATACCTTATTGCGGGCAGGGCAGGGGCGTAAAGAGGGGGCTGAGGTGGGATTGTGTAGGTTCTGCGGGGGGGCTTGACCGTGACCAGATGATAAGGCTGGAGGGTGAGAGAATGAACGACAGACCTCTGCAGAGTTGCAGCTCAGCCTGACTCAACTGTAGTGATAGTTTCTGAAACTCAAATTTGACACACACAGGTTCATGACTGTGGGTAATTTTCCATCACTTCAGAAGAAGATGTTTTTTTTTTCCTTTTCTTTTTTGTACTTTTGCTATTGTGCAGTTATACAATGTAAATGTTATTGTTGAAGAAGTGACTGAAGGCTGATGGCTTTGAAAATGTTCCGTTAGGGCTGAGCAATAAATGGAAAAACTATCAAAACCAATTATTACAACCTCTCACCAACCTATACTTCCTCATGCCAGTTAAAACTTTCCCCAATGAGTGTGTTCATGAACTGTCCCCTATCTCGAGTTGAGTCAGGTGCCACCGCCCCCATCCAACTCAAATTGAAGCTGGCGATAGGGATGACACGAGTGCAAACGCTGAACCTCAGACTCTATCCACACTTACAGCTTTTAGATTTAAAACATATCACATTTACTCCTGCCGTCCACACTACTGCGGAGTTTTCAAGCCCATAAAATGGAGACTTTTGTTTCTGTTCGTGGTGGGGACAGGCATAAACTGAGACTGTTGGAAACATGACATATGCCTCAACCTCCTGATTGGGTCTCACGCCCTGACGTCACTGCCAGCGTAGCGTGTGTTTGGCAGCTCGCATGACTGTGTGTGTTCACACCGACTGCATGTCGGCTGCGTCGCTGCTACTGCCAGCTCTATCTCTCTACAGAGAGTTTGCAGGTTAATTGAATGTCAAATTTCTTTTCATTATAAATTAATTTCAGATTTTTCTTTGACAAAAAAATATCACTAAAATGCCACCGTCTCCACATGCAGCTGCTAAAGTGGTTAAAAGAAAATGTACTTATATTTTTTCATGCCGTGACATATTCAAGTTCCGTCCAGACATAGACAACTATAGCTGAAGGTGTCAGTTTTGTGTTATGTTGCTGGTATGATGTGAATATGACATCAACAGGTTTATTTTTGCTGGGAGACAAGTCACACATGAAAAATAGGCGTGATGTCGAATCTTTGGATCATGCCACTCAGCCGTGAGGATATTGATTTGTAGTCATATCACCCAGCCATATGTCCAATGAACATTGATGGTTTTGTGATGGTTTGTCATGCTGGTGGCACCAGAGAAAAGAGCATTAGGTTGGGTTAAAATTACAAGTGTTTAGCCCTAAATTAGTGTTTGTCAAGTCAATCTCCCATATCCAAGCTGCTCCATTCAGTATCTTTATTTGATTAAAGGTGTCACTTCTCGTAGTGGCACAGCCACAGAGAATTATTTCTAATTCTGCAGATCCCCTCAGCTCCAGGAAATGTTTTAGGTTCTTTAGTTTATTGTTTTGGTTTCTGCTTGGTTCACCACTCTCATCAGCAGCAGGCAGCTGTTTTCAGCAAAAAGTCTGATAAACCCTCTGTTACACATGGGAAATGACAAGTAGTCAGGCTTATTTTGCTCTGTTCTCCTCTGGAAGCGGAAGCGCAGAGTCGTATTCTCTTCCACTCAAATACATGAAACAACTTCTGACAAAACGAAGGCAAAGCTGATCATTGCAGTCAGTTATTTCTTTGTTCAAACATGGTGTAACTTTTGCAAGCTGCTAAAAAAAAAAAAATCCAAACACATTAACCAAATGAGGTGTCATGCACCAACATAGTGCCCAATCGGAGCAAAGTGTGCAGACATGGCTACGAGCTACAGCCTGCCTGTGTGTATCTGAACGCACCAGCATGATGTGAGGAGCTGTGTGTAGGGGTAGCTACGGTTGTGTTGAAAATAAGATGGAGTTCATCCTCTGGGGAGGAAGACGGGTCCTCGTCCTGTCCTGTGCACAAGAGGAAAACTTAGCCTCTTCAGGGAACCAAAAAAAAAAAGCTTTTTCTGTTTTTTTTTTTTAGATTGTTAAAGTCTGCAAAACAACACAAATCCCACGCCAAACCAACAACAACTGCTGCATTATAATAAAGAAAGAAGAAGAAAACATAAATAAATAGATAAATGAATAATTCAAAAATAGCATCTACAAATGAAGCACTCAGACATAGACTTCTGATCAGATGGGTTAGAGCTTCTGTAGGAAACACCCCAGAGTCTCCGGAGGTTTGTTCGGTTTATGACTGAGATCGTGAGTTAGTTCCTGCAGCAGGAGCTGATATCTATGATATCCACATGTGAACTGTGCGAGCATGCCACCACAGCAAAACACACTTTTTAGCCAGAAACAAAAGAATTATTAACAAGTATTTGGTGTCTGTGTCAAAAAGGCTTTGAGGAGCATGATTTAGCAAATGAATGACAGAATAAAAATCTTCCTCCCACCACACTGAGTTAATGTCTCTGGTCCGACACCTGGTGGAAACATAATTACAAAAACTAAAAAAGATTATGACTAGCAGTGGTCAGGCAGGAACTTCCATCTGATGACATCAGACGACACCTCTGATGTGACTGGATGGTATCTGAGTTTCAATAACAGTCCAATATTGTTCCAATATTCTGGCCTGACCCTGTCTCCTTTGCTGTAATTAAATACAGATCAGTGACAGGATCAACCCCAGGGTTATTCTGAATCCATGGACTTAAATCTAATAAAAGTTGTGAATTTCTCCTGTAAACCACATCTGACTAAAGTATAATAAATTTAGGTCAGCCACCTGTCACGAAAGCAGGAAAATTCAAGCTGTGGCAGCACACTGTGTAATCAAAGAGAAATGCAAATTATCAGAAACACTCTTTGTTTTGTAATCATATATTATTTTTTCACTGGGTAAAAGTAATGGTTTTTGATTGCTGTAAAGAAAGAATTCAATGTGTTGGGGATGTGCTAATTTTCTTTCTTTCACAGATTTATAAGAGCAACATTAATCTTATGTCTGTGGGTTCAGTAGGGAGTTGTAGTCTGAAAGTTTAGCCTAACTAGCATGCTAATGAGCATAAAGATTAAAAGTAGAAGAAAACAGGTAATCTGGCTCCGTTAAAAAGGGAAGCTACTGACTAGAGCTATCTAATGTACACATTGCGTCTTCGTAGTTCTTCTTATTAGTAACCAAAATGTAGAACTATTTAGCATCAAAAGGCCAGGACCGAGTCAGGTTAGCTGTCTCCCCTATTTCCTGTCTTAGTGCTGAGCTAAGCTAACCGTGTCCTGGTCTGGCCTTAACACACAGAAAAGAAATTGATCTGTTTTCTCATCTAAATCTTGGTAAGAGAGCAAATTTGTTATTTAATTATTGAACACATATTAGATTAACTATTTACCTCAAAGTAGTTTCTTTCATTGGGGATTTTAACATTGAATGTGATTTAGCTGCTTGTGAAACTTGAATATGTAGCCCACAAATTAAAAGAAAAAAATAACCACAAATCCACAAAATAAAACATCCTGGATACAAAAAGGGTGCATACTCTTCCACAGCCAAACAAACAGCTGTCTTAACTTAATGGTAGGCCTCTGCATCCTCCTCCTTTATGTCATGGCTCTGCCAATATGGTGGGCACTGGGGCTGGTTATCATTCATGCGAATAGGGTACGAATAGAGGGCTTGTCATTCACCTTGGCTGGAGCCAGTGTTTAGGCTACCAATAGCCATAATCATACCAATCCACACATAACCCCCCTCTGCCTGGGCTCAGTCCAGCCAAGGGCACGGATTACCACAAAAAACCAATTTGGAGAGACCGGGGCGTCCATCAGAGTCAGAGCGGATATGAGAGGCGGGTTCTTTGTTCTCCCTGATATTTATCTATCTGAGGCCGAGCAGAGGAGATGTCGCTCCAAAGAGAGGTCTCCCAGGTCGACGGCCTGGTATTAAGCTGATCTATGCATGTATCCCAGGGAGATAACACCTCACATCACAGATCAGCTCACAAGAACAATCCAAGGGAAGTGACACCCAGATTCAAACAAGGGGTGGGAGGGTGGGAGGCGACATCTCTGCCAAACACATCACTTCTTAAGCAGGGATGTAGCCAAGGAAAATCCATCTAAACTCAGTTTGGTCTGGCTTGAGCCTTCTTTTTGGGATGACATAAAGCTTCATTATGAAAAAATAAAAAGTATGAAAGTATTTAAAGAATAAAAAGAAACATAAGTTGGGGCATTCGGGATGTGTTTTTGCAACAGCTGAATTTTACCTCCTGATAATAATTATTTGAACTGAGTTTATCCATTTTTACCGCCACTACATCAATGTTCTTAATGCAATTTAACTCACAAACTAATTACAATTGCTACTTTTTCATATTTTTCCCGGTCAAGACTGAAACATATTTCCTCTGAGGCCTCCTGTGTGGATAAAATATAACTCCCAACTCCCTTTCAGTTTTCATCTGAAAGTTGTCGCCACTAATTGAACTTAAAAAATAATTTTTTCAAAGACTTGTGAGATGTGACTGAATGAAAGTGTACACTAGCTCAGGCTGCATGTGTAGCAGATTACCCTTGACTAGCCGCCTGTGAGTCTGGACAGACTTGCAGTCCCAGCCTCGCTGGCACCAATGCAGAGAGGGAGCATGTCAGCAGCAAGGTGAAAAAGTAGCAATTACATAAAAGAGAGCAAGTCAGAGTGAGGCTCTCCTTGCTTCTCCCATTCTCTGCCTCCTCCTCTGGGTTAAACCGGCGAGATCAATCCACAGCTGTGAAGTAGGGAGGGCACCTTGAAAATGCTGCTATTTATTTGTTTGAAATGTTCCTTTCCTTTCTAGTCCTCTTAAGGCCACTGGGGATACCGCCATTGATTTCCACTTCAATAACTTGACCTCTGACCCACGAAAGGGACGTGACGTCCCTCGACTGGCTACTCACAGCCAGGTGTGGTGAGGAAAATCTCCAAGCCTCCACTGCACGGTCTCACTCATTTACATGATTTAGAGAAAGGAGATTTTTTTTTCACTTAGGTTAATTGCAGTCTGTATTTGGGTCCACAACAAGAGAGCAGTGGGCAGTCGCAGACTCGCAGCTGTTTCATATTTTTCCAAAAGCTCAAAAGGCCAGCGAACTCCATTTCAGCTGTGAACTCTGAATCAGAGAAAGAGAAAATTGGAACATTTACATGCATCTTGTAGACAGAGATAATCTTTGAGCAGCCACATATCTTTTCTAACGGGCGTCCGCTTCGGTCTCCGGTCTCATCCTAGCGCACACACGCCATGTGTGAGTGCTATATGAGGAGACTTCTGCTGTTTGCAGATGGACTCCCTGTCTGTAATGAAGTCAGGACCCCCTGAAGGGATGCTGTCAGCCAACACAGAGTCAGCCGCAGGATTCGCCCAGCTCTGCAATCTCTGAAAACTGTGATGGAGCATATGCAACTCAAGATCACAGCAGATTACAGAGATTGAGAGGTATAACGTATCCATCAGTATTGTCCTAATTATGCAGGAAAGCTGCATCTCTGCTGCCACAGGATCACACGCTGAACGCAGTGCATCAATTTGCACATGTCATTGTGTGATCTTTAGGGAACTGTGACAGTAGATTTTAATAATAACACAGTGATGACTTTATTCATACTGTGTTATTCTTTTAACAAAAGTGTCTCACAGTCAAGACAAAGACAAAAGACACAAAAACAGTGTTAATGTTTCACACTGTGAGAAAAATTCTTCACAAGATAAAAATAAAAGCAGAGGAGAGAAAAAACTCGGTCATAAGTTTGATCATTTACAGTCTTTATTTAATTGGTGAATAGCCAATTGCAATTGCCCCATACACTGAATATGCTTCAATGGTGAAAATGTTATTGAATATATATATATATATATATATATATATATATATATATATGGCCTCCCATGCATTTAAGGCCATATTCAAACTTTTTTACTTTCTCAAACTCCATCAATCCAAATGAAGAAATAAAAAGCACTCAGGGGAAAAAAAAGTCATTGTGTGAAGCAAATGTGTGTATAGCAAAATAATTGTGAATGCATACATAATAATCTGTGGGGACGGGTCACACAAAAATTTGAACGGTCAGGAGGAAAACAAGCCCATGGTGTGATTATTTTACACTAATTGGCTACTTACCTCTACTTTCTTATGTTCAACGAAAAATGAAGCAGTAAAACAGTGGCTTACAAGATTTCTAAAAACAATCAGTGTGGCCACTGGATGGGAATGAACCTTGTGTGCGTGTGATGTGTCACTAGAAGCCAGTCAGTGCAGCGAGGGGTGATGCAGCAACCTGAACATTTAGTTTTCAGAACATCTGTTTAAAAAGGAAACCACAAAAACCACGAAAATCTGGAATGATTAAAAAACTGAAGTGTATATTTTAATGCCTCTCAAAAAAAGAGAGAAGGAGCATCCTCCTCTGCCTCTGTGCACCAGCCTCTTCTGGTTACTGTGAAATAAACTCAGTCCATTTTCAAAAAACAGAAAAAACTTGACATATTTATAGTTGATGTTTCTCTTGATACAATGCATATAGTCTCTCTCTTACTCTTTCTCCCTCACTCTTCATCCATGTGATGAACCGAGCCAGGATGTGGCAGATGGATGCAACCCAGGTGTCACAACAACCTACTGTAACTGGGCCGCACCCTCTGTTGTCTGTCCTTATACCACCGACATCAGAAAATATATATATGGACAGGGGTATAGTAGTGGGGGGAACAGTGAAACTGAGTTGCCAGGGCCCCAACATGGGGGAGAGCTGTTACAGAATTGTTTTTATCTATAACCCTGAAAGGTGGTGTTGGTTTAGTCCAGTCCTGCAGCAAAACAAAAATGTAGTAAATGCGCTGATACTGATGAAGACGACTCCAGGTGTACTTGTCATAATAAAAAAGTATGAAAAGAGAAGAGAAAGAAAATCATAGTGTGAACACAGCTTGGTAGCAGTCTGTCGCACTGGTTTAATATTTGTATGTAACATGGTTATTTAGCTGATATTATGATATTGAGCTCGCTGATAAATGATGCAGAAGGTTGGGAAGCAGTCACAGTGATTCAGCTGCAGGTCCGTCACCAGCATCTTCTCATCACAGTGAGCTCATAAAGTACAGACCAGAAGTCATGTCAGTCATTTTCAGCTGTTTACCATCTTTTTTCTTGTACATTATGAGTATCATACAAAAAATTTTTGAATTATTTATCATTTTAAGATGCTTGTAATACATAATGTTTCTAAACATGATGAGTGTACTACAGTGTTTTGATGAGTTTTACTGATAGATAGAAATATACCAGAAAAGTTTAATATCTCAGACCGAGTTATTATTATATTATTATACTACTTTACATATATATTACATATATTACATATATTACAAACATGAATGTTCAGATGCAGATGCTTTTCCTGTGAAGCCATCGGAAGGTTTAACTTTTGGGTTTGTAGTGAAAAACACTGTCGGATGAATTTCTATGAAAGTTGGTTCAGATATTCATGGGCCCCAGAGGATGAACGGTTTCCAGCTGCAGGTCAGTTTTCTCACTTATCCGATGCAATGTCTCGACAAGATTGATTGGGAGATATTTTGTGCACACATTAATGGTTGACAGAGGATGAATCCTACCGTCTTTGATGGCCTTCTGACTGACATTTGTGGTTTTATAGAAATGGCTGAGTAAGTATTTGATTAAAATGTATACATCCACTGTCCCAAGAGTTTGAATCCCAACAATTCAAACTTTTTCCTCCAGCACCATAAAGTCAAGTCTTCATTTTGTCCAATACTTTGCTTTATGACCAAATACCTGCAAACTACTGACATTCCCATCAAGCTCAACTGTACTTTGTCCTTTGTGCCGATTAGCAGATTTCAGCATGCTAAATAACTCAACTAAGACGTTAAATATCAGCATGTTAGCATTGTCATTTCAAGCATGTTAGCATTGTTGTTAGCAGGTAGCAAGCAGAGCTGTCAGAGTACAGCTTTCAGTAGAACAGTAGCTGATTTGACCAGCGTCCAGAAGGTCAGCAGAGACAATGTCATGCTATCAGCCACAGTATTACATCTGGGAAAGCTTGGCTGTTACAATACACTTCCTGCTCCCTTCATTTCTAATTGTGAGCAAACAAAGCAGCTCACCAAAATAGGGTGTAATTGTGAGCGAGAGAGGTGGGAGTGTGGTATTTCAGCGCAGACAGTCATACAGTAGACACCTGCTTTTTCTCTGCAGAATACACTGGCTCTGTCCCATCTGGCTTCAGGCTGCGAGTGGTTTACTGAGCAGGAGAAATGTAAAAAATCCCCCCCCACCCCCCGCTCCAGCACCCCAGCCCATCTTGTTCCAGAACGTTCTACCCCGTCTAGAACTAGCCTGACCTAGATCCAGTGTGGAAGCTAGGGCTACATTTCATTTCTCATCACCCTGTGTTGTCAGTTAATAACCTGCATCCTGGGAGGAGGCATTGCTCCACAGCTGATAGATATAGCGCCAAATCACCGTCATGTATGCTCAATACGGCACCGGGGATCATTATTCCTGATTGGACCTTTCAAGTGTTTCACCAACCCGGGGGAAAACGTCCAGGGAGACTTAATTTCCCTGACGTTACCTGAACGTGTCCTGAACATGAAACATTTACCTGGACACGGAATCATTTTTACATCAGCCGAGGCACTGGGGTGGGGAATAAATGACACATCTGCATCTCAGGGCTGATGCAACGGATAGAGTGTGATACGGGGATGATATCCAAGTGAATATTCAAGACGATTGTAGGAGATGATCCACGGAGAGAAAAATGACATCCCTAACCTCCATAATCGTGTCTGTGGCACAGCAGGGGGATGAAATTCAGCTGGCTCACTGAATAGACAGTTTAATCGCCCAAATGAAAATCACTTAACGTGCCCCTCTACGCCTGTCCTAAAACGATTGGAAAGGAGAAGTGAGGTAACCCGCCACTTCATTGTACCAACCACGCCTTCAACCTCCGCTCCATCCACCCGCAGTCTAACCACTTGAATGCCATCTGCTTGTTGGCTCGCTGGAGAGGGGTCAGAGCCGGGGCATCTGAGCAGCCAATTTCGGCACTTTAAAATCTCTCCAAGTACCAGCACTCTTTCTCGGTCACATCTCGCACACACAAACACACACACACACACATGCACAGGCGCAAACTGGCGGTGTAACAGAAAACTGCTAATCACCATAGCAGGGTGCTCACTCTAAGAGCCTGGCAGAGGATGTCTGTCAGTCGGAGGGGCGAGCGGGGGCCAGTTCTCGAAGTGGAGAGGAAATGAAAAGACGAGTCCGCCCATGTGATTTTTTTTTTTCCCCCCCTCTGTTAAAATTGGCCAGGTTTGAAGGGTCAATCAGCCATCATCCAGTCTTCTCTGAGCCTCTTCTCTTACATTCTGATGGCTGCTGTTTGAAACATGAACACAGAAAATGTTGAGCACATCAAAGTCTTTGCCGTCTCCTTCTTTCTTCGCTCCGTATCTATCTCGCATCATCTCGCTCTGCCTCTGTGATGTGCGCATGAATGAGTGTGTGAATGTTGAGCGTGTGTGCGTGTGTGTGTGTGTGTGTGTGTGTGTGTAGAGAGAGGAGGACCAGCGGTGTGTTGCCCCCAGGGCTCCGACCTGATCAAAGCAGAGTCTGTCAGTTTACAGGTACACAAACAGCCAGCCTGTACACACACTGCACAGAACAGAGAGGGAGAGAGAGCGGCAGAGAGACACGGAGGCCGAGTGGGAGAAGCAGGTTCAGGTAGAGCTGCAGAGATCAGAAAGCCTCATTCTGCCTTAAATCCGGGGTGATGTGGAGGTCAGAGAGCCTCAGCCAGCACTACTCCTCACTCACCTCTGTATGAAAGAGCAAATAAGAGGGAAAGCAGACCAAGTTAAAGGTTGGACTTTTCCAACGGGGAGAAAGTGATGACGGCAACCTGCTGCCTTATTTAAAAGACTACAAGACCTTGTTGTATCAGCCTTTAGAAGTAGACTGAGGTTTACTGGTGACCTCTCCAGCCTGGCAGGTGTTTTTGGTTCTCAGGCAACGGTGAAAGCAGCATTTCTTGGACGTTTGCACATGCTCATTGTGGATGAACCTGGGATCTTTGACAGGCAACTGGCTATGGCTAGCTACAGACAGTTGAGATATTATACCGACTGTAAAGCAACATCTCGTCAAATTTAGTAGTGTGAATTCTGGTTACTTTTTTTAAACCAGTTTTACAGCAATATTTCTGAACGTCATATTTGCTTTTCTTGAAAAAAAAAAAAAAACTAATTCAATGTTAATGATCTAAATATTAAATCCAGCTGTTAAATATTAAATGTAAATCTAAATGTTGCTAAACTGTACATTATAAAAAATTAGCAATAATTAACAGTCTTTTCTTTCTAAGCATTAAGAGGCAAGTAAACAACTTACTTGCAGTAAGCAACTTGCGCTGTGATTTATCATCTCAAATCAATATAAGTTATAAGTTATCACCTTGGTCAACATGGTGGGTGACTGTAGGGTGTATTGTGGAGCAGCTTTCAATAAATTTTCAAGACATATTTAATCAATCTACATATTTACAGTTAACCATGTAACATAATACTCAAACCCTTTAATTCTGTGCAGAGTTTCAGACAGCGTATGGAGTGTGTCATTCATTTTCAGTTATTGGTAAATATTTTGAAGATAACCATGGCAGAGATTTTAGTCCTTTATATTGCACATTTGATATGTTTAATGTCAGTTCAAGGGGATAATCCTTATTCTTCTACAGACAGGAAGGAGTGCAGAAAGGTGAAGATGTCCAGGCAGAGAGCAGCAAGACGCAGGAGAGAGACTTTGTAGCACTGGCAGCACAAAATCACGAGACAAGGGCTGAATTTAAGAGAGGGTTGCAGTAACTACTGTCATGAAAAGGTGTGTTTCAGTTTGGTCCATTTGAATCACACACTGAGATGGTGGTTTGTGGGTGTAGCAAGCTCACAGCAAGAGTCTGTAAATAGCAAAGCCATTTTAAAGCTGCACTACTTATGTTTGTGTCCAGCTAGAGACAGAACTCCACAACAACTTGAACATCACACACATTAATGTAAAGTCATGCTTCTGGTCACCTAACAAATCCAATATTCCCTCTCCTTTTAGTTCTGTTTTGGTCTCCGCCAGTCCAGATAGCACAATAAATCCGGCCCATATTTGGGTCACATGCTCGTCTTCTTCTGGCCCAGCATACGCCCAGCTGCACGGCCCAAATCTGGCCCATATACAGCATGACTGTCAGATGCTACTTCCACATCCGGACCAATTCTGGTGCACACACAGAAAATCTTCTGACTGTCAGCCAGAACCGCAGGATCACAGCCAGAGTCTGCCCAGACATGGAAGTATATGGGCCAGACTCAGCCAGTTCAACAGCTAGCCCCTAATTGGTCTGTTGTTTGGGACCCAGCAGGCGGTGCACAGTGGGTTTCTTGTAGAAAAAAGCTGCCTAAGGTCGATGAGGATGAAATGAAACTGAACCAAAACAATAAAATTGCAGGCTTTGAAACTTCTCCTAAAATGATTTCCTTTTATCCTACCTGAATGAGTGAAATGTGCAGAAGGTCCAGAAACCAAAAGAACAAATAGGCCACCCAGGACTGTGGCACATAGTGTGACAGGCTTGGATCAGAGTTAGATGAACTTCAGATACAAAAATGATTTTACCTTAATCAACCCTGTAGCCGTTGCTGCATTCTGACACACTGTGTATGCACTTAATCTCTCTCTTGGCCTTTTCCCTTTTTGTCTGCATCTGGCCATTGTCCCGGCACCGACATGGAGAAAACAACCATCAGCTCCAATGTCATTGCAGACGTGTGTTCAGCGGCGAGGTTGGCACGTCAATACTCCTGAAATGACGCACGCACAACTTTCTCAAACGTAGCATTACACTGGGAGAGCGGCTAAAAGGTTGTTTAGATGAATTAAAGCATCGAGCATTCCTGACACGTAGCTGACGTCTGTGTGTCTCGGAAAAAAAAAAAGAAAAGGAGGGGGAAAAAAATAAGTTAGGAACCAGAGGGGGAAAAATAGAGCACATCAATTGGCCAGGAAAATGAGAAAGTTTGTCCCTGACGCCCCTGTCAGAATGAACGATTAAGATATCTAATATGATGTTTAAAGCTGTGGGGCAGGCGAACTGATAACGGCTCGATAAGGCCTCTCTCCTCACTCATCCTCGCACGCTAATTAGCTGCTTGCTTCTTTTTTTGGACGTGGCGGTGGTGGTGGGGCTTTATCTATTTAAAAGGCTTTGAAGGAAGAAGAGGCACCTGCATCAATCATAATTATTTTACTCATACTAAAATTAGCTGAAGAGAGGAGGAACACAGTCTCCTTCAGAAAGCAACACAGGAAGAATGAAGGGGGCCCGGTGTGAAGGAAAGAAAGAGAGTGTTTGTGTGTGTGTGTGTGTGTGTGTGTGTGAGAGAGAGAGAGAGAGAGCGAGAGAAAGAGGGATGAGGTGAATCGATAAATATCACTTGGGCTGATTGGACCTAATTAGAGACATAGAGAGGCATTCTGGACGAGACTGGCTGGAATTGAGTTGGCCAAGTTGTCAGAGCCAATTAGGCCGCTGTATTATTGCAGCAGAGAGAAAACACACAGATTAGATTAAGTTTTACGCCTATGTGTGTGTGTGTGTGTGTGTGTGTGTGTGTGTGTGTGTGCGCGCGCGTGTGTGTGTGTGTATGTGTGTGTGAGAGCGTGTGTGTGCATATCAGAAGGATGATGCTTCCAGGGAAAACATGGCTAGGTGAGTGTAACTGTTCTCCCGTGGTGTGATAAACTGTGATACAACAACAATGATAATCACTCGCAGCTTATCATGCACACACGGGCACACATCACACACTGTGACAAACACTCTCTATCACACAGCACTCCAGCTGTCAGCTGCTGGGCGTGCAGCTGTGGAGGTCTCCCAAACACACTTTTAACTGGATCTCTGACTTATTCTGGGTTCAACTGGGTTTGGATTTCTGCATATGCGTGTGTGCCTCTGTGTGTGTGTGTGTGTGTGTGTGTGTGTGTGTGTGTGTGTGTGTGTGTGTGTGCGAGCGCATGCATCTGTGCATGAATGCGTGCCAACGTTTGATTCTGGTGATTGCGGCTGGAAGTAATCACTTGTGTGCAGTTAATATAATGATGGAGTCCTCCGAGTCTGCGTTACAACAAACCTGAAGGAAGAAATGAAAAGCAGTCCTGAGTTCAGCCAACTTCGCTGTGAAAGCATCGCTCAGAGTTTGGCAGCAGGTAACAGTTGGGTGAGACAATACTGCTTTATTTTCAATCTGTGTTTTAGGTGGAACAGAGAGAGGCCTAGTCTGCGGTCCAGCTCGACAAGTGTAGGCTAATTTAGATAATTATTCACAAATCCTTAGGCTGTTTTGGATTGTAGAGGTGCAGTGTAGCGTGCCAGGCGCAGCCCTGCCTTCAGCCATCTCTGTTGTAAAAAAAAAAAAAAACTGAATTAGATCTCAGGAAAGTCTCAAAGCAGAGACAGTGGAGTATGATAAGGAAAAGCAAGCATGAATTTTCAGTACTGTTGTCTCTCAATGGAAAGACTTCAAAGATCAGCAAAACAACAGAACAGATGCAGAGATGGCTTTATTTGTGATTCTGCCCAAAGCAACACAGCCGCAAGCAGCAGTGACAGATAACTGTTTGGATTGGGAAAGTTTAGAGGACTTCATGACTTTACACTCTGGATCCTCTAATTGTTTGGTTCTCAGTGGCTGATGGGAGGGGAGGCGCTCAAAGACTGTTGTTTATGCCGCCGCACCGGCAACGGTGTCCCGTCCCATTGTTGACAACACGATATCTCAGTTCTCTTGAGGGAATTTCTTTAAATTTGGTGCATTCACTTGGACTCAGGGATGAACTGATTACAGATTGTTGGTCACAGGTCACACAAAACATGACTTGTGCCATGAACCATGAATTCACACACTAACTATGACACAATTTAACACAAATGTTTAATAGGATGAAATAATGAAGTGATGACATTTTATATCCAAATGGTCAAAGGTCAACTTCACTGTGACATCATAATGTTCTGCAAAAACACTTCAGGCCATTATTCAGTGCTGTAACTCAAGGAGAAATGATTGGGACTGTATTTCCTGAAACTTAGCTGGTTAGTGGAGGGATACAACCGCGAGGTAGTAATTCGAGTTTGGCACTAGGTTTTACCATCCAGGTTCCTCTTAATGGAGCTGCTTTTTTACTTCTGGCTCTCCTCAACAGCCAGACTTTTTGAGTTTGGGCATGAGATGTTCTGTCTTTACAGACACCGTGTTGTCCAAAAGTCAAATCTAATGAAGACAAAAATAAATGCAGGATAAAATCTTCTGTAGTGAGCATTTTGGTTGTAGCTGTGACAGCTCATTTATCATATACGTAGCGAATAATTCTGTAGTATTTTCTGTGGATATTAGAGTCTATGTGCACAATTTGTAACTTTCTGACTCAGCAGCACCTAGTCTGTTCCATTTTTCCCAATTTTACAATTTTTCTACAAATCTTAAATCATCAGAAGAATTTAAATGTCATTAATTGACCGATGGCTTTAAAGGGACTTTAAAGCAAAAGTCTGGCATTCGATGAAATATGCTTATATGCTTTCTGGAAGAAAAGATGAGAAAATACTAATCTCATATCTGTCTGTTAAATATGAAGCTAGAGGTTAGCTTTGCTAAGTTTAAAGAGTGAAAGCATGGGAAAGAGCCAGGCTCTGTCCAAAGAGCCAAAAAAACCCACCTACCAGCACCAAGCTCAGTGATTGACATATAATATCTCATTTGTTTAACCATTAAGAAAAGTAAAGTGTAAAAACTACAAAGAACTCAACTCATTGTTTTGTTGGATTAAAGAAACAAGATCAATTAGTGAGGTTCTGGAAGCCGGGAGTTTCGACATGCATCATATGTCATCAGCATGTGCTTCTCTTAAGGGTTTTAGTTTGGTGGATTGGGGCACATAGAGGAAGAGACTGCGGGGTCGCCATTATACGCGGGGCAACGTGTCTGATTTGTAGTCCCTTGAGCAGCAGACCTGAGAACATCTACCACACTGAAAACATTACAAAAGGGTGTTTGACGTGTTTTTTATTACCAAACGCTATGAAAACAATCAGAATGTGATCAATTCTGGTGTAAAACAGCGATGTGAACGCTTATCTCTGCACAGTCAGTGACTTACAAACCTTTGAACATAACCGAATGAATGATCCGACTCAGAAAAGTGATTCTTGATTTCCATTTTTTCGACACATAGCACAGGATGATGGTAAACGTAGTGCAGCAGTAACACACTGAGAAGAGTTTTACAGCCAGTGCAGTGATTCAGTTGTACTATCAGTTACCCGGTCAAATCAAATTTAAGTTTGCTAACATTAGCTAACATTAGCCACTTTAAGCTACTGGTCATACCAGAACAAGAAAGGCTGTAGAGTGGAAACCCTTAAGTGTACTGTGTTTATTACTGATGAATTCAACTTTTCATTTGTAAAGGGAAGAATTCTTTATTTCTTTTCAAAAGCAGCATAGTCTTGCTCTAAAGTGATTGATGAAGTATCGTATCTTCTGGTCCTTCAAACTGCAAAACAACGTGCAATGGAAGGGCCTCATGACAGGACAACCTGATATATTTCCATGTGTGGTCTTGTACCATCAGACACACACTGTATGCAGCTGTATGGACCAAGAAGCTCCGGACCGCGTGCTGTAGCGCTGTGCGGACTGATCCTGAAATGCTGTCTCAAACGTTTCTGTTCTGGGATCAAATCAGAAGATCAATATCTACACTTAGTAATTTGGGGTAAATGTGTATTTTAACATCAACAAGGACACAGTAGAAAACACCTACCAGGAACTAGTCTAAATAATACCCAGCTGATCGGAACTACTTCTCCTATCATGCATGTGAATTACGGCTTTATAAAAGCGAAATCCTTGAACATCACTGAAAGGGATGATGGCTGACTGTAAATGTAGTCTTGTGTGGAACTTTTTCAGTTCTCAGAACAGCAGCAACACTGTACGTGATGTGTGCGGGAGGACTGTGAGGGACTGTGGTAACACCACAAACCTTGTTAAGGAGCTGAGATTTTATCACAATACAGAATGTGACGAGGTGATGCAGTGGCGGTCTGAAGAAGAAGAAAAGAATGTGCTTGGCCGAGACAGACTTCAATGACTGAGTCCTTTGGCAGTGGCAGCATTATCCAGGTACAGAGAGGGGGAGAGCAGCTGTGAAGGTGATTCACATCTGTCCAGGCCGAAGGTTATCCCCGCATTCTTAAAACCATATAATTACATTTCAATCAAATCGGAATAGATCAATTAAATAGATAAGGTTATGAAGTAAGTGACTAAACAAACAAATCAAGATCAGGGCTGCAACTTTTGATTTCAGCTTGGAGGGAAATGTGTGTCCTTGGGATCACTGCACATCAATTCAATAAAATATTCATAAGTTTTAAAGTCCAGGATGCTGAAATTGAATTGCTGTATTACTGCCAATACTATATATTTTAACATGTACACTTCTTTATCCATTTTAAATGATCTACTCCGCAGGTAAAAAAAAAAACTCATTTTATGAAACGTAGGTCTGTGTACAGTCAGTGACTAACTCAGTCACATTTGTTTGGACTGACACCTGACAGATTATTTCAAAATGTAGATATTGACTCATTTATTATGATTGTGATTTCTTTATTTTTTATTATATTACGTATTTCAGAGCTATTTATTTTATTTTAATTCACTTCAGTCTATATGAAACAGCCAGTTTATGGAACCTGTCGATTCCTGTGTATTTTGTCCAAAGTATCTGTGTCATATTGGTATCTCATCGGTATCTCATCGGTATCTCATCAGTATTTTATCAGTATTGGCGATACCAGCCTGGGTTTGACATGGAATTGGACCGGAAAGGAAGTCAGCGGTATCGCACGTCACTACTGTTCTTCTAGCAGCGCCTGTGGAAACTTTCTCTGATTAAAGGGGATCGATTCCTCTGACCTTGTTCGTATCAAAGGCAGGGGGCGTTTGGTGGGCGGGGGTGTGTGTGATGGTCCCGTGCAGCTCTGCCTCAGCCTCCCCCCATTCAGATGAGGCCTCATACACGACGCTAACTGCGGTAATGATGATGAAGAATCAATAAGTGATTATGAGGTTTTAAGCCATATTGTTAGGAGATGGAGGGGAGGGACGCGGAGAAGGTGGAGATGGAGCGAGACCGTGGGCTATAGGAAGGACACACACCGACACAGCCAGGCGGAGAAGTCATGCGAACTTGCATGGCAAACACAAGTGATATACACACTGCAAATACTCACGAGAACACACCGGAATGACGCACACGTGTACACACACATACTTGTCACTGTGTTCAACTCCATTACTAATGACTGGCCCAGCAGAAACTCTCATAACCACATCCTCCATTTTTTTTTCTTAAAGCACATTTATTTATAAGACCTGAACTAATCTTCGTCAATTCTTTTTTTTTTTTTTTGCACTTTTAATTATTGTGAAACCTATTAATACTCCATATTAATATGCAGAGAGTTTTCTGGATTCAGTATACATCACTGAAAGTAATTATGGAAGAGCATTTTTCTTTTTTTCCTTTTTTTTTCTTTCTTTTTTTTTTTTGTTTAACAACTCAAATATTTCCAGTGAGGCTTGCTGCAGTATAGGCAGACAAACACTGCCCCCTTCAGCCTGTCGGCAGCAGCTCGGAGGCGGCTGGCACGGAGCCCGCTGGCATTTTCACTCCACAATAATCCATCTGAACATCTCAATATGGCTCTGTCTGTCCCTCCGTCTGTCTCTTTGTCTCTCAAGCTCCCTCATTTGTCTGTGATGCATCTAAATGGTTTTTTTTTTTTTTTTTTTTATCTTGTCATCTCGACACAAATATCTCTGCACCACATCTGAGATGTCCTAAATGGCAGAAGATGTCTTGAAATTAGACTTTTTTTTTTCTTCAGTTTTGAGGGTGGAAAGATGTTTTTTGAGAGACGTGGGGGAAAACTTCTCAAAGGATAAAGAGAGAGGAGAGCAAAATGGAAAGTCATAGTGCGGTTATTAAGGTCATGCGTGGTTAATCTGTTTAGATTCTTAATTTCAGCCCTTTGCCAAACCGCACTCACACAGGCCTACACCACTTCATTTAGAACTGATGAAGGGCAAAGTCGTCGTGTGCACACACAGTCTGAGGCTTTGCTTTTGCACCAAATTTCTCCCACTCCTCTTTTTGGGAAATGAACAGAGCCACACTTTGAGAGTCAGTCCTTGAAATAAAGTGTTTTCTAAGAGGTAAGTGTTTTTTTTTTTTTCAATAGCTACACAGCACTGTTCATTACCCCCATGACAGATGCAAGATTACTGCTTTGATTTCTTTTTTCAAGAAATTAAAAAAAAAGGCTGTTTCACCACACAAGGAGATAACTTCAACAGCTAAAGAAATTTTGCTCATTAAAAGATAATGTAACTTCTTTGAAAACATAAGTATAGTATCCATCTTGAAGTTATGGAAGTTGTTTAAGAGCTATCTCTTTTATATACTAAATTCTAGTTATAGCAGACCTGTCGTTTTACTTCATCTTGTGGAAATGTCCATAATTCTGTTTGACAACAATTTCTCTTCTTTTGTTCACAAATATTTATCTTTCTACATTATGGTAGATTATACTTCTATATTATAATTCTGATATGCAACTGTACTGTGTACAAATTTGAGATACTTGTATTTTCCATTTTCTATATTATGCTTTTATACTTTATGCTTCTACTCCACTACATTTCCTAGGGAAATATTGTACTTTTTACTTGTCTACATTTTTCTGACAGATATAGTTACTAGTTATTGTTTAGATTAAGATTAAGATTTTCTTTCACTTTAAAACATTAACTCCATTTTCCTTCATAATAGTTAATGTACTTTTATTTCCACAGGTTTCTGAATGAAGACCTTTCATGCCTAATGAAGTATTTTTACCTTGTTGTATTACTGCTTATACTTGAGTCAAGGATCTAAATACTATTTTCATCATTTTTTTTCATCAGATTACTGAACCCTACAAATACTGTAGTCAAATTACAGAGGACATGATCTTCTGCAGAATGAGTGCTCCCACTTTAATACATCAAGTTCATTTTGCTGATAATAGTTAATGTACTTTTATTTCCACGTGATTTTGAATAAAGATCTTTCACTTTTAATGAAGGATTTTTCAGAATGACTTATACTTGGGTAAAGGATCTAAATATGTGCTGATGAGGTGTCTTGAGTGTACGGGTCATTAACTCCATTTAAAACTCATTATTTCCCAAATGCTGCAAACTCCATCTGAGCGTACAACTGCTTCTCTTTGTCACTGAAACATCTGCCTTTCCAGAAATCACCTGCACTTGTTCAGCATTTGCAAAGTCACTTTTCATGTAGTTATTATTTTTTATGAAGAAAGTTGTTAATGTTTTTTTCCCACCAGCTGACTAGAGGACAGGATGAGCAGAGGACATACTGAGGTCCTGGGGCTGCTGATAGCGCTGACAAGCTTGCTGCTGCTAATCGCTGCTGCTGGAAAGGACTGTTGGAGGGTAGGAACATGTGTCTGCTCTCATACGCACACATACAGTATATCTGCAATCAGTGCTAATCCTGGTATGTAGAGAGTGTACAGTAACCACTAGGCTGCACTACTGTGTAGTCTGTCTGACTGCAGTGATGCACCGATGAGCTTTGTGCTTTAGCGTGTGGTGTATACACCACTCATGGAAGGTTTCCCTACCTAAACCTTATCACTTATTCCCCTCATGTGTCTCCTGATCCAGCAAGGAGCTAAAGACCAGCTGACCTCCGTGGGTCTGAGCTTGCGTTGTCGAGGCCTGTGGGGAGAGTGTGTTCATGACAGCCTGGTGGGTCTGAGGACCTGTGACGTGTCAGTGTCTTACATGGAGCATCTGCCAGGTACAATAACACATCCATAGCAGTCATATTATCTTCCACAAATATCACTGCAGAGGCGTCTAATGATTGCTGCTGCAGGACTTAGTCACTTTATTCAAATGTACGCTGTGTGAGCGATTAGCGCAGCTGCGTTGTGTTATTTTACACTGGTTAGCCACTTATCTCTGTCTTATGTTCGACAAAAACTTAAGCCGTAAAACAACGACATAGTTGATTCACACGCGTAAAAGACAGAGTAATTTCAAAATGAATAAATAAATAAACAAATGTATGTGAGGTTATTAAATGCATGGCACACATAGGAAAAACCAGAAATTATAATCTATTGTGGAGGTTAAACGGCAAACACTTGGTGACGGTCGTGCGGGAAACGGGGGAAACAAGTCTTCAGCAGCTCACTTTGTTCATTTGAATATTTGCTCCAAACAAACCATACAAAATCTAGATAATCTTAAAAGACAGAAGAGAACCATCTGATTGTGCCAATTACATTATTATTATTATATTTATTATTAATAGCAATGATATAGAGAATATTCTGATATCAAATATGTTCAAATGTTGCAGCAACCCCTTCAGACTTTTTATGTTTTCGAATTACATTTTCTTAGGCCATGTTGGATTCCAAAACACGTATGTCCGTGCAGCAATTTGTGAAGCCCATTACACCACAAATCAGCCTCCTCTCATCAAGGCAGCTCTCTGGATGTCTCTTTGGCAGTTTGTTTAGCTGTGGGCCGTTTGTGTTGAGGCTGCAGCTGCTTGAGAGTCCAGCAGAGACACACAACAGTGAAAAGTTTACTGGTACAGTTTGTCCCTAAAGTTAAATGCTTTTATTACTGTATGAATAAACAGATCAATCTATCAACAATAATCATTTTAGAATGAAAAAAAAAAAGCATGAAAACTGAATGAAAGAACATGATGTTTCATGACCAACACAGCTGATCCCTCTGAGTCCTGTGGGTAAGGGGGTCCACATATTGACAGTGTGTGTTTTTCTTGTCTTTCCTTCCACAGCTGACATGCTGGCTATGAGACTAGCGTCGGTGGGGATGTGTGTGCTGTCTTTGCTTTCCGTCCTCATTATGATCCCCAGCCTGGGGTGTACAACAATGATTCCCAGTGTGCCAGCTCAGGGCAGGCTGCTGCAGGTCTCTGGCGCCCTCTGTCTGTGTGGAGGTTGGCACTGCCGCTCATTACACTCAATAACAGCCCTAATCATTTCCAGCCAGAAGCAGTTTGTTTGGTTTGCGGTTTGGGTTTTGGACTACTTTAGATTCATATCATTCTCTGGTTCAAACACGTCTCCACGTAATTAAGTGTGTTGTCAGTTACGCTCATAACTCTCGTTTTCTGACTCTTGCCGTATCTGTGGGTCGGTTTAAAACGTGTGTGTGTGTGTGTGTGTGTGTGTCTTTCAGGTGTGTGTGGTGCAGTGGGCCTGCTGTGGTACGGGGTGACGACTTACACCAGATACAGACAGGAAGTAGGTTTCATTACCCGACTCAGCAACACTGAGAGATCATATGAGGTTTTAAATTCCTCCCCTCACTGCAGCCAAGATGAAAACTGACTTTCATTCATAATGTGTCGCTCAGAATATGACCCGCTGTTGTCCAACCAACACCTTCATTTCCTGTCGAGCTGCCACTGAGCTCATATTTATTTTTATACTGTACTGTAGCCATTTATCACACTCTTTGTTAAAGATCTGAATTACTCATAATATTTCAATATTTTACTGACAATTCTAATTGTATTAGCAAACAAATCAAATCCCATTGCTTTTCTTTCAAGATGCTTGTTATGGGCATGTTAATGCTGTGGCAACATTTTTATTTAAACCCATTTATTTAATGTTGTCTTAAATTGAACTAGAATGTAACTATGTGTGATAAAATAATCAAGACTAGACTGAGTTTATTCTCTTAACCTCATTTGTGGGAGTTTCAGGTGTAAATCATTGCTAATGAAACTAAAAACCTGAAACAAAACAATAAAAAGTGATTGAATCAATACTACATCATTAACTCTGCATTAATGTGTTGTTATGCCACACTAATCAGATATACTTACTGCACATTAGTTACAACACCTGAGCAGCTTCTCTTTCATATCTATTAGCGACAATAGGAATAATGCTAGTCATGCTAAATGCTAATCATTTTCAGAGAACAGACTTGTTAGTCGTTTCAAACATATGCAGGAAAAGACACAAACGTCTCCATCATGTTATATTATTCAAACTCTAACACTTCCTGTATGGCTCCATGCTAACAAGCTAACATTTAACAAAGCTAACATGATGACTTTATAGGCTGTTCTATGATTATGTGGCTAATGTAAAATGGTGTCACTCATAGAGGGAGTATCACTTGGCTCTAGAGTTCCTCTCGGTTCTAAAGAGTTAGCATATTTAGCTCATCGTTTTGGTTTCATAGCCTTCAATTTAAATATCTCGGTACGCTCTCACTGCTCAAATCAGCGTTGTTTCCAGATGGAACAGGTAACAGTTTTTAACGATGAAACTCTGGCCCAGCAGCAAAAAGATGCCGTTAGCAACTACCTGGTGAACCTAGAGCATTTAGCTACGGTGGCCATGAGAGCTCAATGCACTGCAACTTAAGAAAACACATGCAAATAGACATAACACAAACAAATTCAGGAAACATCTTCATCAATTTGACAACACACGTGCTGCACACAACCAAATACAAAAACACGCTGCAAGTAGCGCAGACAACAACAGAAGTGTTTCCAGGAGACACAAAAAAAAGTGAGGATCCCAGCTGGGACGCACTTGTTGATCAATGCTCTTAACTTCAAAAGTCACAAAGGATTGAACAACAAGTGCATATGGATGCATTCTAATACATCCATGCAAGTGCGTCCAAGCAGGGTTCATCAGCAGGAACACTTCGGCTGAACAGAAACACACCTTCAAACCTTGCCCAACAAATCAATTAACACATGCTTAAGGGATTTTAAGTGCAACAATGAAGTCGTGATAAGTTCTGGTTTCTACAATTTATGAGTTATTCTACATAAAATCCCGTCCTCAGCTCCTGAATCAGCTGTGTGTGAGTGTTTTGCTGGCAGACACACTGTGGAGCTGAGAGACAAACCTGCCAAGTCGAGCTAGAATAAGTTGAAAGCGCTGCGGACCAGTTACAGACACTAACAAGTGTTGCCAGCAGGCAGAGGAATTCACAGAGAAGGTCTCAGAGAGCGAGTGGATACAAGCCTGTAGCACAGAGTTAATGGTGCTCACAAAGAAGTTTTAAAAAACCAAGAAATCAAGGTAGACGTTGTGTTTCGTCACACTCACTGAATTTCTAATAATACCATCGCAGAGAGAAGGAGGTGGGAAATCACAGACAGAAAGTTTTCATGCCTTTAAGGCAAGTAAGAAATAATGCGCTTACTTCATTATTACCGCATCTCCCTTCTCTGACAGGTGACTCTGGGGACGCCGGGGATCACATTTGAGTTTGGGCTCTCGTACTGGTTGATGGTGGGAAGCGTGTTCTGCTCTCTGACCTCAGCTGTGTTGGCAGTCAGGAGCGTGTCTCGTATCAGTGATGACATCGCGACGCAACCGAGACTCGCTCACAGCCAGCCAGCACAAACCGGCGACATCATGTCACCACGGTCTCCCTCAGACTACAAGACTTACATTTAAAGCTTTGCAAGACAAAATCATCAAAATTTTCTTTATTAGTCTTCTATCCACATGCTAATATTAGATCTTTGGTGATTTTTAGGTGTAGACAATCACTGGAATAGTTGTTGAAGTCACTGCTACTGTTTGATATAGTGCTGATGTTCGCTTCCCCTTCAATATGAATAACAAGCGACTCTATGAAAACATGTTTTATTGTTGTAATTGTGTTTACAGTTCAGCAACGACAGAGTTTCCAACCTCACATTCCTAAATTACCACAATGTGCAAGTTCCAATCAAACGCATGTGTAACACATCATCCATCAGAGAGTGGGAAGTGGGAAAACACATTCCTGTGTTTGCTAACGATTTGGTTTCTGCTGCAAGCTTCAGTTCATCAAGTTCATCACGGCAGAAACCTCTGCTCTTCGTATCAATTATAATAATAATGTGTGCAAGTAGTTTGATATCTCATATCATATATCTTTTAATATAATGAAAACATATTTTCATCTTGATCTTAGCAGGAAAAACACAAGCGACAGATGCTGATTTACGTGTTTAATTTTGATGGGAGTTTTGTGAATGTGCCATATTGTTGTGAAATGCCTCTTTATATATGCATCCCATTTGGAGCAAATGTGTTTTTGCATGATAGTCTTAGTATGTATGTAGTATTGTGGAACAGACTGTATAGTCATATGGTGTAGGAGCATCTCTACATGTCAGCTGTATGTGAGATTTCACGTCCGTACTCTGTTCCCACCACTGCTGTCTTCAGTGTGCGTTTTTCTCAAACTGCCTTATTTTAAGTCTGTATAAAAACTCATGGACCGTCTGTCTCTCTTTTCTCCATCTATGACAGCAGCTTTGAAACTGATGTCCCAGGCTTTCTATGATCTGCTTGAGCTGATTTACATCGATTTGATGCATTCAAATCATCCTTATGTTCAAGATATTTGAATGCTTTTGTGGTTTCCTTAAAGAAGAGGTTGCAAGTCTTTCTTAATACATATATCCATATGTATATCAAAGCCACTGGTCTCTGTAATCCTTTCCTCTCTATATACTTGTCGTGGGGAGATTCCTTCCTATAACCACCTGTTCACACATACAGACTCAAATAGCTGAGTCTTCCTTGTTTCCCACACACCTGCAAACAGCATTCTGTTGAATTAAAGGTCCCATATTGTACAAAGTGAGATTTCTATGACTTATTGATAATCTATTATAAAGCAGGTCTATGTTCTATATTGATACAGTGAAAGTATCAAAGCCTCAGTCCACAGAGAAATGCACACAGCCTGTATTCACAAACGAGCTGTCAGAACTTCTGCTACTTTATGATGTCACAACAAAGCAGTCACCACTCTCAGCCATGCCCTAAGCCCCGCCCACCTGGACCCACCATCCAACCTTGACAGATTTGGTTTCTCTATTTACCTGAAATCTGCAGGTGAATAAACAGTCAGCCAATCAGAAGAAAAACACAGGAAAAATGTAAAATATGGGACCTTTAATGCAAAACCACAGGGTGCCATTGTGATACCATATAATAGCTAGAAAATATAAAATCCCCCCTATTGGATACACAGGATTAGTTATTTACAGAGGAGATGCTGTACCAGACAAAACATGGTGCTATTTAATTTCAGTGGGACTTTCATCTAAACTTTAAGTAAAATCTGAAGTGATCCTTTAATAATCTTTTTTTTTTTTTGTAAGTTTCTTTTAAAGTTTTTACAGCAATTTCACTAGTGGGGATGTGAAGTTCACATAACCGTGTCCATCCAGATAAAAGCTAACCCTTCATTCCCAGCTCATGAGTTGTAGTGAGCTGTAGCAGTGGTAGTTAACTTTTTGAGTCCACCCCTGAGAATGTACCACAGTCCAGTGGAGCAGAAGTGGAATTCCACATCTGCAATTATTGAACAACAGGGCGCAAAAGAAGTATTTGAGCTGGAGAGGAGGAATGAGTGGAGGGAGCAAAAAGTCAGGAAACAACTGATGAAGCACTGACTCACAGCCAAAAATATTTTTATGTCGCTGTTTACTTTATTCTAAAAGAAACAGACAGGGGTATACTGTAAATGAGATGATACACAACATGGAGGAGGTAAATATTAGAGAAAGGAATGGCATGGTAAATAAATGCAGGCATCAGAAGGGCATTTGAACACAGGCGTTCCTTAGTATAGGAGACAGCACACAGTACAGTACATCCTTTAGAGTCAAAAATACAACGACTCTGTCATTCACACAAAATCATATTGGCACTTAACAAAACAAAATGAATGTACTGGGTATATCCTCAATCCAGGCTACTTGGAAACAGCCACACAGCTTCTTACAAAGAGCGCATAAGGCATTATGCTGAAGATCTATCGTATGTATGTGTTTGTTGTTTCTTAAGTGGTACTGTAGAGTAGCTTCACATTCATTTTCAGAAATCCCACAATAGAAAAAAAGGTAAATAGAACTGCTGGCAGAGGAAACTATGGACTCACATCCCTCAGATGGGACGTGAGACTATGAAGAATCTGTGTGGTCAAAAACATACATGTGAACAAACATGTGTTATAAGGCACTGTAGTAAAATATTATATATGTAGTAAAAAAAAAAAAAAGAAAAAAGAAAAAAAAAAAAGAATAGAGCAGGTGGTATATACACCCGGGCATTTTAACATGTTATAGAAAACATACCCTGAATGACTGTCTCTCCCAAAGTCAGCAAAACAGACAAGACAAGCATATCATCTTTCTCAATCCCCCCTGAAACAACTATTTCATTTAATTCTCCCAAAACAATTTATTTCATTTCAACAAAGACTCTAATTTATGTTGCCACAATATACTTGAAAGGTTGCTGTTCGTAAATTCTCTCTCTAGTGGTGTCTGTCTGTTTTGAGTTCCTCAGTGAGAGGCTTTTGTCTGTTGACAGAATCTAAACCATGGTAAGGCCAGAAGACTCTCCCAAACTACAAGTACTGCTCCCTTTTCTCTGGTGGGGTACTTTTAACATTTGGTCTGCAATTCAAAAGGGAAAAAAAGACACGTTTCAGTCAAAGTACAGTCACAGCGGAGACAAAATAAACCCAGAAGAGACACATTTACAAAAACACCCAGAGGTCATAGGATATAAGTGAAGTCATCAATCAGCACAAACAAAACCACAAAGTGTTTCAACTCATTGTTAACTCTCAGCTGATAGTGGGGCAGAGGGTGGGTGTGGGAGGTGCAATAGAGTGTTTACAGGCTGAAATGGAGGTGGCCACCTCATTTCTTAAAGAAAAGATCTGATCAGAGTCCATATTTACAGAAAAGGCTCAGAAGGTTGGGGGAAAAATGGGAGAAGAGAGTGCATCTTAGTTCCCATTATAACTGATAAGGTGCAGATGTAGTACCGAGGAAAAGGGAAATGTTCTGCTACAAGAGGTCCAAATTTGGGTCTAAGAGGTAACGGGGAAAAAAAGGGAAGACAGTGGTTGGACAGGCGGACAGTCCTCGATAAAAAGGCGAGGGCTGATCAGTCAGGGAAACTAGTTTCACTCAACAACTCTGCCCTGAATTAGAGGAGAGAAGAAGACAGTCGGAGAAGAACAGGATTAGAGGACAGGAGGGGAAATAAGAGACACAATAAGAGACCTCTCAGATTCTCACAACAACTATGAAGTGTTAGGAAGACGGTGAGATGCTTGATGACTGTAAAGATGTTAGCAGAGGGAGTGAAAGTCAGTGAGAAGGAGCGTGGGAGGTGATGCTACATGTCAGCTGGCTTCTAATCTACACATCAAAGAGATTACATGTACCGAATACGAGTATTAGTATTAGTAATGGTGACAAGAACATATTACATCAGATTTCTCTGGCTGAACTTAAGTTAGCTGCTAGTTCATCAGCTGTATTTAAAGAAGAAACTGAAATTTAGGGAAATACTGTTTTCACTTTCACTTTCTTGACAATAATTAGACGGGAAGTTCAGTTTAGCTTAGCTTAAAAAGTGTAGCAGCTGGTTTAGCTGAAGCCAAAAGTAACAAAATCCACCTATGAGTTCCTCTATAGCTCAATAATTTTGACATTTTATCTTTAGAAAGAGCCAGGCTCGTTGTTTGCAATCTTTATGCAATGCTAAGCTAACAGAAAACAGTCAGCCAATCAGAGGAGAGGCTCCCTCACCGACCTGTTGTTACTAGAGCTCCAGAGAGAAGCCCGAGAGAGGAGATGTAAAACTACATTGAGATGGTTTTTGGGTCTTAAAACCAAAAATATATCTTCTTATGGATCAACACTTCAAATAGAACACAGGAAAAGTGTAAAATATGGTACCCTTAATGAATGGATGTAACTGCTGGGAACACAGTGAATAAGTGAAATTCCCAAAATGTCAAACTCTTCTTTTAAATGTACATTTTTCTTATCTTTGGACATAGCTTTACAGGTAGTTCTACCAGACTTGTTGTTGAGCAATCCTCATTCAAACCACAGCTGCTACTGACATACCAGTGACGCCTGACCTTTCCCTTTATTTAAAGGGCAAAAGGAATTTCCTATAGAACCCCCCCCCCACCCCACAATCTGACAATAATAGAGCACTCCACAAACAAGTGTCTACCAAGAAGTGAGTCCGTATGACCGGGAAACGGGGCGACTGGGACCTATTCTAAGAAAAGTTAATGGCTTTATTATCTGGAACAGTGATGGACCAGCTCTTTTAGAAACACAAATGAGAGCAAAGCCACGTGGGAGCATCAACAGGGATCTCAAGAGCCAATTTAGACCTGCTGTTGAGCTTTTACAGGCTCTTATGTGGCGCAGATTTTTAAAACTGCTGCAGATGCCTATTGTCATTTACCCCCATGGAGTCACTATGTGTAATAAACCAAACTGTGTCGACTGCAGTGAAGTTAAATACGACATGATTTGTGTTTATTTACTGCATCATGTCAGCTTACGGTCCACTGTAAAGTAATGTGTAATACTGTGCTAACGTCTTAGCTTATGATCCCCAGTCAGATTATACTTGTGAGCGAAGAACAGCTTAGATCTTAGACATTGGTTTGGTTATACCAGAGAGTCTATGACGGTGTGTATGAATGTGGAGTAATGGTGTTAGTAAACGTAGCGGGATGATATGTGTCAAAGAGAACCTCCACTTTCTCTCAGTGTTGAATAAAATGGTGAAATGATCATCGACAGCATTCACACTCAGTACAATCTCAGCAGACGCCTTTCACTAACAGTTTATCTCCACTGCTGCAGTTCAGATCGTGTCTCGGCACGTCGCTCTCGTCAGCTGACCGCTGCGTAAAACAGGAACTACACCTTCTTTTAAAATGAGGAAGCTGCTCAGCTGTTACAAAATTGCCGCCTGAGGCCTTAATTACACAGAGCACCTAACACACCTGCTTCTTTATCCTCAGTTATTTTGGTTAATCACACCTAAGCAGTCTTCATCAGGGTTATAGCTACTGAGCTCACGTCCTCTGTGTTTATTCTGAGCAGCAGGAATCAGTGTCATCTCTGATCATGACCTGAGTTCCTGAGGGAGAGGCAGAGGAGCTGCTCAGTAACCTTTCCATGTTTTTGAACAGCGGTTTTTACACAACCTAACTGCACCAGTGGAGTGTGAGTACACAATGCAATATGGAGGCAAAACACAGATGCAGCTCCAACCAGGAAGCATAGGACATGCTAAGTTCAGTGTCCATTCTGTCTGGGTATCTGCCGTGATGCAGCTTTTATTTTGCTTTTCGATTCACTTGAAATGTAGTTCTGCTGTAGCAAGAAACACATTTTGTCTTTCAGAAAGTGGATGACTCAGTGATTTTCGGGTCAGATTTAATCAGCCACGTTAATTTAAAGTAGATTAAATAATGACATTAAAGCACAAGAGGTTTCCATTCACAATACAAGCTTATCGTTATGTCAGTGAACTGGATGATTGACATCAAATATGTAGGTTGTATGTTCACAAATTTAAGTATGTCGTTTGTTTTAGCCACAAAAATGCATCTTACTTGTTGATAATGTGTCTGTGTGTAACACTGTATGTGGTATGTGTGAGTCCTTGTGTCTGCAAATGGATCCCAGTGTCTACATGTGTACTACATGATTGCATGCATGATAGTCTTTTGGTTTTGTATTAACAGGCATAATCTGAGTAAAAAGGGGGGGTGGTGCCAAGTGTGTCCTCTGCTCTCTGTTTGGGTGGCTGCTGGAAGGGGGTGGGGTTTACACGTACTCCCTGGCTGTGGAAGGCTGTGATTGGCGGTAATATTGCTGTCCTCGCATGTCATCTTTGGAGCAGGAGCAGCACAGCAAGGAGCCGCCCAGTACCGTGAGACTGGCCGCCGCCCAGCCCACGAACAGAGCTGAGCCGAACTCATACCTGTGGAGGAGGCAAAGGAGGAAGAGGATGTGAACAGGTATGCAGGCTTTAATCAATGGTAGATAACCTAGAGTCATTTCAACATTTTGTCCCAACACAGTAGTTCAAAACAGCTAATAACGGCATGGATCAAAACAACCTCATCTTATGGTTAGGTACAGAAACTGATGGATTCCCAAAAACTGAAAAATGAACACTGTCCTATTTTTAAAAATGAGCCCATAGGTCGTCTGTGCAGCAGGTTATTATGACCAATAGTTACATTTTGTTGCTATAGGTAACATCTGGTGGTCATAGTAGTTATGATGAGTAGCAAAGGGAGAAGTGCGGTGAGGTAGTATAAAGAGAGGCCACATCAGGAGGGGGTGGTGGATGGATGAATATGACACAGGAGAGCGGTGTTTGATTCCCGTGTGAAGGTAGGAGTTTATGTTGTTTCTATTATCCATGACCATTCAACAATGTTAACCACGTTGTTATTATTGTAACCATGACAACAAAGATTGTCTAATGTTGAGGCAGAAATTATTTTTACTCAAATCATGATCTTTTCCAAAAGCTAACCAAGCCATTATTATAGTAACCATAGTAACCATGGTGACACTGTTTGGTACAGTCCGTGTGTTTATTATTGTAACCATGACAACAAAGATCGTCTAATGTTGAGGATGTAATTATTTTAACCCAAATCAAGATCGTTTCCAAAAGCTAACCAAGCCACTATTATAGTAACCATGGTGACGAAGGTAGGACGCAAGTCGGTGTGTATATTATTGTGCCACCATAGGGGCGCTATTTGAGGAGACACTCCTATGGGTCATACGACCTGTATATGTGTTCAGGTTGAAGGAGTTGTTGGAAAAATGTTCAAATTCAAATTTTCCATGTTCACCAGCCATTAGCTTTATGAAATACATGTTGACTTTATTGATTTAGTTTTTGGTTCTTTGGCTGTAGCCAAACATGAAGTCGAATGGCCATTTTCCAGTGGCCTTGTTTGGGATGTATGTGGTACTGACCATCATTGACCGTCAAACACAAGCCTCGCAACTGTTGCAACTACAGAGTTCATTTATACAGCAAGCAATCACCAGCTGTTTCTAGTGTCAATATTACTTTTAATGTAGAACAAATGTTACACAGCCAGATTCTGACTTGTCTAAAAATAAGAAACAGGGCTGAAGTTGTCAAATATGTTAATGAACAAGAAGACTGAGAGGAAGTGGAAGCAGCAGAGAGAGAGAGAGAGAGAGAGAGAGAGAGAGAGGGAGAGAGAAATGAAAGAAAACTTCCTCAGTAACTTTTTAATTGTTCTGTAAACACTGAGATCGTCATTGTTTTGATGGCAGGCGTCTCGCCTTTCTGTCTGTTTCCATTTCCCATCTTCTTTTCAAGATCAGTTCAAAAAAAAAAAAATCACACAGTTGCAAAACACTTTGTTGTGGTCTTATATGCAAAATGAAGCTGAACTTTTTCATCTATTATTTGTTTAATCTGCCTGATATTTGTTCTTTTCAGAAAACTTTTTATGAACTTTTATGTGTTTGTGGAGTTTTTGCGGAGCATCTCAGTGGCGTAACAGATCAAACTGAAAGTGTTATCTCCCCATTAGCAACTCAATCCCACATCATATATATGACAGTAGCTATTCAAACACATTAGTTTAAAGACCAAACCTCCAGTGATTAATTTGATGTTTTTTGGATTGCATGAGGCAGCTGGCAAAATTTTAATATTCTTCCTCAAATTAGTCAAATACACAGTAGACTATGCAAAAAAGGAGATTTTCTCAGCCAATACTGATACTGATGATGGCTCAGAAGGCTGATAAGAATGCGTAATATTTACCATCACACCATATTATAAAAAATGTGCTTATCACTTTTCAGTTTAAATCTTGATAACAATGTTTCCTGACAGCTTTTGAGGAAAGGCATAAATATAACCTCTCATCTGTGGTGATTAAAGGATGAAGAGTTTGGCATCAGGTGAGCCACATACCTGGCATTGGGTGGTGTATTTGGGTTGAAGAACTGATAGGACACCTGAGTGGCATACCAGGACACGGACACCAGTGTACATAGACCTGTGGTAGGAGAAAAGATGCAAACAACTGAATGAGTTATGTGTGCCAATTAAGCCTGCAAATGTTCACCGCAGCTACAACAGCACACAAATGAACTGGGGAATCCTTGTTTACTTAATATGATCCCCTGCGGTTATGGTTTGTCTGAGATCAGTGGCTAATGTCTCTGAAATGACCACTTCCTGTTTACAGCAGGAACTCTTATTACCCAGAAGACTCCTGGTGAAAGATTCAGGCCAGAAAAATGTCAAACCAATCTCGCTAAATGCACTAATTGCAGGACATACTGCAGTATAATTTTAGTTGCAAGCTAAACAAAACCTTCACAGCACACAGCAGAAATCACACCTGCGAGCAGGAAGAGAGCTCCTCCGGTCACTGCGATGCGAGTCTTGGTGGTTGGGTTGTTATCTCCCACCTTAGTGCACTTCATGCCCACCACGCTGATGATCATGCCCATAAAACCCAGCAGTACCGACACCACCATGAGGGCCCGACATGTCTGGATGTGGACTAGATAAAGAAGAGGAAAGGAAGGAGGCAGGGACCGCAGAGGGGGCGCACAGAGCGGTGGATGAGATACAAGAGAAGAAGTGAAAGTAAGGGACAAAAAAAAAAGAAAAAAGAGGGAGGGAAAGTGTTGAGGAGATGAGAAAACAAATCTTTCAGTCCATCATCTGGAATAAAACGGACATTTCTAGACATAGAAGTGATAATTATAGAGGAATGAAGCTACACACGCCATGAAGGATTGATTGGTAACGACATGCATTTATACAGAAAGCTCATTAAGGAGAGTCCACCACTGTCCCATTTTCCAGAGCAGAGCAATTCCAGCTTTTTATTGTCCACAAGCGACCGTCGTGGCCAAGTTTTGAGACCTTAAATGATCCACCAGATCTTCCCCAGATCCTTCCTCTGTGGTTTTGCCTAATGCGCTGCCCACACAGGCCTCGGCGCACACATAACTTAGTGGGAGGAACATATTTACACATATTTACACACACATATGTATGAGTACACAATATCTGCACAGATGAAACACACAGCTCCCTCTCTCACACACAGCAGCTGTAGGAGGGCCTGCTTTACATGGTTCACACAGTGGGATTAGTGTGGCTTTGTCACAAAGCAAGATTGTTTTCACGGGGCTGTCGCCACAGCGATCAGACGTTACTGCCTCAAACACAGCCGCACACACACATGTTAGCACAAAAAGCACTTAATGATACTGTCAAAATACTGATGGAGTGTGTCTTATTTACAACAGGCGAGGGGATTGTCAAAATCCCAGCAGCGAGAGAAAACATGCAAATTCCCAACATCCTGATTCTGATATCTGACAGAGCTGACAAATATGGTAATTAAAGTAAACACAACAGAGGTTTTCATACAGGTGTAACAGACAAGGTCACAGACATTAGCTTCAAATAACATTGACTTGAAGTGTAAGCCAGTGTTTATACACCGGAGGAGGGAGGCAGGAATCAAATGATGTCAAAGCCACAAATGCAACAGCAGCAAATAGACTGGAGCAGAAAGAACAAAAAGAATAGGAGAAAAAAGAGTAACAACTTTACTCTAGGTCCAATTACTAGTTTGTTTGTTTGTTTGTTTGTTTGTTTTTTTGTCCAGAGCTTACAACCATATCTCCTGGTTTTCAAGGTCAAGAAAGAATTCACACTCAAATACATCAGATGACAACAGAACAGAATAGTTTGGCTAAATAGAAATAGTTAATATAAGTAATAGTTAGTCATAACTCAAGGACCACTTACTAATTCTCTTTATGTCCAGAGCTTTCAACATACCTCCTGGTTTTCAAAGTAAAGGATGAACTTTTACTCAAACAGATCAGACCAGAATTGAACAGAATAGTTGAGCTAAATAGAATAGTTAACACAGTAGGTAATTTATAGTCTTAACTCAATGACTAGTCCTGTCTAGCTTTCAACTGCATCTCACACTCCAGCTGATGAGAGTTTTTTCAAGCTGTTTTCACGCTCAACTAGATTCAACTTTCCGTAAGATGTAAAATGTATCTTGTAGTTCTAGGGGGAAAAAAAATTACTGGACAATGAGTTTATGTTTTTATTTATTTGTTTATTTATTGTCAAACTACTTCTTCATGCTTCAGAACAGTTTAGCTTTTTCCTAGAGCTTTCAACCACACTTCATAGTCCTCAAAGCCCTTTAAAGTAACTGAGTAAGTGGACCTTTAAGTTTTTGTCTGTTGTAAGGGTCAGAATTTCATTCTTAACTAGTTTATACTTTAGAATAGAATAGAATCGAATAGAAAGTGAATGTACATGTTTGACAAAATAAAATCACTTCTTATTGAGCAACAGTCTGAGTAGGAACCTAAAGTCATCATTTGTCATTGTGACAGAAACACACACCCCATCATTCAAGGCGCAGCAGTGATGTACCATTTCAGAGGCTGACCTGAGGGGACTCTTGATGGGAGGAAGAGGATGGAACAGTCTTTGAAGTCTGATTTATGGCTCCAGAGCTGCTTTTGATGGAGTATCTGAATGGTCTTCAACAGAGGGTGGTTTGATTTTTTTTTTTATTCTTTCATCCACTCTGAGCATTCCTCCTTTCTTCTGAGGGTGTGCGGGGGTTTAGCCCCCCCCCCCATGCTAAATAACACTACTCTGACCAGTTTCAGTCGGTGACAAACCAGAAGGACATATGGGGGCCTTTGGGGTGAATGAGAGGTTAAAAGTGAGACAGAAGGGCTCGCTCACCCACTCTGCCCTCTCTTTCCAATGCCAAGGTTGGCAGTGCCAGCCACAAGCTTTCAATGAGTGTGTGTGTGTGTGTGTGTGTGTGTGTGTGTGTGTGTGTGTGTGTGTGTGTGTGTGTGTGTGTGGGCACTGTAAGGTCCCATTGTGAGATCACTTGTGATTCTTCCATACGTAATATCTGTTTGCCCACTCACAACTCAACTATAAAACTATACATTATTTAACATCTCCAGCCCTTTCCCCATCCAGCTCCACAAGCTGAAATTACAAACACACTAACATGATGTTCTCTGTTGTATTACCACAATTCAATTAGTAAAAATAACATTTTCCTTAACCAACTTCCCCTTAGTTAGTCCACTTTTAAGTACAAAGGACAGTATCCTAACAACATTGACTCAAGATCAAACTCTTAGAGCTAAAAGATGAGGCAGACAGAAAGACTGTGCTGTTATTGCTTACTGTGTGAGCAGATACACATCACACCCCTCGTTCTCTTATTGGATAGGAGGACAGTAACTTTACAGTGTATATTTACCATTGTGGTGGCACTACTCATCCTGACTGAGCCTGGGCCCCAACTCATCACGGATCCTTTTCCAGTCTTAAAAGATAACAGGTTATTTTCTATATTTTTCTTATTATCAACAAAACCCCAAGAAAAGACCAAATCACCAATGAGTGATTATCTGACTAACAAGTGTTAAAACCTGATATATCCTCTGTGCCACAGAGATCCACTGTCCAACTATTAGAGAAAGAATCAATGAACACGGTCATCCCACACAAACCGTCCTGCTGCCAGAACCACTCACTACCAGACTGAATGTGTATCAATCTGTGGCAGAAAACAGTCCCAGCCAAATGCATTACTATTTACTCGTGTTTGATTGACACATTTTTTTGCCATTTTTTGCCTTTATTTGATAGAGACAGACGGGAAATGCAGGGAGAGACGTGCAGCAGATGGTCCAGCAGGCCAAGATTCAGGGCATTTGAGCATTTAGGTGTTATGCGCCCTAACCATTCAGCCATCAGACACCTGACCTAAAACCACAGCACCTAGCTGTTTTTTATTTTACTTTTTTAATTACTTAGCCTGTTGTAAAAAATAAAAAATAAAAAAAAGGTGGTATGTAATAGTGATATTTAAAGATTTTCATCTTCAGTAGAAACCAATGGGCTTGGGGGCCTTAGTGCCAAAGGAAGGAGAGGGGGGGTCAGGGGAGTATTGCAAGGAAGACTATGTGTTGATTTGATGCTTGTCCACTGATGGAGCAGATCAGGCCTTTTAGACAGCTGATCCAAGGTATCTAAAGTGTTCAATTAACTATAAGGAGCATAAAGAGAGATACACATTAGTGTAATGTTGTTAAATTAACATTGACCTGTTGAATCTCAAGCTGCATTCAGCAAGCAGAAATACCCTTTTACCAAAATGTATCGGACACAAAGTCATCTATAAAAAACCCTATAACCTATGTCTTTAACATTAAAGTGAAACTAAGGTGATTATATAATGTGACAGAACTGATTGGCAGGTGCAAATCAAGGTGTTTTTAATATCATGCATTTCTGCTTTTCCAGAGCTGTCCTTTCAGCACTACCATCCAGTCCTCCCAACCGTATATTATCCTCCTCATCATCATCATCATCTCCTTTTTCAGCTCAGCAGACCTGCAGCAGTTTCCCACTCTACAGATGCTTGGCAGCATCTGTAGAGTGCAGCACAGTCTGGTGAACAATTACAGCCACTATCACATGCTGCTCCCGCTGTGAATGTAGCCAGGAGAGGAGAGTTCCCTCACAACTCGGAACCAGTCTCACTACTGGATCAAACCAACGCCATAGGGGTGTTCAATCAGGATTCAGATTTCTCGGACCCCGGACACATGACCGAATGCTGATCTGCTCCATTTCATAATCTGTCTGGGGGAAACGCCTGAATAAACCTGTGATTGATCAAGAATGCTCGGTCACGACTTTTCCCCTTCAGTGTTGATTCAGAGGATCATGTATTTAACTCTTTGCACAGGTTTTCCTCAGTGTTGGTCTCCAGTCTGACTCTGCACTCACTGGGTGTGTTAATGGACAAATGGAACAATGTGCGCGTGTGGGGAAGACAGAGCACATTCTGGGAATATCTCTGGTGTTTGGCTCAACACTGCCCTTTTCTTCTCCTCACAGCCCCTATTCATCCGCAAGGACAATACGCTGTTCTTATCGCTGCAACGAACCAAAGGAGATGGGAGATCAGCGCGAACCCCCCACCCCACCCCACCCTGTCACACAGGACACCACAGAAAATGTTTTGATATAATGAGTCAACCAAGACACCAAAATGTTTGCAAAGTGCCTCATTTGTTTGTCCAAGGAGAGTAAGTGTGCCACAGCAGGATTCACGAACACATCAGCCCCAGACCACAGAGAAAAACACACAAACTGGCGTGTTCAGTCGTTTAGTGAGAATGGCTTCTGGCCGGGCCCCCCCCCCCCCCGTAGCCTTTCATTAGAATCTCTAATGAAGGAATAAAAGGATGATTTAAGCAGGCAGTAGATGAATGGATTCATTTAATCTGGGCGCCATTAATTATGAGTCGCTGGGTCCTGCTTACAGATTGGAGATGACAGGAGGCTCATATTCTGAGCTAATTTATGTCTGAACCCCACATTCCTGACCCCCTCCCACTCCTCACACATTACGTTTCATGATGTTTTACACTTTTGAGACAGAACTGAACTTCATTAAAGACGTGAACAGCAGCATTTGAAGTGAGAAGTCTGAATTCAATACATCCCACATGGAGGGGGCTCAGGGAGCTGTTTTCCTTATCTGATCTCTGATCTGATTAATATGAATGGGCCAGCTACGACACACAACACCGGAGACACTTCTTGGGAAAACTCGGGAAGACTAAGTGAAAGTGGCTGATGAAAACTCACACACGACTCTCTTATCAAAAAGACTATTATTAAAGAAAATTAAAGGAAGGCAGCCAAAAAGAAAAAGTGTAAAAAAAAAAAAAAATAGTGTGATTAAAAGAATTAGAAGAACCTTCCTTGGTGATGCATTAAGAGAGGATTATTGGCTTACTTGAATTTTAATTGTGCTTTTTCATCATCTGACAAATTAGCCAGTGAATATCACTTAATCACAGTTATAGTCACTGCACAGCTTCCCCATAAGGTATTCAACCCACTGAGGATTTTGCATACTTTCTTAGTTATATCATGTTTGAAATATGATAATAATCATGAATTCACAGAATGAGCATATAATCCTTCAAAAAGAAATTGTACCAAATACTTTGAATTTCATCAGTGTGAGGAGAGAAAGAACAAGTTAGAGAGTTTCAGGCTTTGTGGAACCGAACTCGAACGTTGTACTCACTGTCCAGCGAGAGCATGGAGTCAAAGATCTTGCACTGCACCTGTCCTGTACTCTGCGAGGCGCAGCTCATCCACAGCCCCTCGTACAGACCCACAGCCGTGATGATGGCATCGCCGGCGTACGACGACTGCTTCCACTGGGGTAAGGCTGTGGTGGAGATGATGCCGATCCAGCCGCCCAACGCCAGGAAATAACCCAACAACTGGAGACCTGAGTTGGCCATCCTCGTCTTATTTCTGTCTCTCTGTGACTGTCTGACCTCTCTCTTTGTCTCTTCTGTTTTACTGGCAACAGCTTTTTGTTCAGCGGGACTCTGCTGTGGCCCTCGCTTTGTGCAGGCTTTGTGGACACACCTGCAGCAATCCTGTTACTTATTTGACTTTTCCCTTCACTGTCTGGTCCCTCTGAGCATCTCCTTCTGCCCCTCTGCTTTAACTCTCATCTGTAGATCTCCCCTCTTACTCCTTGTCTCTAACTCTTTCTTTCTTTCTCTCTCCACGTCCTGGGCTTGTTCTGGCCCCGTGAGTTGGGATGATGAGTGGACGTCTCCCCTCAGGACTGTCCTGTCTGATTTCTTGGTCTCTCTTGGGCTCAGTCAAAGTGGAAGAAAATCTTGGAGGTGGTCAGTGGTTTAGCTCATCAAGCATCGTCGCTGGGCTGCCTCACTCTCTGCATGGCTTCTTCCAGTTCTCTCTCTCTCTCTCTCTCTGTCTCTCTGCTGCTCGCTTACTTTCGCCCCACTACAATCTTTCCATCTGCTCCAGGCTCAAGTGGCTCAGTGAGGGGTGGCAGAAAAAAAAGTAAAAGGAAAAAAAAAAAAAAAAAAAGAAAAAAAAAAAACGTGAACACAAAAAGTCCTTAACAGGCTGACCACAAAGAGATGGGGGAAAGGGCTGGCCTGTGATTGGACTCTTCTGTCTTGTAGGAACGCCCACTAGGAGGGAAGAGGGATGGCCTTGTTGCGAAAATAAGCACTGTTTCAAGCAGAGAAGGAAAGGAAAAGCAAAAGCTGTGGCTCAGGGGGGAAAAGAGCAAAAGGTAAAGTCAGAATGACGAGTTTGTTGATGAAAAACGGTCAAGCATTTCTTGAAAAAAGAAAGGACTTTGACTCTGTATCTTAACCATTCAGTCAAACCCATCAACAAAGCTTCAGCGTGCTGCTTTGTTCAGGTATGGGATGCATTGATCCCTTAAAACTTTGCCGCCCCGCTGGAGGTGTGGAGAAAGGTGGTGGTAAAGTGCAACAAACACACGTAAATCAGCATCAAACAATGGCCGCCTGAAAGGGAAGTGTCACATCCAGACAGGCTCTCTAGAAATTATGGGCCTGCTGAGGCAAGCCTCCCCCGTCACCATGGCAACCCCCGACAAATGAAGGGAGAGAGAGCGAGAGTTCACCCGACTGTACATCCTTACGAGCTGTAAACGCAGACACACTCCAGGCTTTTGTTGGTGTGGAAAGGGGGGGGGGGGGGCAGAAACCTAGCGTTCCCACAGTTGCGCGGCTCTCCTTCAGCTCAGCTCATTAAATTAGCCTCACTTCAGACTAACTCAATAATTCTATTCTGCCAATTAGACCATCAACACACTCTCTCTCAGAGACGTCGTCGTTTTCTCACATCTGTAAGAGACATGTCTCACCCCCACCTTGCACACACACACACTCACACACAGCCTGTCCACACAGCAAGCATGTTCTCGCCTGAACTCACACAGTTGTCTTCAACAGACTTTGGTTGTAAAAAATGTAAATTCTCATGAAAATAAATAAAAACATAATGACAGATATATGGAAGCAAGAGAGTGTTGGTGGTTTTCTGAATTGTTCTGATGTAATTCACAGTAATTTCTCTCCACCTTCGGTTTTTCTTACTCGTTTCTTTGTGTTTTCTGTTTCTGTTTCTTTTCCTACGTCTCAAACCAATTCAGCCTTGAACTTGAACCTCAACCTGATCTCCCCTAACATCAAGAAAACACCATGTGAACATGCATGTGACCTCACTTATCTAGCAACAAGCTACACACACACACACACACACACACACACACACACACACACACATACACAAAGACCCATACATGGAGGTCTTACCAAGATTCAAACCAACCCAGTTTTTTTTAATCCTCTAACCTTTTCTCCGCCACACTCTTCTCGTAGCCTTGAATATTCAGGGTGTACGTATATGTGCAAACATTGTGTGATGAGGTTCGCAGTGTCTAATGAGGGGCTTCAACGTATGGGGTGAGTTGTGGTCAGAGCACAGAGGTCAGCTGAGCCCGGGAGGCGAGGAGAGATGAAAGAGAAGCTAAACAAGTGCTCAGGTCCGGTGGAGTGGGTGGAGTGGGGCGGGGGCTTCAACAGGGCTTCTAGAGGTCTTTCTGATTTTGAAGCATAACAACAAACTGGTGCCACTGGTGGAGTTAAAGCAGTGCAAGTTCAAGTGAAAAACTCAAATGAGCAAAGTTTTGAATGTCAAACTCTCACTGCTTGTTGGTTTAGAGCTGCCAGTCGTAAAACCGGTTTGTTATTGCCTTCAGATATTACACATATATGTGTGTTTCTCAGCACAGGACATGTTCTGCATATGATCATTTGTAAAATTATTCATATTCTCAGATCTGAAATAGAAAATCTCCTGAACACCTGAATAGTCTTTGTGAAAGGTGCGTAGGTGAAGGAGACTATGAGGTTGAACAGACACCCACACATGGTCTTCACTTGCTCAATTTCGGTCAAAGACCTTCTTCAGGTTTTTCAGGTATACCAGGTGTCCCTGAAGTATGAAGGTGTCTTTTCTACCTCAGACCTGATATTTCGAGAACACTCACAGATTTATTTCATTGTTCCTGTTTCCTCTTTTCCAGTGTTTTATTTGAAGTGTTTAAGATATATTTGTGGTTTTAAGAACCAAAAACTATCTCAATGTAGTTCTACATCTCCTTTCTCAGGCTTCGCTCTGGAGCTCTAGTAACAACAAGGTCAGTGAGCCAATCAGAAAAGAGGAGTCTCTCTTCTGATTGGTTCACTATTCTCTATATTTTTTTTCAATAAAAATATAGCACATTTCAGGTACACACTCAGAGAAACCAAATCATGCAAGGTTGGATGGTGGGTCCAGGTGGGCGGGGCTTGGGGTGTGGCTGAATGGAGTAACTGTTTTGTTGTGACATCACAAAGTTCCAGAAGTCCTGATGGCTGGTTTTAAGGCTCAGTTTCTGAATACAGGCTGTGTGCATTTCTCTGTGGACTGAGGCTTTGATACTTTCACTGTATTAATATAGAACCTAGACCTCTATCATCAACCAACACATGGAAATCTACCTTTATACTATATAGGACCTTTAAAGTGCATTCTTCTTTTTTATTTGAAACTAAAACATAACTCAGTAGAACATGTCTCTGAATCATCATGTTTCTTTCACTTCATGGGTTCAAAACAGTTGTAAATTTGGGTAAAAGAAATCTTGCCTCCGAATTAACTGAATAAAAGTAAACTGGTGAACATGTTGTAGTTCAAATAGTCCATCAACTTGTGTGAGATCCCTGCACTGTCAGTACTGGCTCCACCACCATTACCAGTGTGGATACACCCTTTCACAGCTTTCAGCTCTTATCTCTTCGATATGACTCTCCCCAGACAGGAAACCAGCAAATGTGGTTAGCACTGCCTCATACCCAAGCACGCACAATTAAGACATCAGGGGCCTATCAGATTAGCTGGTGTTGTCAGGGTTACCATGAGACACATGTGGACATGTAAACAGTATTGGGGGGAGGGTTACATAACACAACAGGCAGGTTGTGGATTAGTCTTTTTGAAGAAACACGTAGGGATTATTCAGTGAGGCAGCTTCACTTTGATGTCACATGAAGCAAATTTGTATACAGTCATACATCTGAAAGATACTATATAATTGATATGCTAGCTTGTACATGAGTTAGCAGTATTCCCAGAGACCTTGTAGCATTCTCCAGCAACTAATTACAGTACGTCAAACCTCTCCTGTTAATGTTTTTCACCCAGAGAGCCCACATGAGAAGGTTGCGTCTGAATGAATGCTAACTAAGCACAGAAATGAATAATGTATGGCTGCACCCTGAGGAGAGCTCCTCTGGTTGAGCTCAAGTGCCCCTGAAGAGACTGTTGGCTCTGCTCATTACGGAGTTGAACAGGGCGTCTTTTCTCCAAAGCAAACGCACAAAAAACAACATGGAGAGTGTGGAGGAGAAAAACTGTTGGAGAGTTAAATGTTTGGTTAGGTTATTGTTGTTGATTGATGTCCTAATTGCTCTGATTATGTCATTTTGGATACTTAAATCTTAAAACCACTGTGAGAGGTTGATGGGAGCACTTTCTGTGAATGTCTTGAATATTTAGTGACACACAGAGCCAGTGCATTCTATGAATTCTTCTCTTCCACTGTTTCCTAAACTCACCATGGTTGACCCTGCTTTCATGCGGCTTTGGTTCAGCTACTGGGTCAGCACCTTCTGCTGATGGTGATCGTGAAGCATGCAACTGCCTGGGGAGGAGTGGGAGGAGACCCTTCCTTTCTCCATCCTCTCCACCCAGTATCCCTGCAACCTGTTTATCCCCCCATCACCTTTCCATCTTTCCTTCCTCGTCTTCCTTCCAGTTCCTCACCAGAGGATACATGGTTCAGTGGGTGCCATCAGTTACTCCCTCTCTCCATCGTCTCTCCCCACCTCTTACCTCTCTCCCTCTCCCCAGATTTTCCAGACCCCTGCCGCACTAAGCTGAGCTTAAGAGTCAGCTGAGCTGATCAAAGACCGTACCCATGTAGTGGCTAACAAGAGGCGAGAGTTCCCAACGACACAGGACCTCCCAGGGGTTCCCATCGCCATAGACCTACTGTAACTAGAATCGACGTGGAGGGACAGAAGCAGATTATACACACTGTCTGCGTGACTGCATGAGTAGCCGTGTGATAGATGTACACAGATGAGATCTGTATTCCTGAGAAAATATATTTATTCTTGCGGAGGCTGATCTCAGGTCCATGGGATATTTTGCTGATTTTAAGTCTGCAGAGACCCACCCTTCATTACGCAGCATCGCCACAGGGTGGGGAAGGCCCACGTCCTTTTCCCACCACTCTCCTCCCTGTCACCCCACCATCCCCTCCTTCTTCTCCATATACCGTCACGTCGACCCCTTCCAGTTACCTCTGCATGTTCTGGCACCCTATTATCACTCTAATTAGCCCTTGCAGGCTTTCCCTCCTCTTCCTCCTCCCCTTTGTTCCCCATTTCTTCTTTTGTCCTTCATGACCTTTCCCTCTGTTTTCCTCCATACTACTTTTACAGTTTATACTGTGGCCCTGCTGCAGGCCACTGTTTGACCCCAGCAGGAATGAAACCACATTTCTCAGAAATTATGTCCTTTTATACATAACTGCATCAGTACATGTCGTACTAGTGGTGTCACTTTGTGTTTGAAATTCATACTATTGTTTTAATGTGGGAAAAATATTTGATCCGTAAAAAATGGTCAAATAAAACTTAACTGTGTCAATGAGCTCTCATAACATGTGGTCAGTCAGTCTGATGTGTGTTAGTGAACTGGCCTCTTATTGTTCTTAATGGAGGAAATCAGTGAGTCATGCCCACAGATATCACTGCACCAAACTAGCTGAGAAGTAATGTGAGGAAGCGTTTTGGATACAGCACCGGTTATCTCATGGATAGATGTCAGGCAGCCGTACACAACTTCCTCACAGTTACAGTGACGACAAATCTTACTAATCACGCTAGCTTGTCACCAGAGTCAGTGAAGGGACTGCAAATGAATATAACATAAATTTTACAATGTCATTCAGGATTAGACCGTGTGGGTAGTGTTCGAAGTTTGAACAGTTGTGGATGGAGTTCGCTCGTACCGGTACATCGAGGAGAATGAGCAGCCAGCAAGATGGAGTTACATCCATCCACTGAAGAAGACAGTAATCTGTGGTTAAAAGCTGAGGAAAATGTTAGCGAATGGGCCGTGAGTATAAACATTATTGCCGTATGTAGATTAGTTGTGTGTGGGGTTCAGGAACATTGTGTGAGATTCAAGATTCAAACTGATCGATTAAAAAAAATGGACGTGGTTTTTTTCCACGATGTGAACTGTAACAAAGTGAGGTTTACTGACTGGCTTTGACTCTCAATGATGAACATTAGTTTATCTGTCTCTGCCCATCTTCCCACAGTCTGCCTCTCTTTATCCACAATACAAACATAAACTATCTGCTACTACAGCCTTTTCTCTCGCAGGTCTTTGTCTTCACTCCTTCATTCCCTTCCTGCCCTCCGCCTCTTGGCACCTTGTTACCCGCCTCCTCTTGTACCATACAGTTGCTGGAACCAAATCTCCTGCACCTGCATGACCAGGCTCGATCCGGTTCCTTGAATTCCTGAAAGCACTGTGCTGATCTGACCCTTGAAGAAAATCAGGGGCATGAAGGGGGAGAGGAGAAAAAAAAAAAAAAAGAAAGAAAGAGGAGAGCAGGACCCCTTTTAAAGGTGCTACAGTGCTGGTGGCGGTAGAGAGGGCTCCTCTTATGGGTGTGCATTTATCTGGAGCTGGAAAGAGCTTTATTGTAACATAAGGTTCAGCCAGGGCTCTGGAAAATAACGTCTTTTAACCGGGGGCCACAGAAAGCGCTTGTCTGGAGTGGCCCCCCTGAGAAACCTCTTCTGTAGCAGCGCAGCTCTCTGTACCCCTGGAATAGGCCCAGCTGGAGGTAAACTCTCAGGGATTTAGGAGAATATGTTGGATTTCAGTAAATGCACCAAGGAAACAGCTTCTTTTACTAATATTCTGTTAGTATAATCTGACGTGTAAAACTGTCCACCTTCTTTGCAATGTCAGTTCCATAAGGCAGCTGTAATGGATGCAGGTGACCATCAGTTGGTGTCAGTTGGAAGTAATTGTGGGGACATGATGATGTTGCTACAACAAAGTCTGACTGGCAAGAAACCCAAGCAGCCAGTTGATCATACTGGTTGAAAACAAACAGTTTAGCCAGATTAGTTAATCCTGTTAATTAAGCGTTAAACACGAGCATAGTGTTAGTTCAGGCAGAGCTCTGAATCCACGCTTGCATCAGCTGAGTGACTTTAGCCGCACCACTCCTGCTACACAAGAAGTGGCTAATTCTTTATCTGTGTTATGTCGCTAACAGTTGCCAAGCAACTTCATGCAGGTGTACAGTATCATTTCTTTTAATACCTCCGGTTTTTGGTTTTGATTTAACAGAATTGACACACTGTATCTGTTTTTTTTAGTCATTTAATTTTACTTGAACCCATTTCACTGAATTTTGAGATCAAAACCTGTGAGAATTTCAGAATTTCAGAGTGATGGGGTTATGGTGCGTGTCTATGGTCATGTTGTGTGTGTGTGTGTGTGTGTGTGTGTGTGTGTGTGTGTGTGTGTGTGTGCTGTATGCCAGCCCAACATCAACAGACAGGCAGTGGGAGGTAGAGGAGCAGAGGCCTGAGGGTGAACAGCTGAGGGTGACTATAGAGAGATTAAAAAGGGAATGTGGGACTTAATCCACTGTTATATCGCAGTCCTCTGAGTCTCCACTCACTGAGAGAGAGTAAAGAAAAGACGAGCATTCCTCCCAGCCCTCGCTACACGGCACACAGACCAGGGGCTACAGACGCCATTCTCCTGCCATCTGGCCTTAACCAAACACTGAACAGCCCCCTCACCCCTGATCTGCTCCAGCCCTCCACCCCTTGAACCGCTACCTCCATCACATACCCTCCATCTTCACACTCAACCCTCTGATGCCGCCTCCTCAGCCCTCACTTCACAGCTATGTCACAAGGCCAGTATTATTACTACTTTTACTCAACATAGGTTCAAGTACAGTTTCTTCAGTGCAGCAAGAAATCAAACCAACAACAAGCAAATATGCTTTTGATGAGTGGTACAGTATATAAATAACAATATCATTTTACAAGTCCAAACTGCTTCTGACTGCAGATGTAGCTAAGTGTAGAAGATTACAGCTGTGCGCAGCAGCTGCCTGGTGTGATAGTCCATACATCTACAGCAGGGTGGTAACATAGGAGGAATTAGAGATGGTTGAATTATTCAAAAGATGTATCATACCCTAAACCAAAAATGCTTATTTTTAATGTAAGGTCTACTGACGAGCTCTCCCAACCACATCTCATGGTCTTCCTCGACAGTTTACAGTTTACTCAGTTTTCAGAGCTGGATTGGCTTTGATCCTGTGACCTCCATTTGCATGGAAGCAAATCCATGCCATTATAATTACAATTATTTATCAGTAACCAAATACCAAATTTTGAAATGTAATCTCTTCTGAATACGTAGTGTTGAAATTTAGACACCACTGAATTCACTGTACTGTAATATTGTCACTTTCAAGGTGTGCAAATTCAGAAACTTTATTTCCAGTTTATATTTCTTTCAGGCGTCTCAGATTCAGACAGAAAATGAATTTGCCTCATGTTCAAAAGTTAAATTCAAGTTGGTCTGAACGACACTGACACAATGGCCTATTGTATTATTATTAGTACTAATGCATTAATATGCACAATAAGAAGCATTTTAAGGTTGTAGCTGGTGAAAGTGAAGCTCATACTGACTCCTTTATAAGCTGTTGAGTAGATTAATGTGTAACAAAGCATCATATTTTATACCATCATCATATGTTTGTATACGAATGGTATGGAGCAGAGAGTAGCCAACATTATTTCCCATGCAGTGAGGGAGAAGTATAAAGTAGCATATAGTGGAAGTGTTAAAGTAAAGAACAATGTTACGTATAGCACCTGAGAAAATGTAATTAGTTACTTTTCACCAATGATTAAGGACCTATTACCATCTTGAATGTCCAAATTACCCCACTCTCTCTCTCTCTCTCTTGACCTTCACTTTCCTTCTCTTCACATGAGAAGTAGGTCAAATCCTTCACTGCTTAAATTCAAATATGTGCCACCTGCTCGAAACCAGCACGTTTCTCTTCGTCCACCAATCCTGGGTCAGGAGCTCTGCTTTATGTGGTGGATGTAAACACCCACAGCTTAACACTCCAGTGGGAGGATGACTGAGTCATAGGAGTGCCAAATTAAGAATAAATCTGTAAGAGAATGAGAAAATAAATGTGAATATATAAACAGAAATGAATAAAAAAAATAAATAAGTAAATAAAAAATTGAAATATAAAGAGACTTAAATAACACAATTTTAAAAAAGTGTTTTTACCTATTGCTTTTAGGTAAAAGCAAAAACAACATGACAGAAGCAAAAGCAATTGGTAAAAACAAAAGTTTTATTTATTTCTCTTTATATTTCCACATAGATTTTCTTATTCTTTTACAGATTTATTCTTTTTTATGGCACTCCTATGACTCCACAGCTGACAGTGGTCTGTCCTATCCGTAGTAACAGAGTGGAGCTTCCAGAGATCTCTCAGAATTTCAAATTTGCAAAAATAAAATGTAGTTGCTGATCTACTATGTTAGCTTGCAAAAACTGCAAAAGAGAGAGGTTACGTTGTGATTTGAGGAATTGTAGGAGATGAAACAGAAGAAGTGAGTTAATGGTTGAGTCCAGAAAATAAGAAAATTCAATCTATATATTAAATTTGATTTTAATGAACTTTTATTGCAGAATCACCATTTAGCATGATATAAATGTTTAGCAAAAATAAACAGGACAAAGTGAAAATGTCCAGTGAAGTACAGGAGATTTTACCAAAGATAAAAACGAACAACCCCTAAATACAACAGACTAAAACCCCTGAGTTGAAAGAAGTGGATAAATGTCAGCCAGCTCCATCCTGCCAGTGACAAGGTGTTAACACTGGCCGGAGGCAGTTAGCGAAGCATTTAGCTACTAGTGTCTACAAAACCTTTCTCACACTCTTTAGCACCTTTTTATTGGATGCTATTCCAAAAATGTGTCATGTACCTGCTGTCTTGTGAAGGAGAATCTCCCTCTCTGTCTCGTTCACTTCCCGCTTTTTGCTGACTTTCCCACCAACTCATGCACCTTTTGTCACATGTTAAAAAAATACCTCTTCCTCTTATGCTGCTGTTCTGTCATCTGTCCCCACGCTAACATCTTCTCCTACATGACTTTCATCTCTCTAGATCCTCTCCTTTCTTTCCCTCCCACCGAGTTTATTCTCCCATCTGTCTCTCTGTAAGTAGGTGGCAGTGAGCCAAGCATCGGCCGGCCTGCCTTCACCATAACAACCAGCGGAGAAGTCTTCATTCGACGGGACAAAAGGGCCTCCAAGAATCACTGCTGTTCCCCCAGGAGCTTATGGGTGCTGGCCAGCTAGCTACGGGCTCAGAGCTGGAGATTTGAAGAGGGAGGTATAGGTAGGAAGGAAAATAAGGTGGAGTAGCTATATATCAATGTGGCTTTTAACCTCCCTGAAAAACCCCCTAGCACTGTGATCTTGCTCCCCAAAGAGCAGCTAATGCCTTCTCACAGGCTAACATTTCACTTAGTATATGAACCCTCCACACACACTGATTGCTGGACCTCTGCTTTCCATCACAGTGAAATTGCGCATTTAAGGGATAATGTGGAGTGCATGGAATTCATAAAGAATCATTATTTCTACATCCTGTTTTATGAGGCCCTATAAAAATGTCATTGGGCCGTTAGCGCTGTGGTTTATTCAGGCCCATTAGCTCCTCCACACAATGCTAAACAAACATTCAGGCTAATCCCCTGCCAGAAACATGACTTTTACCAGATCCTCACCTGCACTGTTGAACAACTCATGATCACTGATCCAGATGTAAACCACAGGGGATGGTCTCCTTTTAAAACACAGGGTTGGAACATGCTAACATTATCAAATTTAATTGCAGGCCAGCTCCACAACTAATTCTACATTCAGAAGTTTAAAAAAAACACCAGTGAACCTGTCTTTTATGTTGAACTACGATCATTTGAAATACACAATATTTCTTTCTCAAATTTGCACAGGCTGAGTACACCTGTGATATGTATGTTCAAATGTTCCTGTGTGACCCTTTAGCTGTAGGTCAGTAAGGTCAGTAAGTACACAAGGTAGTAATCATGTTGTGGTTTTGGTTCATTTGATCTCTCAGAGGGAGGGGTCAATGCAAATCAGTACAAAGTAGTTCTGAGCAATAACTTTTCTCCTATGATGAAGCTTTTGTAGCCTCTAAATTTAATTTTTTGTTTATTTATTAATTTTTTATCTTTGTTCTCCCTTTGTTTATCTTACTCAGTGGAGGGGCATGTTTATTGAACTTGGTACTGATTAAGGTCAAATATTCACAGACGAGGGTTGTTACACACAACTGGAAACGGCGTGGTGTTACTCGCCTTCAGGATCAGTGGAGTAATTCTTACCTTTTGTGTGTGGACATATTGAAAATGATGGACAACCGCAAATAACCAAATGGTCAAGAAGGAACAATGACAACTGACGGCTGTCTGATAATTGTCATATTTAATGGGGGGTGTTTTTTCTGTTTGGGTTATTGCTTAATGTATGGGTGTGTGTATGTGGACAGGGGTTCGTGTGTGCTGCATGTTGTAAGATGTTGGTAAACTTGAACAAAATGACAATAAATAAAGTTGAAAAAAAAACAAAAACCTTTTCTATCCTGATGGGAGTGGTCTCTTCCAGGATGACAATGCCTCCATCCAAAGGGTACTCATCACGTCGATGAGTATGAAAATGATGTGAATCATATGCTGTGACCTTCACCTTGACAACAGCTCAACAATATTGAACATCTATGGGAGATTTTGAACCAGTGTGTTACACAGTGCTCTTCACCACCAGAATCAATGCCAACTGGTGACCCAACACCTTACTAAGACACGTATATACATATATAAATATGCATATAATATGTAATACACACATACACACACACACACACACATACACATATACTGGTATAGATATACTGTAGCTATACAGTAGCTATATTACCACGTTTCTTTAAGCTAAATTCCTTGTTCCAATCAGTATATATAAATTCTCACCACTTAAATATTGCCCTGCTTGAAACTTTCCTCATACAAACAGCAATGCATCAGAGAAAACATTTAGTTATTTTTATTTCATTTCATATATTAATGTCATTGTCATTTTATAATTGTCAGGTAGTGCAGGTACTAGCAGACAGTGCTGTTGAAATTAAGGAAGCCAAATGAAGTCCAGTCAATTTTCAAAAGATAACGGAATTTGCCTCTGAGCTTCCCAACAAAGAACAGGAAACCCTCTATCCTGAGACATAGTGATGTAAAGTGGATTAAACATGTGAAATTACCAATCGAATTGTTAATATGTGTAAAGTAGTGGCCGCTCGCAGTAATGTATGCTGAGGCATTTTATTATAATTGAGTATAAACAAGCAAAACCTTCAAAAACTGGACGGAAGTATTTTTCCTCTAACCCCATACAGACGCCATATCTATACTGTAGATGTGTCTTCCTCCACAGATATACATGCCCAGCATCTTACTGGACCACTGCTTCCCTCTCAGCTGTGGTCCCATGCCCAGACCGGCACGGCTGTGATCCTAGTCCTATAGGAGAATAAGGAGGCAGTTCATGGTGGAGCTGAAGTCATCGGCCAGGCATCCGTCAGAACAGCCACCACAACAATACACCCCTCTGTCCTGCTAACACAAGGTTGGTTTTGGACAAGAGGCCGGACAGCCCTGAGATGGACCGGCAGCAGCAATGGAACTGACAGCTACAGTTTGACCTTGTCTTGTACTGTAACACCCCACAGTCACAGAGTGAGGGGGAGCCTGTTTGATGATTGTTGGGGTATCTAAAGGTCAATTACTAAAAGTTGTCAATGAAACTGTATTAATCTGGATCAATAAAACCCACTTCCTGCAAAAAAAAAAAAAACTTCAGTAAAGGCACAATACCACACAAGAACACACACAGACACATCTCCCAGAGCGCTGAGCATGGGTTTCCAGAGATAAGTGAAGAGACTGATCTTGGACAATGAAAAGTTTCCTTTGGATGTGCCGCCAGTAGCCGGAGGAGCAGAGAGACCGAGGTCACGTCGGTCCCTGATAGCCTGCTGTTTTATTCTCCTCGCCCCAGAGTCACAGTCACAGTTAATCTCAGCTCTGTGCCCCGCTGTGCCCGACCCCAACCTGCCACCTCCGTCTCCACGGCAACAAGAGCCAACCATGTGACACGCGCACGTATACACACATAGTCGACACTTTGGGGTGTTTAGAGAGGAAAAAACGAAGAAATTCGGACTTGTATTGGAAATGTTTTGTGGCTGTAGGCAGAACAGAACAGTCAGAGATGGCTGTACCAATCACTGACTAGACCTCCGTTGTCTACTGTACTCTCAAACTCTGACCACCCCCCCCCCAACCCCCCTTCTTTCTCTCCCACTCTTTTAGAGAAACAATGGTCAAATCCATAGGCCACAAATACACAGAAAAACAAAGTGGCCTGTGTGTTTGTCTCTGCCCCTTTCAATCGAACAAGAGTAAGAAGATACAAAGAAAGCACTGACAGTACACACACACACACACACACACACACACACACACACCACACACACACACACACACACAGTGGAGCAAAGCAGAGGGGTCCTGTTCATGTTTTCTGTGCTGTATGAGGTTGAGATTTGGTTTATGTATGACGACTGAGTCCATCACCCGTTCACATTAATCACAGTAACTCAGTCAAACTAAAACGTAGCATTTTCTGAATGTAAACCAACATGGCGTCTGATCCTTTGACAGGATTTCTGTTTGTTTAATGTGCGTGTGTGTATTTGTGTGTGTGTGGACTCGTGTTGGTGGATGGGTGGGTGTCGTGTGGAGATTTGCAGTGTTTGAACAGAGTTGAAGGAATGTTTCACTTAACATTTGACTCACACACTCACACACACATGCAGTCTGTACATGGGCTTTATATGTTGGGGAGAAACAAAGCAGTCACGCACTCTTACTCTACAGTTATTATAATCATTTGTGTGTGTGTGTGTGTGTGTGTGTGTGTGTGTGTGTGTGTGTGTGTGTGCGTCCAGATGGCCTCTCTGTGCTGGCATGACTTCATCCACATGCTAAACCTACACAGACATCACATCACATATCTCAGAGTCATAGCAGCCTACACACGACTTCACCATAGCAGTGCAGCAGATGACATTTATAAAGGGACCATGGACTGTTTACCCACAATAAATAGAAATGTGGTTATGTGAGAAATAATAACATATTGCTTACACTTTGAATAGGATCATCCAGACTTGGACTTTTAATGTCTCTTCAAGCTGAAATGCGGATGCTAATTTATGCTTTTTTGCTCCATTGCATTTAGACCAGTGATTCCAAATCTGGGGCTGGGGACCAAAAATAAATGAGGGGTCACAGGATCATTATACAAATACAAAAATATGTGTACAGTATATTTCTCATACTTAAAATCATGTTTATTTTTTAAGACTTTTGTTCATTTGAGCTTTTTTCTTCTGAGACACTTGAAACCTAGAGGCAGCCATGATTGATATTTTTATAACAATATATCAAATGACAATGTCAGAACAAAGACAGTTATAACATGAACCTGTTGGGCCTCTTGGTTTTACGGAGCTTTATGGTGACTTTTGTTTTGGCTCACTCTCATAAGCCTCACACTGGTCGAAAAACCCGCTAAGACCCACTAACATCAGGCTTTTCTCTGCAATGGGATAAGGTATAATCGACATTCACTCCTAGGTCAAATGGCTTGGCGTTGATTTAAACACAACCACGCGCACACGCCAATTTTCATCTATTTTTCGTGCTCTGACGTCTTTTAGAGCACAGACACACCTGTCACCTGCCCAACACAGTCATCTTACACCAGAAACAACGCAGCTACACTGCACTTGGGGACGCAAGAGTGAGCTGCAGCCCCAAAATAAGTTTCAAAACCACTCAATCACCGATCGAAGTGTCTTTCACGGAGGCTCCGACACTTACAGAAGCTCCAACCCAGGGATGAGACACAACTTATCTGTTTTACCAGTCTGCACAGCAGCTAACAGCTCACTCTTGAATCTGTGTGTGCTCGTGCTCCTAACGGCGTATAACGACTGTGCTCCCTGGACTTGTGGCTGTCCTCTCAGGCAAACTCAGCCTTTTTGGTGGGATTATATGCGTTCAAAAAACCTACTTATACACTCTAAATATGGTGTAAAAAGGGTAGCAGAGTCATTGCAGCAGCAGCATTTTTCAGAAAAAAAACTCTGCAAACCCAGTGTACGCCACCTGCTCAGCATGAAACAGCAGACAGACACAAGCTGTGTTCCGATTCAGAGGCTGCATCTTTAGGGGGACGTGGTCTCCGAAGGTGTGGTCCTCTGTGGCCGTAGTAGTACGTGAAGGCCGAACCAAAATGAGACGGTCTAGCCTATAGAAGATTTTCGCCCAGTGTCACAGGCTGTGCCGGCCCTTACTGTTGCATCGCAAACATGGATGTACTATAAGACCTGGATCCCAGATCTGAAAAAGTCCAGGTTACTTCCAAGTTATGCAGCCCACTAAATACGTGCAGTAGTGTCACTCCCATCGTGCCTCAGGTTTATGAGAACGAGCAAACGGCGGATCTGGATCAGGCACTGCACGTTCACAAATGCTATGCTTGTGGACTTCATGGACAAGTAATACGGCTTCTACACACTAAAAAATGCTGTGTTAAGAACTACCCATTATGGGATAGTTTTTTAACAACACTGCTGGGTAACTATTGCACCAACTACACACTGTGTCAATTTAATCCAGCAGGATGGATAAAAAATTTTATCCAAATCCTGGATCATTTTTAGTGCAATGCTGGGTTAGTTCTACCACATAAACTAGTTGCTTATTTCTATCCAAATGTTGGGTCATAGTAACTAATGTTGGGTTAATTTTCCCTCGTAAATAGGTTATTATTTCCATGTTTAGTTACAGTAAAAATCTGTGAAAAATGACTTAAAATATACGTTTACTAGATGTGCATTATAAGTCTTTTTTTTACAGATTTTACTATTACAAAATATATCCAAGATTTAGAAATGCAAATCATACGTATATGAAGTACAACACAATTATTCTGGAATTTAGAAAAGATATTTATTTTTCAAGAAGAAAAGCCCTGATGGTCTTTTCCTTGAGTCAGAACACAGGGGTATGGTGTTGACACCTCAGCTTGCGGGAGGTACACCACCACGTTTGTTCCAACCGAAGAACGAAAGAAAGAAAGAACAAACAGAACAAATGAATGAAAGATTTATTTCCTATTTCCTAACTATTTTAAAAAGTAAATAAACAGAATACCATAAAATGAAAATATGAATAACAATAATAAAAACTGAAAAGACAGTTTTTCACAGAGTCCCAGCGAGTGAAAGACAGTAATAGACTGTAAAAGTGAAGCTCTTTTATTTGTGACAACTCTCTGCCAGACTGCATGGTGTGGCTCTTTGTTATGAGAGAGTTCAATAGAATATTGATATGATTTCCACAACACTGCAGAATTTCAATGTCCACATATGTAGGTGTCACAGAACCCATGTATTTTCATTAAATACATTACTGTCCCAGATATTCGAATTGAAAAAGATGAAATAAATCAAAAGGAATTTTTTTTAAAGAAAGATTTAGTTTAAATGTGGAAAAATGTCACTGCACATTTAGCATACAGTATACTGAACACACAATGACGATGTGGGGAGTCTGAGAGACGACGACGAGGGGCGTCCAGGATGGTTCATTCCCTCAGGGACCGGTGGGAGAAGGGGAGCAGGTTGCACCATCTCCGGCCACCACCGTCAACCCAGTGGACGTGAGGTCAGAGTTATAATTTTACCACTGAGACAGTGTAAGCCATTAACTAAATGAATGTGGTTGTTGTGAGCAGAAAACAGGCTGGTGAACTTCAGTCAGGAGGAGACGCTGCTGGCACACAGATGACAGAAACCATCACCTATCAGCTAAATGACTCACCAAATTAAAATAAACTGAAGAAAAGATTTCTGGGGGTAGTTATGAAAAATCACTTACAGAGTCATATCAGTGAATCAGTCATTACGCAGCTACTATATCAGTTAATATATAGATTAAAAAGCTATTACTTTTGAGAACAAAGGCTGACAAGTGACCAACAACTGCTGCACAAAATCACAAAATATCTTGATGTGTGAAAATAAAGACTCCCTTTTATGTTGTTAATTATTCAGTTTTCCTATTAACTTGTGTACATCCGTACGGCGTTTGCATCAACCTAGCAACCATCCTCGTTCCCGAGATGCAGTTCGTGTACAGTGCATGTACACAGCGGTCACGTCATCCCGGGAAAAAATGCTTTTCTGGTCTTTGGAAAACTTTTATAAAGATTGAAACCCCATGGCTTAAAAATATACAATACAAAGATTAATAATTGACTCTGTTTACAGCCAGAGGTACTTACATTTAAAAGTTGAATCCTCTGGCTCTCTGTTGTTTGCTTTCATAACTGGTGCGTAATGAGTCTTGGGATAGGATGGGCCACGAAGCTTAATGGTCACAACACATTCCACATAACTGTTACAACCGTCAGTCGATTTCGTCGGGTGGCCTTTCTTGTCGTACCTCAATCTCGGCACAAGCCAATAAAGTTGTTAACAACAGTACACTAACCTAACTTTCTTTTCACCCACTTTAAAGGAATAGTTCAACATTTTTTGGGATAAGATCAACACTCGTATGTCTATATGAAGGTAGCAGATGGTTAGCTTAGCATATAGACCAGAAACAGGAGCCGTTGTATTGCACATTAAGAATTAAGACTAATATCAATCTTCTCATCTAACTCTCAGGAAAAGAGCAAATAAGTGTGTTTCCCAAAATATTAAACTATTCCTGCAACAAGACAGAAGCTTCACAAGTAAACTGATTGTATGTACTCACAGTCATTACCTTTGGCTTTAGGAAACCTACAAGGAGAGCGTGGTGTAAATACTAAGTACTATATTTATCTAAGTGCATGAAGATCGAGTAAAGAAGTGCACTGAAAGTGCATAGTAAGTACTATTTAGGCATGTTAGGGTGATAGGAGAGGAGGTGCTCTCTGAAGAGATGAGTCTTCAAGAGATTGGTAATGTTTGAAAATCAGAGACAGTCATTTGAAAACACTTATTATTGTTCTGAAGGTATTTCCAGAAACCCTGAAGACTCTTTAACATCTGGATGAAAAAATATTCTGTTCACACATATTCAGTTGCATTTGCTTCAGAATCAGATGATAGCAGCTGGCTACCTGGATAACACAGAGTCAACACTTGGGAAATGGTTTAAAGAATTTTTTATTGTGCAAAGGATGGAATATTTTTTTCATCCAGATGGTTAGAAGATTCTTTGAGGATTGTGAAAATACCTCCAGACCAGAGGTTAAAATGACATGGACTCGAAGATTCAGGATCAGATCCAAAAAAAAACTTGATCAGGAGAATTTCCAAACTGTATAACCCTGTGACAGTCTGCACATGCAGCACGACAACATGAAGTAAGATCAGCTTTAAAACAAGCAAAAAAGCTCAGGCCTCACACTTTAACCATGACTTATTTACAGTGTGACAGTAGTTTGTCTATGTTTGTGACCTTGTGCATAAAAAATAGCCTGACCCCAAAAAAGTGGTATACTGTGTTTTCATACATACATGCACCTCCTGGCATAGACAGACAAACATATAACACATTACATAGAAAATCATAACCACAGTATGTGTATATAGTACAAAGTGTTTCTGGGAGTTCAGATCACTGAGCTGCTAATAGATCTCAGGCAGAGAATAACCTGGTTTTAAAGCTGCAGGTTTCCTTCCTGCAGCAGAGACCTCTGGGTGTTATCAGCTCATTAGCTGAACTTTGGATAACAACACACAAACATCCTGTCAAATGAACTAAAACAGGAAGTAGAAAGTGCATAAGGTGCCCAGTCCACTTTCGCCTCCATAAATGCCAGCTGTTGGTCGGATGTCCGGACATGAAAACATTTCCAGCCGACTACTTTCTTACTGTTTCAAGTCACATGACCGTCACTTTTTATAACCTTTAAGTAGATGAAGGATTTGGGGACGTCTAGATCTCAAGTTGAGCAAACAGCCTCTTTCGCTGCCCCTCCTGACTTCCTGTGTCCAGCCAAGAGCACCTGAAAAAACACTGATCCTTGAGATTGATTTATTCAGTGATTTTAAGGGCTTTAATCACCAGGTGTGTTTGTTTTGTAGAGGAGGAGACACTGAAGGAATCCAAAATCCAAAATAAAAATGAGTTATTCAACAATGACGCTCCTATGATCCCACTCTAATCCACAATCTCATCAAACTCATCATGTCATCTTTTTTGTTAGTTTTGAAATGGTACGCGGTACATCTTATATAAATAAATAATAAATAAGTACAGCTTCAAAAGTGTGTGATGATAAAAAAACACAAGACATAGATGATAAGCTCAGCAAACCTTTTTTTTTTCTTCTTTTCTTGAGTAAACTTAGTGACTATTCAGAATTCCACATGAAGGTTTCATAAAACCTTCCGAAACAACTCACATTATTTATTAATAGTCGACTGTTCAATACAAGGCTCTTGATACAATAGATGATGAATGTCTCCTTGGATTTTGTTCCTCATCCATTAACAGAACAGGACTGTGGTCGCTGAGCAGGGATCATATTTGTTTTTCTCACCAAATCTGTTACATCTGCACATTTGATCAAATTTGTTCTGTTTTGTGTTTTCTGTGATGCTGAGATTCCACTTTGTTGAAGCTCCTTTGTTCCACAGACTCTAATGTTTTACTTCTGTGAACTAAGGCACATCATTTTTGTTGTATTTAAAATGTATTGATGTTTAAATTGTGACACCAGCGCTACTGTAATGTATTGAATTTTGCAATTACACATTTCATTATACACCTGCTTTGTGACTGCAAAACAAGTCTTTGATCCAGACAGCAGCTCATTCACATCTTAATTGACTGATTTTTACCTTGGGCACAATTTAAGGTGTAAGTATGTGCAGCTGTAGTAGACACTGTAGACTGCAGGAAGCTTGCGCTGTGGGGACATAAGCCAAGCACCAGGCCTGCGGCATGATTTGCAGCATCCTATGCTTCCAAATAAAGGGGCATGTCAACCAAAAAGGCCTTGTCGTATCACTAACCGAGTCAGTTATCAGTATAAGGATGAAGCCCAGAGCTGGACCAACTGCTGGCAGTTGAGTCGTTGTCTCTCTTTGGTGGCTTTTGATTTTCTTTGAACTTGTCATCGTGCAAACATGTTGGATGTTCTGACAGTTTTCACATGTACTTTTGTTATCAACGCCTTCTTGAGTGATGACCAGTCTTCAAACTTCCAAAGCAGAGCTTCTCAGCCTGCACAAACTGAACGCGATCTTGTACTGTCTATTCACTGAACTTTCTGCACTTGGCGAGAACATGTCCTGTTCTTTTGCAGAAGATGCATGATCAGATTCTACTCTGTGTGGTAATGGTAGACAGTGTCTTTGCTTGAAGGGTTTGACTTTGTGGGTGTTTTGGTTTCTATGCAATGCAGTATTGTATTATAGCAGTATTACTAGCACAATGCAATATCACCTGCGAAGCCAACATCCACAAGCATCGGATGATGGAGGCCAACAAACCTTTCTCTCCGTGTTAGTAGGGAGAAGATGCCATGCGAGGCAGTTTGAGGAGATAACTCAGAGAATCTCTTGAATGGTGGAGAAAGACATTTTGCCCAGCAGCGTGGTCTGTGGCGAGGGTTTCCAGGAGCTACTGGGCTATATTGAGCCTAATTACCAAATCCCATCAAGACAGACAGTTACCTGTCGAATTAAAACCCATTTTGCAGAGGAAAAAAAGCTGAAAAAGCAAATTCCTAGCACTAAGTTCGTGGCTCTCACGACCGACTGCTGGACGGCTTTGCCAACCGAGAACTACGTGACAATTACATGCCACTATATCGATGAGGACTGCCAAGTTAAATTGGCTGTCCTACTATCACAGTATGCCAGGCAAACACACGGCTGAAAATCTCACAGCTTAACTAATTGATGCGGTGGAGACTTGGGGACTTACTGGGGAAGCATCTGCATGTATCCACGACAATGCATGCAACATCATGGCTGCTAACTCTCCCGGGCAGGTGAACTGGGACTCAGTTGCCTGTTTTGCACATACACTTCAGCTGTCAGTAAATGATGGATTTAATGTGTTTGTGAATCGGGTTATCGTTGCAGCTGGGCAGCTTGTCAGGCATTTCAGCTACAGCACCCCTGCATGCAAGGCACTGGAAGCCAAACAAGAACAAATGAAACTTCCGAAACACCGGCTCATACAGTCGTGTGAAACCAGGTGGAACTCGGTGTGCGACATGATCAGAAGACTTCTTGAATAACGATGGGCAGTTACAGCTGTTCCGTCCAACCGAACAATAACAAAGCTGCAAGAAGCCAGAACCCTCGCGATCCTAGATGAATACTGGCAGATAAGGAGGAGATTACGCCTGGGTTGCAGACCTTAAAATGTGCGACCACCACCATGTCCACAGAAAAGGACAGGTCAATTTCCAACATTTACCCCATCACCCTCAGCCTCCTAAACACACACCTGATGCCAGCCAAGGATGACGGCTGAACAGTGACACGCATAGGGATAGGCTATTTCATTTATTGAGTTAATATACAGTGGTATGAAAAAGTTTAGGCACCCCTGACAATTTCCATTATTTTCATTTATAAATCATTGGATGTTTGGATCAGCAATTTCATTTTGATCAATCAAATAACTGATGGACACAGCAATATTTTAGCAGTGAAATTAGGTTTATTGGATTAACAGAAAATGTGCAATATGCATCAAAACAAAATTAGACAGGTGCATAAATTTGGGCACCCCAACAGAAAAATCATATCAATATTCAGTCAAGCCTCCTTTTGCAAAAATAACAGCCTCTACACGCTTCCTATAGCCACTAATGAGTGTCTGGATTCTGGATGAAGGTATTTTGGACCATTCCTCCCAACAAAACATCTCCAGTTCAGTTAGGTTTGATGCTTGCCGGGCATGGACAGCCCACTTCAAATCATCCCACAGATTTTCAATGATATTCAGGTCTGGGGACTTGGATAGCCATTCCAGAACATTGTACTTGTTCCTCTGCATGAATGCCTGAGTAGATTTTGAGCAGTGTTTTGGGTCGTTGTCTTGTTGAAATATCCAGCCCCGGTGTAACTTCAACTTTGTGACTGACTCTTGAACATTATTCTCAAGAAAGTGCTGATATTGAGTGGAATCCATGCGACCCTCAACTTTAACACGATTCCCAGTACCGGCACTGGCCACACAGCCCCACAGCATGATGGAACCTCCACCAAATCTTACTGTGGGTAGCAAGTGTTTTTCTTGGAATGCTGTGTTCTTTCGCCGCCATGCATAATGCCCCTTGTTATGACCAAATAACTCAATCTTTGTTTGATCAGTCCATAGCACCTTATTCCAAAATGAAACTGGTTTGTCCAAATGTGCTTTTGCAAACCTCAAGCGACTCTGTTTGTGGCGTGTGTGCAGAAAAGGCTTCTTCTGCATCACTCTCCCATACAGCTTCTCCTTGTGCAAAGAGCGCTGAATTGTTGAACGATGCACAGTGACACCATCTGCAGCAAGATGATGTTGTAGGTCTTTGGGTCTTAGGTGGTCTGTGGGTTGTCTTTGACCGTTCTCACCATCCTTCGCCTTTGCCTCTCCGATATTTTTCTTGGCCTGCCACTTCTGGCCTTAACAAGAACTGTGCCTGTGGTCTTCCATTTCCTCACTATGTTCCTCAAAGTGGAAACTGACAGCTGAAATCTCTGAGATAGCTTTTTGTAGCCTTCCCCTAAACCATAATGTTGAACAATCTTTGTTTTCAGGTCATTTGAGAGTTGTTTTGAGGCCCCCATGTTGCCGCTCTTCAGAGGAGAGTCAAAGAGAAGAACAACTTGCAATTTGTCACCTTAAATACCTTTTCTCATGATTGGATGCACCTGTCTATGAAGTTCAAGGCTTAATGATCTCACCAAACGAATTTTGTGTTCCAATTAATCAGTGCTAAGTAGTTACAGGTATTCAAATAAAAAAAAAATGACAAGGATGCCCAAATTTTTGCACAGCCTATTTTCCACGTCTGATTTAATTTCATACAACTTAATATTGCTACACTAAAAATCTTTGTCTGGAAAATACCCCTGTACTCAGCTTCTATTAGAAAATGAATGGCATGCCACTGTGATCATTTTCTGTGAAGATGGAGTAAATTATTATGCAGCCTCAGAGGGGTGCCTAAACTTTTTCATACCACTGTATACCTATTCAAGTATTATTATTGACATAGCCTGTTCTGTTATGAATTAATAATGACATTAATTAGGCTATATTGGTCACCACAGGTTAACACGGAGGAACGGGTGACCAAACCAGCGCTGATCCCCTCTGTACTAAACCCTCGCTGTAATTCTTGAAAATCGGTGCTACTGTGGAAGTGGCCACTGATGTTGAAACTGAGCCTGGCTCTACAGGGGGGGCGATGATGAGGCATTGCGGTCTGTTGCTCAGGCTGAAGTCGTACAACGCCAGGTCAATGCCATGATGTTGCTCCTGGGAGATAACTACAGCACCCCTCAACAAGCTAATGACCTAGAGGCAGAGGTGGACACCACTTCTCATAGACAATTCTGTGCCCACTAGGGATGGGAAGATTAACCAATTTGTATCGACATACGAACACGCACGGGCAAGATGTGAGTGCATCGGTAGAGCAGCTGTGAATCAATGCAATTTTGGTAAGAAATCGAGGTGCATCAGTTATCAAATGTTTGCATCAATAAAATCTGATCTATTACATTATTACGTTTTATTCATTTGTTTAGAAATGTGACTGACCCTATAATTTGATAATATTATACTTTTATTCCTCTTAAACTGGACCTACGTTACGTTACACTACGTTACTTTATAACTCACCTGAAGGGAAGACGTGGTATGACCGTGGAGGCTTCTGTCAGTAAACCGACATCCCCTGCCTCGGGTTCAGATTCAGTAATGGCTACTACTCCCAGAGTGGTGACAGTCAGCAAAGTATTGCAAATTTTTTCCATGCAACACTGGCTAACAGCTCCACTTGTTCAAATACAGTAACTGACAGTCAAAGAACACTTTCGAATTTGTGAAAAAAAAGGCCAGTTTGTGAAAGGTCTTAATTTTAGTTGATTATTAAATAATCAAACTCATTGAATTGTGTAGCATTATTCCTACATATGAATATTATTCCTTTGCATCATTCAATCACAATGTATAGCATTGAATCGCACTGTGTTGAATCACATTGCATCGTGATTGGGGGGTGTGAATCGTATTGTGTGGGTAGTTGCTGCATATGTATCTTTATAACATTGGATTGTTGACAGTGTTTCGAGATACGTTTCATATTGGCCTTTGCACCAGAGATGCCCAACCCTAGTGCCTGTGTTGTGCACCCTTCAGCCTTTTCTATTAGGGTTCTAGTTTTCTCACTTCTTCGTAGTCTTTCCACCTCTGTAGATTCAGCGTCTCTAACTTCAGGTTGAGCGGCAGATTTGGCATTTTCATAGCAGGTTTCAGTGCTTGTGTCAGACATCTTTTGAGAACTTAAATGTCCATAGAAAGTGTATAGCTGTTGAGTTTGAATTGGATTTCTATTAGACTATGTGTGGATGTAACGTAAAGTAGGCTTAGCTGGAAAGTTGCTAATAAGTCTTCCTTAAAGACTGTGAAGATTATGTGGGATGCCCAATTTTCTAAATGCAAACTTCGATAATACACTAAATAACTGTACTTTCAAATAAAGGTAACAAATTGAAAATTACTTTGGAATGAATCCCAATTGCATAGGGAATATATTTAGAAATGCATTAAATCTCTTGTTCTTTACATGAGAAAATGTTTTCACATCAACAGAATTACCTGTTAAAATTCACTTAAATTAGTCTTTAAACACATAAAATAAAATAAAACAGATAGTCACTGGCAGAGCTCTGAAATGCAAGTCTTCATTTAATGAAAACTCTCTCTATGTATGTTGGTGGAGCCCCTGCACTACAGCCATTTTTCCTGCTGTACTGTCTTTCAGAGCACAGGAATGGTAGGGTCTCCTTTCATATTAAACACATGAGGCTTTGAGTGTGAGCATACAGAACAGAGTTAGCATAATTTCAAGGGTTAGGGTAAGGAAAGGAAGTGGGGATGACAGGACGGGGAGCATCAGGCTGGTCCAGATCATTGGTGCTTGGACCTCAGTGTAAAAGCTTTGCAGATGGGTGTGAGGCGGGTGTGTGATGATGCTGCAGATGCTGGGGTTAGCAGACGGTGGCTTTGGGTTATCTTGTAATGGGTGGGAGGCAGGTTGGCCTCAGGTCAGACTCAGTGGTCTGTTTGTACCTGATCGGCAGGTTCTGCTGTTCCTGTCACTGTTGGTTCTGTGTGTAGGTTCTTGGAAACACTGCCACTTTCCTGCAGTATTTCTCAGGGATTCCCATCGCCCTCAGCCCATCAGCATCTCCTCCTTCATCTCATTGAGGCGCGTATGTCTGTGCTGGTCTTCTATGATCAGCTGGTCAGCTGCGTCGACGCTCTCTATGCGTTTGGACATGGCTGAGAGGCCTCGTTCCCACAGCTGTTGGTGGATGGTCTTACGCAGCACTTTCTGACGTAGCTTCTCCTCCTCCTCCTTCTGTCTGACTGTTGACCTTAGCACTGCTTCCTCTTGTGCGTGTCTCCGACAAGCACGGAGCTCCTCCTGCTCTGCCTGGTGGTCTTCAGCTTTTTCTTGCTGGGCCCCTCAGACTGGCTCTCACCTCTTCCTCCCGCTGCTCCTTGGGCGTTGAGGTCTTCCAGGTTCTTTCTCTCCTGGTTCTCTCGAATCTGCTGTCTCTCAATTTGGCATTTTCTTTCATTCATATTGTCATTGGTGACGATTTGAACAGTCTCCCCTTCTTGAGACTTGGCCGTGGAGTTTTCAGGTTTGCCCGGTGGTCTTGACTTTAGGCTCCCAAACAGGGTATCATCCACTTTTGAGATACTTCAGATCGATAGATAGGTAGATAGATAGATAGATAGATAGATAGATAGATAGACACTAGGGTAAATTCGTGTGCACATTAGCTCATAGTGCATACTAATAAAAGTTAAACAATAATAATTAAATTAGCCCATCACTTAGTAAATATTGCCTGCTCTATTTCCTCTATAAGCTGTTAGGTAAAGTCTTCCTAATCTCCTGTGTGTTTCACTGACTTGTACAGAGATTTGTGACTCTCCTCTAACTGTTTGTTAAAGTCTCATTGTTTTCCATTTTTAGGCCTTCACATAGTTCTTCAAATATTTAGATGAAACAATCGGAAATGGAGCAGAAATGTGTCTTTAGTGAAAATGCTAATAGTTCATAGACATCTGAAAGATAATAAATAACCACAACCACACTCTGTGTAAAAGGTTCATGTTGTAGTTTAAAACTCAGCTCAGAATTTGATATTTTTCTTTAGATGTTCATGGCCAGCGGCTCGTTGGTCTAGGGGTATGATTCTCGCTTTGGGTGCGAGAGGTCCCGGGTTCAAATCCCGGACGAGCCCCTTAGTTGTAAAAACACTTTGACAGCCTTTGACAAACTCCTCAAATGCAACTCTATATCAGATGAAAATATAAACATATCAAGTGGGTACTTTGGTCATTTCCTATCCTGACACACTAGGATCTAATGTTTTTCTATTTCATACGTGCTAATAGCTACACTTTTGGTTAAACACATACTCATAAAACTGGAGTTACATCCACAGGGCTTAAAGATTCCGGCACAACACTGTGAGAGAATAGATGAAAAATGAAGTCAATACACTTGGGAATTTGTTGTGTGACTTTATCATGTTCGAGGTAATAAAGTTCACCTACCAATGGTGTGAGAGGAACACAGCTCTCTTCAACCTAACCAGACACTGCACCTAACCAACTTTACTAGCCAATCAGAAGCAGAGAGGGGCGGGTCTTGGCAACTCTGGCAGTGTAGGATCCAGCAGCTTGAAGGAGCCGGGTGCTTGTTTCTGCACGGTGTGCTCAAGGAAGCTGCTATCTGCCCCCAGCGGTAAAAAATACAAAAATACATGTGTGCACGTTCATTGCTGAACATGATCTGTCCTTCACAACTTCCTTGTTTACATCCCAAAAAGAATGAAGAAATAAGTGATAGTGGCCTTCTTCATTTCACTTTAAACTTCAGCTTACCAGTTGTTTAAGCACTCCAATGTTACTGTATTTTTTTAATCTTAGTTATTTATTTATTTCAAAATTACAATCATCCAGAAGTTTTTCAAAGTTGCTCGCTCTTTAGAGCTGTTGCACTGTTACTGTTGACATATAGTATTTTTTAAATAAATGGTGAAAAGCGCATGCTGTTAAAGAGAAGTGAATCTGTACATTCTGCACAAAAACAAAACAACATTTCAGGCTCAGGATTTTTTTTTTACTTTAAGCCCTGCATCCATTAACTTCTGTTCGTCTAACCAGGTACATACACTCTGTCCAGATCATACTACTGAATGCTCACCATCATTCTCTGAAGAGAGAATGATGACTGCACTCAGTAATGGCTAAAGTTGAATCATAAGTGGCTCGTTGGTCTAGGGGTATGATTCTCGCTTTGGGTGCGAGAGGTCCCGGGTTCAAATCCCGGACGAGCCCATTATCTTGAACAGTATGACATAAACATAAGAAGGAATGTCTGTAAATACAGTGTATCAAAGCAGCAGTACCTGGTATCTGCTTTCTTGATGCTACAAACTGGCATAGACAACACAAACTGGTATTGGCCCCCTACATGCCGTACAATCTGCTTTGGTGTTGATTCTACAAGTCTCTGGAACTGTACTTGACGCATGGAGCACCATACTTGAACCTGTTTTTGATTTTCTTCTCTAAAATAGATTTTCTTAAGAAAAGTACAAGTACCAACTTTATCACAGTGTTGCAGTGCCACCCTTGAATGTATAATGTGTGGTAATAGCAATGAAAATAATCACTATATATCGCATATATGTTTCTGGACATACATTATGCAATATGTGTAGTCCATTGGTCTAGAGGCATGATTCTTGCTTAGGGTGTGAGAGGTCCCGCGTTCAAATCCTGGACGAGCCCATTGTTTGGAATTGTACAACAATGGTCATTGGCAATGTAAGAAAATCACAATGCAGTATATCAAAGCAGACCTGCCCCATCAACTACCTCGGTGTAATGTGGATGCTACAAACTGGCAGAGACAACACAAACTGTCTTAGTAAGGTATTGGCCCTCCACATGCTGTACAATCTGCTTTGGTGTTGATTCTTCCAAGTCTCTGGAACTGCACTGGTGGGATGGAGCACCATTATACCTATTTTTATTTTAATACTGGAGACTTTCAAGTAGTTATTTCAATGCAACGATCTAAGGAGTTTAGAGGGAAAATGTTTCCTTGATACTATAATGAGTGGTAACATCATACCTTTTCACCCATGGTCACCCAGTGTGTATGGTTCATTCACTTACCGAGCACCACGGTCACGTAGCTTTCCCCCATGCCGGCCTGCAGCAGCAGAGGTGCGATGTAGACTGTTCCTGCAGCCATGTACACCTCCAGCCCACATGATAAAGTTGTCACCACTAACAACTTTCATCAAAGGCCTTGCAACGGATCTTCCACCTGCAATGTGGCTTATTCACTTGCTGCTTAGGTTTACAGTCATGTTTGGATGTAGTATCTTTGCTGTATAGATAGTCCAAATATGAAATATGTGCTATATGTCAACACATGTGTGGAATAAAAGGTGTTTTGACTGGTTGTCAGTTTTGGAATATTTCCATATCATGATGTGTGGTGCTGTACAAGAGACGTCGCCGTCAGAGAAGAAAACTTAGGTGTCATTCTTATAGGCTGAACAGCGTATCCTATCAGAGGTCAACTTGTGGACATCTGCTGCCTGTGTGGTGTCTTCCTGCATAGTTCAGAGCCAGAATAGCACTGTCTGGTCCGCTGTTGTACTAGTCCTCGACAGGACTACTCAGTCCTGAGAAACCAAGATCTGACCGGACCGGGATCAGTGTCTTAATGTGTGAGTGGACCTGAATACATCCAAGCATATTAAATGTCAGCTCTGATCATATAATCACTGGGGAGAAATCAACAGCCTATTTAAAAATGAAAATCATGCGATTAAATGTTGATTAGTATTTAGAATTAAAAGGTATTAAATAAGTTAGACAATAATTATATTCTATGACCCAGTGGACGACACAATGTTATACTGTTGGGTGACAATAGAAATTTCTATTCTTTCTATGATCTAGTCTGCAGCTGTCAAATGATAATGTTGAAGAAGTAAGAATTGTTAAGAATGAGGTGAAGTGAAATGGGAACACTGAAGTAAAATACAAAGACTTAAAAGTACAGTGCTTGAGTAAATGTCTCTCTCTCTCTTTCTCTCTCTCTCTCTCTCTCTCATATGTGTGTACACACACAAAATTACAAAATGGACCAAATCTGTAGCAAACTGAAAAGTAAATAAAGTCTGCACACACTCGACCAGTTTTCCTTGCAGGCACTAAGATTAATAAAAAAGACAGCTGCTTTGCTTCGACAAAGTTCAAGTGATGTGACAAACAATGAGCACTCGAGGTTCGAATATTTCCGGTTTAAAACTAATCACAGCGGGACAGCAGCAGGACTTCCCAAATACCTGAGTTCACTACCTGAGGATTTCAATCAAAAGTGAATTTGTTATGGTTTGTTAAATGAGCAGTGGGTTTGTGACAAATGACTGGTGCTTCCATGCTGCCACCCAGTGTCAGCTTGGAGCGCTACATGATATTTTGCTTCTGTCTGAAAACTGCAGAATTTAAAAACATTACTTTTATTTCATTGATTCACACAGTTGACTTCTGCCCCCCCTCTTTTGACCACCCGCGCTTTCACATCATGGCATCACAAATAAGAGAAAATAAAAGGAATTCAGGTTGAAAACCGAGATGAAAATATGTCCCATCTATACAGATACAAAGCTTTGAATGTCAAACGAAGGTGGTTATTTGGGCACTTTTGCAGATTGTCAACAAGGATATACCTATAAAAAAAAGTACTCAATTAAAACTGTGAGTGAAATCCGGGTAAAACAGCAGTCCCTTGGTATCATCCACAACAACCAATAACTTTAAAGGCAAACAACATTTTAGTAACTTTCAATCCATTTCCATTCAACCACCCACAGAGAAGACCTTGGAGCAAACAGAAAAACAGACAGCACATACACGGTCCCAGGTGCTGTTTGATCACAGCTCGTCCTTGTCCTCGATCTGAGAGTCTGAGGCTGACGTGCCGTCAGCTTTAGCTTTTTTGGAGTCCTTCTTGGCAACGACTTTTACTGTCTTTTTTGCAGCTGGTTTTGTGTCCTTTTTGTCTACCTGCTTGGCTTGTGTTTTAACCGTCTGTTTTTTTGCAGCAGGTTTGCCTTTGTCTGCTGTCTTGTCCTTTGCCTGGTCTCCAGCTTTGGCCTTTGCTTTCGGAGCAGCTTTGGCTTTAGTGCCTTTAGTTGTTGTTTTGCTGACTGGTTTCTTCTCTGTTTTGTCCTTCGGCGTGTCAGCCGGTTTGTCGGCCTGTGTGTCGGCTGGTGCATCCGGCTTCCGCTCTGCCGGTTTATCGTCTTGTTTTTTATCTGATGGAGGCTCTGGTGTTACTGGTTGGGGCTCTGAGGTGTCTGTCACCTCCTTCTTACTGAACTCGGCATTCACAGGTGTGGAAAACATCTTCAGCATATCCGCAGCTTGGATTCTCTCCTACAGAACCAATGGAAACATGTGAGGAGAAACAGAATGCATAATAATCCAATTAGGAATCAAAATACCAGAACCAGAGGCAAACACAAAAGGTCTATTCATGCTCGATTAGTAACACAAGGAGGGGGCGGGGGGTTGTGTAATTTAAATTTTTTTCATTTTATCTACTGTAGGTGTGTATTTCCAGAAAACTTCTCCTGCAGGAAAAACAGTTGCTCATTTCTTTCGAATTCCTGTTGCCAGTCAAAAAATAAAACATCATTAACTGCAGCCGTGTTTCTTTTACAATTACAAACCATTATATTTCTTTGCAGCAGCAATGATCCATTGTGTGTATTAAGTTAGATTTTAGATTAAAGGCACTGTGTGACGACAAGGATTGTGTTAGTTTACTTCATGTTACACTGTGCTGTATGGGTCTGATAAAATGCTGCTTTAACCCTAATCCATATGACTGCTGTTACATTTTGAAAATGCAACAAAGCAGGAGACAGTGCTGACAAGTCTATACACTGGGGGGTGGGGGGGTATTATAATGTTTCTCTTTGCTGAAGGGAGGGTAGTCTGAACTTTTTTGATAGAGCAATTGAGATACTATTAATTTAGTTTTCTCTCCTGCAGTCCACCCATGTAACCTGTGGTTTCATTATGGCACACAGTTGGATATCTGGTTTCATACATGTAAGGCTGCTGCATCATCTGGCCTAATCCATATTTGTTGTCATTATTTCGTTTTTTGGGATAGGTCAAAATATTGCCGTGTTCAATTCCATCAGCAGACACAGAGCTGGGCCTGAGGTCAGTTGATTTACCAATTTATTTTTTTTGACAATTTATTTACTTTTTTTATTCAAAATTCAGCATTTTGTTCCATTTTTCATAAATCTGGGAAACGCTAAATCCACTTATAATGTCCTCATTGGCAGCTATTGTGAAAATTATTTTTCCATTAAGATATAAAAAGGTTTAACTAGGTAATCTACCCTCTTAATTTCTGTCTTCTGTAAACTCTTTAGCTATTAATAATGAAGCAATTGTAGAAGCAATATTTCGAGATACTGGGGGGAAGCAGTGTGGCACATTATTACATTGCATGTAAATTTGAATTGGAGTTTACTGCAAAACAATTAGTACATTGAGTTAAATTTTCTGACTTTAAACACTTATCGATGCTGCTGGTAAAGAATACTGATGTTAATCTACAGAGATCATCCGTACCTTTTCCTCGTGAGCAGGATCCAGTGTGAACCACAGCGCTACAGCACACCTCTGACCCTTAGTGACAGCTCTGACACCGTGGGGGTTTTCTTTCCCTGCACCGAACCCGACCACACGGCCACACTGTGGACGCACCTCAGCCTGGAGAAGTCCGAAAATACAGAACATGCAATATAAAACAAGCTTGAAATGTACAGCTGCCTTTATTCACACATAATAAGTATTGTAACGTGGTGTTGAATGCAGATTGTGGAAATAACAGTTGAATATTTACCGTGACTGTTTTGGCATCCATCTCAGCGAAAATGAAATCTCCTCCTTCAAAGTCATCATTTAAATAAAGAATGGCACTGCAGGGGGGACATTAGGATGTTATGTGGGTGCTCATTATCACAGTTGTGTGGTTGATGGTTAGACTAGACATAGTGTATTTGTGTGCATGTGCTCACCTGTAGTCTCTGTGTGTGTATGCAGGAGGTTCCTTGATACACTCGTTCACCTCGGACACCAGCAGACAGTTGTCCACGTGAACAGGGTGACTCAGGTCCTTACGGTCCTCCTGCTTCTCTAAATAACAACAATACAGAGGGAAGCTGAAACGTTTTAGGCCATAATCACACAACTACCGCCACCACCTGCCAGGAGCACTGTAAAAGTGCAAAGTCAAATTGGATGATTTCTTAAAGGGGCTAGTTTTCTCTGCCGCTCAATGTGGTTTCGTGTTGGGAGTAGGTGGTGGTGATTGTCGCTTGACAAGAGCTTCGGCCATGGTTGCGTTAACAAGACAAGACGTTATAATATGACCTCTGAGCAGTGCTGCGTCTTCAGGGCAAACTGGAGGCTACAGTGAGTCGCTATTAGAAAGTGACTAGACGCTAGCTGAGAGATAGATAGTTAGCATGCTAACTTCAGTAGAAGAAAAGACCAGATAGAGACAAGTTAACATTGGAGTTGCTTTCCAGCACTGGAGACAGCTGTTGGTGAGTAAAGGAACGAAGTTTGATGCTGAACTCACAATATTTCTCCTAGACTGGTAAGTAAACAGCTGTTAATGCTAACATTAGCCATGTAGCAATAGCAAAACTTACAAATAGCTCCTTTAAAGCAGATTTTTTTCCCACTGACAATGGACTAAATGACTGTGTGTAACATGAACTGGGATCACTCATTGCGACATAGCTACAGACAATTATCACAGAGCTTTTTAACATGCAATGTTTTTGTTCTAGAGACACCAACTCTGCTTTTATCAGCCTTGTTTCTAGCAGCAGTTAGCAACTAGCTGGTGATGATAGTAAAGGATTTAAATGCTAAAATGTCTGATATTTTAGAGCAAAAAGAATTCCAAATTACTACTTATACTATATGCTAATGCTATATATAATATGATATATAACAACGATGATATATGCTAGTATATATAATGATATATACTAACACTAAATGGCAAATTCTCAGTGTCTGCTGGATGTGTTAACAGGCAGTTGTTTGTCAACACATTCACCACAACATGTTTATAAGGTGGTAACATATGACTGTTGTGTGTTATGCTGCCCCCTCTTGGCCTGTAAAAATCAACTAATGCAGCTTTAACTTTGGAAGAGATCAAATTCAGGTCCACTATTTTGACCACTTTTTTGCAACCAAATAATCATCACAAAGACAAGGTGGATACACCGGGCACACAAGCAGTTGTTAGGTTTCTTTGCATCGTCAAAGCTTGTCAGCCTTTACTTTCAGTCAAAATACACACGCACCTACAAACATACATTTATTGTGAGGTAATGTAATGTAGATCTATTTTACAATAAAAAAAGAGAGCATGTCACATTGACTGAGCATCTGTTTTGGCAACAAAGTGCAAATCACACAACCTGGTTTGCAGCAAGATAAACAATAAACCTGCCATCACGTCCTTCGAGTCAACATGTACTATACTGTAGGTCACATGTTTTAAGCTGTACCTCACTCACATCAGTCAATGATTTCTAGCTGGAGTCTTCTCAATAGCAACAGCAATTGGGATTCATAGGCAGAGTGGTATTTACATCCATTTGCCACACTAAACCTATCCCTGTTCAGGAGTAGTGAGATTACTAGAGAGAAAATGGGTGGCTGGGTGTTTAGCTACACACAAATAGATCCTTTTTCCCACTATTATTTTTATTTATTTGTTTGGATGGGTAACCTTGTGAGGCAGCTGGACTTCTCACAAGTGAGAATCCATCTTTCCAGGCTCCGAAACTCTATTCACTTGTGGTCGAAATACAGTGGTTCAGACCAATCAGCCTCCTATGAGGGCGGAACTACTGACCGCTACGAAGAAGAGACAGCTTTGTTATTCCTATTCATGACTTTTATGCACAAATTTTCCTTACAAAGACAACAGCAATCATCTACTGACATGCTACCTAGCTTTCAAAGCTCCTCAGACCACGGGAAGGTGTGTTTCTTCTTCAGCGCTTAGATGGTCAGAAGGTTCATCCAATCACCTGCCAAGTATTTTTTAAAAGCAGCTGCCCTTTTCCAAACAGTTTCCGACAAAGTGTTCCCTGAAGGTTCTGTGTAACAAAACCATCTGGCACATCAGGTTATTGGATGGGTGGAGCGTGGGTGAAGAGAGTTGGGAAATTTTTCATGTTCAGGTTTTGTTTTTACTGTTTAAAAGAAAACAATTTTAAAGACCTGAAAATACTTAAGTTGTTGTAATGATAGATCTAACAGATGTGACAGATCAGTTTATGAATGAACCAACAGAAAAGATAAATCCGCAGCCTCCCATCACTGAGGACACAGGAGTACTGATTTTTTTAATAAAGAGCAGTGTATCACCAGCATATCATAACCGTCTGACTCACCGTCAATGGCGGAGCGACAGACCAGGTGGGAATAGGAGAAGTAGAGCGGAGTTTCCAGGCTGAAGTACGACTCCAACACCTTCCTCACCCTCTCGCTCAGGTCGAAGAACAGACGAGCGCTCTTCAGCGGGACCTTCCCCTCCTGTCCGAGCTGCGGGAGGTGGAAACACGGTTCACCAGCAGGTACAAGGACGACACCAACGAGGGTGAAAGTACTCAAATGTGACTGTGTTCATGAAAAGTTGCACTCCCTGGCATGTGGACATTGTGGCTGTTTCGTAATAAGAACATCACAGGTTTGACCAAACAGTAGCTTTAGACACAGGAGAGCTACAGACCTTGACAGCCTTCAGGACGGTGACTCCCTGGAACAGCTCACTGGGGGAGTGGGGGGAAGTGCTCCCCCTGTAGCCATCTCCTATCAGAGCAGCTGCCTGGAAAATATTCACAACGTCAACACACACAGCGGACGACACAAACGTAGAAGACAACCAGACATCCGGTGACATGATAGAGCTTCTTTTTTTATTTTGGGAAAGAAAGGCATATGTTTTAAAATTTACACAAATATGCAAAAACATCTAAAAACAACTGTAACATTGGTGACATTTAAAAACTAACTTTTTATAGTCTGCAACTGTTTGGCATGAGACTCTCAGAACTGTTGTGATAACTTCAAAATTTTCAAGTTTAAGCTTAGAAAGTAATGGTGTTTTCCCATGGTTTAGCTCATTTTAGTGCAAGTTTAAGAGGGATGCAAGATTAGTCGCCATATAACTGGTGATGTTTCCTGACACCGAAGCACTGAGGCATTTCTAAAAATGGACGAAATGCTTTTGTGGGTTGATGGCTTTATTCTGTATCCTTGAACTGTGGTGTGTTGTGTTACGATGTGAACAAGGTGTTGGCACTTTAAAGTACATGATATTAACTAATTGTCTTCTCTGTAATTACATGTGGTATTTTGTGTATCTTTAGTGTTTGTCTATGTGATGGTTTTATCAGTCTGCAGTCTTGTATGTTGCCCTGTCCATCTTGTTTTAACTTCCACTACAAAAGAAATTTCCTAACAACTTTTGTAGTAATGGCAGTAAAGATAACTCAACAACATGTGAGCGACTTCACTACACTGATAACTCACATTGGATAGGTGGTGCAGCTCCCTGCACTCGTCATCACTGACCACTCCATCCAGCAACACCCGCTGAGAGCCATTCAGCTGCTTGGACGTCATGGTTACTTTGATGTCATCGTACAACACAGCACCACCTAGAGGAGGTAGGTCACAGTCAAGAGTCAACCATACATGCATCCATCCATTATCCATACCGCTTATCCTTATGGGGCAATCCGTCTCACCAGATTTTGAAATTGTAAAGCCTGTGAATTTCTAGCACTGATATTTTTTTTCATTGAAATAATGTATCTGATTTTTTTTCTGATCCCAAAATTCGCGTTAAAAATTCAGATTCAACATTCGGGATTCCAAAGATAAGCAATCGATTATGTCTCAAATTAAACCACCATCCAGATGATCAAGTTACGCTCCACTGATCAGGTCTGTGCCGCCACAACCATACATAGCAAATCATTTTGAATTAAACATTTGAATAAACATTTCAAACATTTGGTTGACTAGCCGTCTGGGTGACATGTTTACCTTCCTGCGGCACTATTATCTTGGCCATATCTGACGAATCCTTCTTCTTCTCCTCAACCAGAGTCTCGATCTCCTTCATTAGGTTTCCTATTTCCTCTGTGATCCTCGCTGCAGTCTCTCTGTCAGCTCTGAGGGGGAAACAGAAAGGCCATAACATCACTTTAACTGCCCATTCATAATTGCCCTGTACATGTGTTTGTGGCGGTGTCTTAAAATCTTACTTCTGCTTGTCTCTCAGTTTCTTAGGCATGACATCTTCAGGAGTCCATGTGTCCTGAATACAAAACGACAGTAACGTAAAATGTCCGATACCACTCTTTATATTTCAGCATAGCATTAAATGAGCTCAATGTGATGGAGAATACATGATTCATTCACTCACTGGATCTACAAAGGTGATTCCAAAGGCTTCATATCCAAAGTAAAGCAGCTCTTTCTCCAGTATGGACTGCTGAATGTACTGTTTCACCACCTTGGGGTCAAAAAAAGAAAATCAGTTATACCTTGACTACATCTGTTGAAAACTACTGTCTGCAAAAAAGCCACTATATGTACATGAGATATGTTATTAGGGCAAAATAACTTAACTAAGTTTATATTTCTTATATTATATGTGCTGAGGTTATTGCTAAAAAGGTTTTACACAGGTACCAGTGAACTTTGATCGCATTCAAATGTTCTCATGTGTTCAGAGGAATAAGCTTTAAAAAGAAGCACTGAGTGCTACGTGGATTTTTTCCACAGTTGCTGTCCCTGCCAATAACAATAGACCTTTTTTCTTTATTTTTACGGTGATTTCTTATGACTTAATTGGAAAGCTGACAATGGAGAGATGGCAGGAAACATGGGGACAGAGAGATGAAGAGTTACCTGACCAGACACAAACCGGGGACCTAAAATAGCACTTTTTCTCACAGCAGACATGACTTGTCATAAGAAGAAACGCACAGGTTTTACTAATGACATTAACAATGGATCAGTTCTATTCATGGGTCCCAGTAAGCCATGACAGTGTGACAGTGAGCCGGCAGGCACAGCACCAAGGCCCTGCACCTGAAGCAGCCTGATGGAATTAGCTACCGTACCGTTCTGTACTGTAACACCATGCTTCATCTGTGGTCTGTCAGACACTTTACTTTTATCAAAGAAATTGCAGCTCTTGCAATTCCGTTACTGCACGTGGCCATATTGCGATGTTGATAATGTTTCGATTAGTCGTTCAGCCCTAGTTTATACCTGTGCTTTTTTTAGTGTCACATGTGAAAATAACTTCTGTGAAAATTGTCTATGCCAGAATTACAGAATGTCTATGCCTTCAGATCCTTGATAAGTAACAAAAATTAGGTTTGATATTAATTTTAAGTCTAAAGGTTTCTATAAATTAAACAAAATGTGTTTTTAAGTAGGGTTGATGAATTAATAATAAAGCAATTTATGCTGCATTTCCAATTACTTTGCAAAAGCAACATAACCAGCAACTATAAATCTATATAAAAACAGGAAACAGCATAAACAGGGTCTTTTTTGGGGTTTTTTTGTGCCTCACCCACACTTACACCCTTGAAATGTTTTTATTCCAAAACTGGGAATGGGTTTAAAGTGGGTTCAGCTGTGAAAGCTAATTCATTAGTATTGATTGGCAGTTCTATTAACACAGTACTATACACACTAAATACTGTATAATATGGACATTTAGCGCCTGGGGCAGTAAAAATCTTACCAATTGCTTCTTTAAAAAGCAGCAGCAAACGTTTATGTACTTTAGATTACCATCAGTGCTTTTTTAATATCTCTTTTGTGCCCTTGAGTATGTTTGAGATATAATGGAGACTATATTTTCTTTAAGCTCATGTTGTGCAGGCTGATTTGCTGCCGATCGTTATGGATTAAGATAACACTCTGCTAGAAATAACTGTACGGTGCTTTTGGATGAAAGCCTCTACTCCTTGTGATGCGAGCGAGACCTACTGTACCTGTCTGGCTGATATGGTTCCTGCCTTGTCTTCGCCCAACACAGCAGAATAATAAGCCAGGTTCTGGTTCATCACCTCATCATTAGGACGGAACAACAGGAAGGTCTTAGCGCACTCTATGGCCTGCTCGTACTTCTCACCTGCAGAGAGGGGGCAAAAGCAAGAAGGAGATCAGCAGGTGTGAAAGAGTTATTGTACTGATATACAATTTGTTTTGTTTGTCACTGGGTTTTTAACTGGCATTATTATCATCGTATTAACTCAAGAGCACTGTGCTTTCTTTAAACAGTTGTTCATTCCACTGATTTTACACATCCAGATGAGTTTACTTACCAGGAGAGAACAACTCGGCCTGTGAACAAAAACAGCTGTATAATGTCTTCTGGCATTTTCAATTAATTTTATGAGGCCTGAGAAATAACCCTGATCGTGTCATCTGGGTTATCTCTGCTTGTTCTGGGAGGAAACAAATGTATAAACCAAATCTGAGGGTGTGGGGTTTGAAAGATGTAGATGTTTACCAAACAGTGGGACTCTAACACAGAGACAAGATGGATTATGGGAAGTGTAAGATCGAGTGTTTATGGAGCTTGACTAGGGTTTGTGTGCTTGCTTTTGGACTCTTTATGTTTGGACTTTTGGTTGATATCCTGTTTTTATTTTGAAATAACTTCCCTTGTGTGTCTTGTGGATATTTTACTTCCCGTCTAGGGCTGGGTCTAGGTGTTTCCCTCCTTCATGATTGTTTGCCCCACCCTAATGTGTTTCCTCTGTGTTCAGTTACTGCCTCCCTTGTGTGTATTTAGTGTCTGTGCTCCCTGGTTGGATTTGTGATGTTTCTCTGTGTCTCTTGCGCCCGTGTTCCCGTTTTTAGGTTTTCTGTAATGCTTCTGTTTTGCGTGTGACATTCCCACTGTTTGGATTTTCTGGTTTCTGTTCCTGCCTCGTTTTCCTAGCAAGCCCAACAGAGTGGTGACTCCTCTCTAGAGCAATGATCTAGTGTTTAAGGAGTTGAACTTTCACAAATATCATATCAATATTTCAAGATTATCATCTTAATAGTCCTGCATCAGGACTCCCAATATGTGGATGACGTAGCCTGTGAGAAATGGGTATTAGCCAGGTGATGAGCGGTGCCTGGTGTTTGGTGTTCTGCCCAATTTGAGTTCAATTTTTGTCTCATCAGACCAGAGAATCTTTTCTCTCATGCTCTCACAGTCCTTTAAATGCTGTTTGGCAAACTCCAGCAAGGCTGTCGTATGTCTTTTACTCAAAGTGGCTTTCGTCTAGCTGCTCTGCCATAAAGGCCTGATTGATGGAGCCCTGCTCAAATGGTCGTACTTCCGGCAGATCTCTCCTTCAGAGGACTTCTGAAGCTCTGTTAGAGAGACCATTGGGTTCTTGGTCACCTCCCTGACCAAGGCTCTTCCTGCCTGGTTACTCAATTTGACTGGTCGGCCAACTCTAGGAAGAGTCCTGGTCGTTCCAAACGTCTTCCATTTCACTATTATTGAAGCCAATATGCTCCTGGGAACACTGAACGCTTTAGAAATGGTTTTATACTCTTGCCCTGATCTATGTCTCACCACAATTTTATTGCAGAGGTCTACAGAAACTTCAGAAGACCTCATGGTTTGGTTTTTGTCCTCACATGCGCTGTGAGTTGCAGGACCTTAAATACACAGGTGTGAGCTTTTCAAAACTATGTCCTACATTCTATTCAGTTCGCCACATGTTGACTGGGATAATTAAAGCAAAAAAGATCCAGATGTCCGATGACTAGAATCCTTCATCTGGTTAAAATCTCTGGTTGAAAATTAACAAAATGCAAAAGGTGTATCTTAAAAATGTGGTTTAAAACTGAATAAAAGTCGATCGTGAGTTGACACATGATCATTTTTAGACATTTTAATCTGGAAAAGTTACATATTATAACTTGAGAGGCACTGGACAAAAACACACGCTGAAGAAGAGAGTGCTGTGAGACTCACTGTTGTAGTAGGAGAACTGCATGTAGTTGAACTGTGAGGGGAGGAAATCCTCGAAGGGCTTGTCTCTACCAGCTGTAGAGGCCAGCTCCACGGAGCAGTGCTGCTTACAGCCCAGGACCTGCGTGTAGTGGTCTGACACACACACAATCACATTTAGATTAAATCAATCACCCAATTCTCTACGTTCTTAAGAACAAAGATGTACAGTCTCACCTGTCACGGTCTGGAACAGGTCGGCGCTGTACTCCATGTAGTTGTATCCGTCGTAGTTGTAGGCTCCCTCGCACAGAGCTCTGCACTCCTTATCGGCCGTGAAGTACTCGTCTATGGCCACTTCAAAGTGTTCGGCCGCTAGACCGAACGAGTCGTCGCTGTAGTAACTCTTCCCCAGCAGGAACTCGGCCTGAGGAGAAAGTATGTGTATTGTTACTGGAGCTATGTGATATAAACATGTTTCTATTCTAGGTAATAGTCAGAATTAGTCGGGGTTTACTTGTATTAGGTTAGTCAGGTATGTACACCTTTCAATTCAGGTTCTGTTTGATGTGTTATTCACTGTAACAGTAGTAATAACACAGCAGGTATGTCAGGAGATTTCTGAAGTAAAATGGACAAAAAGAAACACAACAATGTGATTATTATAATCAACATGCCAGACAAGAGGCCAACATGCTATAAAAGTCCTCAGAGAAAGAGTTCGCTCTCACCATATGGGGCCTGGCCTCCAGATCTTTGAAGTCTTCTGCCTGTACTCCTGCCATCATCCTGTAGTAATCCAGGTTCTGTTTCATCTCCATGTGGTCCGGGTTGGCCAGGAAGAAGGTGTTGGCCGCTGCCACCGCCTTGTCCAGCTTATTGATCTGAAACAACACACAAGTTCATCTCATCCTCTCCCATTACACTTTTGTTAATCAGCAAACCACCTGGAAGAGAAAGCCTACAGACTCTGATCTTCTGTTACAGGCTCACTGCTGTGTGGTCACATTTCTAATGTTTCTTCTTCTATGTGCCTCTCAAACAGTCAACTGAGGTAAAGCCGAATGAGCTCATTTTTCTATCAATTAGGAGCAGCAGATCAGGCCATAAACACAACACTGGCACGAAGTTGTAATTGCTCACATGTTAGCTTACAGATATTTAAACATCGAGCAGTCCTGGAGCAACATCCAGCAGATCTGGCGAATATAATATTCATATTATTTCACCTCTGTTTTGGTCTCCACAAACTCCTAGGAGAAATATCTGGCTCTTTAGCTGATGAAATCCTCTAAACTGACACAAATTAGACCACAGACCCCCATCTGATCTGATATTTGCTTTTAGATGTTTTATTACAGAGGTTGTTTGAAACCATTGACCAAAGTTAAATTATTCCCATTTTTGCTGGGAACTCCAATGAATCCCCTCAAGGAACCCTGGGGGTCTGTGAACCCCACTTTGAGAACCACTGATCCAGTAGGCTTGATCCACAGAAGTAGCTGCTATGGCCAAAGTTTGGAGAAGTCAGAAATATAGTGACCATACTAATGTCAACAGCTGATCAACAGCTTTGTAATACAATATGTTGTTGTCATTTTGTGCTATCTTTTTTTCTTTTCTTTTTTTTTGTTCACTGAGCATGAAGGAACAGTTATGACAGGAATTATTAAGGAAATACATAGAGGCTATATTTGACATTATTTCTTACATATGCACAGATTTTAGTATAAAACTCTGCACCAGCTTTTTTCATTATGTTGCTGCTTTCAGGTTTCTGCCGGAGAGTCGGACTTTCCAATACAAACATAACAATCCAAGAAAACTGTGAATGAAAAGTACAAAGAGAATTGGAAGTTTGAGATTATAACAGTTTGCAAACAACTTTCCATCGTATTAAAAGTCACTCAAGTGTGCCAGCAAAGCTTTACTTTGTTTTTTATATGCAAACGTTTAGAGAGCAGCGGTTTGGGCCTTTAAACCGAAAGTCTACATCCTCGCGTCAGACTGCACAGACAGACGCTGACTCCACCTTAAGACGTGGCATGGCTGTCTTGGTTTTAGGGGGTTGGGGTATTTACAGTCTCCAGCTCCACATCAGCTCTGACTTAAAGATTGAATGAGATCGTAATTAAAATGTATTGAAGTTTTTCACTCTGCAGCTACACTGGGACAAAACATTTATATCACTCTACAGCACCATTTTCCACTTATAGCTCACCGCCTACTGCACTCACTTATATACCTTGAAGTAGGCGACTTGTAAGTAGTTATATGGGGTCCTCTTCTTGAACTCCAGCTCAATTTCTTCACTGACCAGATGCAGATTCGGCGGACCGAGTTTCTGAGTCTCGCAGGAGTTCACGCAGTCTGCCCGTTTCAGGATTTTCTGGAAGAAGCCCAGGTCCTCCACAGACCCGGCCCCCGGTATGGGAACTCCCAAGCCGGCCAATGGGTCACCGAAAGCGGACTGGTTGGCGCAGCTGAGCCGGCACTGAGCCTTCACATTGCGGACCGTAGCTTTGTTCCTGAGCGCCCTCTCCATGTTCAGGATAACCGACAACCAGTCCCCCCTGTAGTAGGCTTCCACCGCCGTGTCGAAGAGGATATCATACGGCTCCAAAACCGAGTGGCTGCTCAGATTATTGTCCGATGTGCACAATGGCAGAACAAGGCACAGAAACAGCAGCGCATAACGGAGCTCCATGACGGTAAAATGTCAGGGCTCTGCAGCGGGTCAGGAGCCTGGACCGGAGACTACAGGAACCGGTAGAGAGAGAAGGGGTGAAACTCTCCTCTTCCTCCGACAGTAACTTGGCTGGAGGTGGGGTTTGAACAGTTGAGCCCCCGGTAACACCACCCACCCCGTCATCCCCCCCTTTAGTCCTACACTTGGAGAAATCATTATAGTGCCATATAGGACGCTCCTACTGTGGGCCTGTACTGAGGAAAGTGAAGCTACGATTGATCTTAGTGTAGAATACAATAAAAGTTTATTATTAAATATATTAAATAACTGTTTTACTGGTTTCCGAATGGATTCCCTGATAAAAGAAAGTTTTATTTGCAACAGAAGTTCATTATGACAAAACTCGGGGAGAAACTGTTAAATATCTGATTGATTGTCTAAATAATTTTAGTCCACAGGACAAACTGTGACACCAGCTGCTTCTTTCAGAGCTGGTGTGTGATGTATATTCTCAGACGTGGCACTTTGTTCACTTCACATATCCCAAACCTGGAATGAGAGCAGAACAAACACTGTATTTAACATGGTAATGAGGCATTGGCCTGTTAGAACTTGCATGAAATAAGGAACTTCCGTGGCTACATACAGACAAAAGTGTAAGATGAGCATAGTCTTTTTTTGTATTCTATTTGTTAAATTGCATTCCCTTACAGTGATTATTTCTCAACAGAAGGAGTTACCAACTCCATGATATCTACAGTTTATACCCATACATACAGGCACATACATACACATACTTTAACAGATTAAACGTACATTTAGGAAGATAAATTAATTAAGCAAATATAAGTAGTAAAGTAAAATAAAAGAGAGAGAAAAATATAATAGCCTAACGAATAAGACAGGTTTAACTAATTTTAAACATATAGCTGTTCTTATTCCTTTCTCCTCCCTCTTCCTCTGCTCCCCTCTTCCTATCCCGACCCCCTTTCTTTCCTCTCTCTGTATTTATTTGTTTTTTAACAATATTATTTTTGTATAAAATTTGTTTAATGGATACTCTTCCATCTCATGTCAAAGAGTTTGCTAGATTTCTAATACTGTGATTTATTATCTCCATTTCATAAATATCAATAATTGTGTCCTTCCATTTGCTTAATTGCGGTGCCTCTGTTTTCAGTAGGTTTTTCGGTATTTGTTTAAAATGTAGTATCTTCTGCACCAGTCACACAGACTATTGTACTGTACTGTTGGTGGCACTTTTCATTCATCTTGACAACACACCATCCAACAGTTGAATTAAACACATCTTTAACACAGTTTCAACAAAAACTGAACATCATAACCGTCATGATGGTAGGGCTCATTGAGGGGCTCTCGTGTTAGACTGCATTGGTATTAGCTGGGTGTGACTAAACTGACATCTCAGTGTGTATTTTAAGATCCCTCTGCATATTTGGGGGTATCACAGAGATGAGTTGCAAGTTAATGGAAAACCCAACATAACGTGTCTTGGTAAAGTGTTGCTTCATCATAGTTTCAGTGCTCCTCGTAGATCCTGGAAGTGTGGAAGTCTAAGGATCAACAACATTTTTCCAAAGCATATTCCCTCATTTGTTGTCTTGGTGATAGTGGATGAAGAGTGCTGTCTACGGACTTATAGTACTCGCGTTTTTTCAGAAATAAAATAGGTGTAGGTGCGCTCGCAATGGATTATGGGAGAAGCACGTTCAGTGGGTAAGTAAGTGAAAACAAGAAGATAATTATAGGTTTGGCTCTTAGGTCTACTATTTTATTAGTCAGGGGATTTGTGCGTGATTTGAAGCTGTTCTTATTTAAAATGTCACAGCACAGCTACTGTTTAATGTGACAGTTTCCCGACTTCTGTTTGTTTCTTAAAATCGTTTTTATAAGAGTGACACATCTTGTTTTTTAAATGTTCTGTGGCGAGGTTGGGCTGTTGTCGGTGTGCCTGAAAACAAATCCATGTTATGATTACAGAATACATCATAGAGACGTTGATGTGAAAATTAGTCAGGATGTAAAATAACATGTCTAAAACATAAATTCGTAACCATAGATAAACTTTATATAACTTCTAACTTTTTTCAATTTTCTAATATTAACGTTTTCATACAGGCACAATTACAGCTACCATTTCAGGCAAAATGGGCGGAGATTCAGGACCCCGTCAAGCCTCCGGTATTTTTGGTCAAATTTTAGCTGGTTACAAAAGCAGCTGGTTGACGGTGAGGCTTAGATTGGATAACACACACGAGAAGAGTTAGTTAGTAGTGAACACTGTGAGACGACAGCATGGACAGGACGGTCAGCCTTCCCAGTCAGCCTGACAAAACCACCACAGGTAACGTTTACAGTCACTGGGGGACCTGCTGCAAACCTCATGTTAAACCGCACAGTTAACCAGTGGCAACTTGAGCTGTGGTGTAACGACTAAAGCTTCACGCTGTAGTACGATATTATAGAGCAGTCGAAGTCGTCAACAGTATTTACCAGAGGTGCATTGATGTGGATTTTATTAATGTTGGTAGTTGCTGAAACACTGTACAAAACTAGGGAGACTGTTTTTTGTTAATATTATTCCAAACATGAGGGTTGTGTTTAGAAGTATGTAATTTCAGTCATTACATTATTATGTCATATATGAATAATTATTAGTTAATAGGTAATGGTGGTAGAATCTGCTATTATAGTATAGTAGTAATAATAGTAGCAGCAGTTGTAGTTGTTACATCAGAGGCATCTCTTCCTTGGGGTGGTTCAGTTGCATGTGATGTAACCGTGCCTGTGTGTTTTTGCAGTAACTCTGGTTGAGAGCAGCAGCACCCCCAGCGGGCTGGAACTGGTCAGCTCCTACCAGACCCACAGAGTGGGAGATCCCACGGACCTGGTGGCCCTGGCAGTACAAGTACAGAAGGTGTGGACTGTGGTCTTATGCCTAGTTATATACAAACTATTGAGCTGTACACACCTCGTGATGAGGATGAATATAATAGTCCTGATATTTTTACTGCATTTGTCAGGGAGATGATTTCATTAAAGCCAACGCTTCCAACAAACTGACAGTCATCGCTGATCAGATCAGATACCTACAGGAACAAGCGAGAAAGGTAAGAACAGCAGTTTACACACCAGTTCACACACTGAACGCCCCAAATATTGAAGTCACTTCTTGTTTATGGAATATTGTTGTAGGCTTTTTGCAGCTAATCATATCAGGATGCAAAAACTGGGCAAGTTTGAGCCATATGTAATGGATTTTTATCTGTTGAAGAGGAGCAGACCCCAAATTCGTCATGCTCATGTGATCATAATGCAAAATCTCATTAGGTAATGTTCAGATCTGACTGTTTTTTTCATCCTGACATGACTGTGCAGTAACCGTAGTAAACAGTAGTAAAAAGAAACAGTTTCAGTTCAAAACACTTACTTTCTTCTCTATTTCCAGGTTTTAGAAGAGGCTAAAAGAGATGCTGACCTTCACCACGCTGCCTGTAACATAGTGAAAAAACCAGGCAACATGTACTACCTCTACCAGCGGCAATCTGGACAGAAATACTTCTCCATTATCTCTCCTAAGGTTGGGCATTATACTGATCATTGTTATGTCACCCTATATGCTCAGGAAGCTATACGAAACACCAGCACAGTACTAGTTACTTAACATCGCCTCAGGGAGATAATACACGTGAATGCCAAACCTAACACCTGAAAGCATGTGTTCGTAATGTTCGGAGCTGGAGGAGTGTGGTGTTCAAAGTTCATCTAACTGAGGAGGAGGAGCTGATAGCGAGCTAGTGGCCAAAACACAGGCAGTTTAGGTTGGATTTAGCTGGTTAAAGTTAAGCTACGTTTGTTTTGCAGGTACACACAGGTCATGGAATTTTGACAGCTGTAACTGACAAGGGGAGTGTCATAGAGATAATAGCTGGGTTGTCATTCAGGAACATACCAGAGAATAGTTCATTTTTCATAGTGTTGCTGTAGTGGAAGGCTTTTAGATGTTTTTCTCTACAGCCAAACCCAGAATATTTATTCGTTTAGATCATTTTATGAGGTGAAAATTAGAAAAACAGAAAAAAATAAAATAAAATTTCTGTGCTGAACTTGTGCCAAAGTTGGTTAGAAAGAGGCCAACGCACATATTCCGGTTTAGAATTTGTGGAAGCACTTGGGATTGTAAACTGATGTATTTAAGAAAAAATATTTGTTAGTCTGTACTGAATGCCACAAACCTCATGATGACATAACCTTCTTTGCGCTGTTCTCTGAAGGAATGGGGCCCAAGCTGCCCTCACACATTTGTTGGTGCATTCAAACTCCAGCATGACATGTCGTGGACCCCCGTAGATGAGGTGGAGAAGAGGGACGCAGAGATCGCCATCATGGACAAACTTCTCAGCAAGCAGGCGGCCTTACCACCTTACACAGAACCAAACTTCAAGGGCCTCGCTGATTAAAGGACTGGGATTTTATAAAGGACTCATGGTGGAGATTAATTATATTCTTAATGGACATCAGTTTGAACTGAGATGAATCCAGACATGGATTGGAATCACTGATATCACAATGTTACAATGCTTCATTGACTTTCATATACTGCCTTAAGAGTTTAATGCATTACAAGTTTTTGTTTGTATACTTGCAACCTTAAGGATACTTTTCTAAACATAAAGTAGGCTGCTCCAGTATACCTGTGCATGGGCACTTTTACCAAATAAAAGCTCAGATACTTCAGTTGGTTCTCACCAACATATGATGAGAGTTAAAGCTGCCCTGTGGAGTTTTTATTTTAAACAAAGTCATTTTTCAGTTCTCACCAGAACAAAGTGCGTGTATCCTTGGGAACAAATTGAATTAAATGTACACATTAATATGTTAATATAAATTTAGCGCATTTCCTTCCTCTTTTTAGACCTTTATATTCTGCATCGTTTACATCCATGTAGGGATGTATGACGATCTTACTTTAGCATATGATCTGATTTTCAGATTTATTGTACAGATCTCGTCATTAAGAGCTGCTATATTTAGATATTAAATTTTCAACTGCTGCTAACCAGCTCATTCTTAACTGTTAAACAGCTAGCCCGCTAACTGCACCGGGAGACAGCAGTCCTTGTTCTGCTCTGCAGCCTAGCTTGGTGTAGCAGCTCATGAACCAGTTCTCCACCTGAACAGAACCACTGTCACCAGCTGCAGTTTTTACAGTCCGTCCACAGACCTGCCGCAGGCAGAGCAACCCAAGGTGGGACGAGCCGGGGCAGCAGCTGAACTTTCAAATCAAAACACTCACATATAGCACCTTGTAAATAAACAGTGCTGTACAAATGGATACTCCATATGAACTAAGCAAAAAGTAAGATTGGTTGTGACACATTTAGTAAACAGAAGACAGCATTGTTAGTGAAGAGTAGCGGCAAGTAGACAAACATCCGAAAGACGCGCCAGAGCAGCAGACAGATACAACTTTCAGTCATGAGTTTCACAATAAAATTAGAGCGAAACATTATGCAGATCGTGTGATGATCTTTTTTGCCAGATCACCATCCATCCCTACATCCATGTTTATTCTTAGCAGACATCTTCTTCGTGTGTTCTTGTTTGTTGGTGTGTATCCACCAGTGGCTGTTGATCAGTGGAATAACTACGGCAGAATATGAACCATGTGTATGATTTAAAATTAACTAATTAATTTAAAAAAAACAGGGACCTACTTGTGAAGACACATTTGACTAGTTCAAATATTCCACGACACCTTTAATGTGGATTATAAATTCGATTTTTTTTTTTGAGCCTTAGTGATAAGGTGCAGATACTTCTGTTGAGTCTTATGTCAGGGAGATTCTGTGCAACCCAGAGTAAATTATTTATTTTGTCTTTTATTTGCAGATTGTAACCAATGAGATTTTGGTAAATAAATTACAAAATATTTCATTTTAATTTCACACATTTGTTTAATTCCAGATTAAGAAAATTAAAGTGCAATAACTTTATTTTAAATCAACTGTCTTTGGTTATTTAATTTTCAGTACAATTAAATGTATTAAAGTGCTGACAGGTTAAGTGATTTTGTTAAAAGTCAGCTATTTTTTTTAAATTTAAAAACAAGCCAGTGAGATGCATCACACTCAGCTGTGAGTGTCTTCCTGTGAAGATGTAAGTGTCAGTAGATAAGAGCTCAGGTGAGGCAAAAGCTGCCAGTTGTCTGTGGCGATGTCAAAGTGCACGGCGTCTTCCTCAGACCGGATTTTCAGCAGCATGTGAGACTGTGGAGGGAGGAAGAGAAGCACTTTAAACTCTTCTTTATGGGACAAGTCTGAGATGAGGTAGGGGAGGAAGTGTTTCTCCACCAAAGAAATCAGAGCTGCCTCCTTCAGCTGGCAGCAGAACAGGCTGGTAGCGCAGTCCTCACTCTCTGAGCAGAATTCATCCCATAATCCCTCAAACAGGTTTAGTTTGCCGCCTCGTCCCCAGGCCGGCGGAGCAGGCAGAGGCATGAAGGCCTGCTGGAAGGCCACGTGGATGTCCGGGAGGAGGGCGTGCCAGGAGAGCCCATCCTGGGTGGTCAAGAGGGCGCTGGCGCGGAGGGTGGTGGGGTGTGGCCGCCTCGGCTTCAGTCTCAGCTTCACCACTGGCGACGGTCGCTCTCTGAACAGACAGGGGACACTGATGTCGCTCAGCTCTTCGTAGTGCTCATCTGTGAGGCTGAAGTGCAGGCGGATGCTGAACAGCTGATCGAAGCGGGAGTCATGAGCCTCAGTGTGAACCAGCTGGTAGCTTAAGGTGATTTCTGAGGCGAAGGCAGGGTTGCTGAACTGACTCCGGTAGACTTCCAGTGTTGTGTTCACATCATCTGGACATTTCTGTGTCTCATTCTGGTTTGGGACACTTTCTTTATCTGTCTGTGGCTCTGAATTCACCTCAACCACACTGAATATGGCTTTCTCCATCTGGTGAATGGTAAGCACGCCCGTCAGCCCCTCGCTCTCGGCCATGAGGCTCGACAGCGATCGCTTCTTGACCTGACGCCCCCCCTCGATCGCACCCTGCGCCAACACCCCTGCCAGCTTCTCCCGGGACAGCGTGGTGAGGAGGGTGTAGTAAAGACGGGCATGGTCCTGGATGTCTGTGTCTCCGTAGCGGCAGGCAAGATGCTGCAGGACGTCAGCCAGAGGGATAAGCAGCGAGTCCAGACTGGGGTGGATGAGCAGGCGGCGGCAAACTCCCAGAATGCTGTTCCCCAAGCGCCAGTCGCCGCTCACGCACAGCGAGGAGGACGATGGAGTGATGACACTGGACAAAAAGCTGAGGGTGGTGCGCTGGGGGATTTTTCCTTCCTCTGCCACGCGTGCCAGCATCTTGAGGTGCCAGCCGAGGTCTTGCAAGGTGAGCTGGGTAAGCGGTGCACTAGTGATGACTCTCTGCAGCTCTCTGAGGAGCTCCACAGCCCAGTTCGACTCAGAGAGCCGGTCCTGAGTCTGGTCGGCCAGGCTGATGAGGTGCGGGGCTAGGTGGGTGTGGTGGAGGTAAAGCTCACACAGCTTCTCAGTCAGGCTGTTAGAGTAGCGCTCCATGTGGTAGAAGTACGAGAGGAAGAGGAAGGCGGCCCTGAAGAAGGTCACAACGATCTCTCTGCTGCCTCCGTTCTTCACAATGTGCAGCAGCGAGCTGACGTGTTCGTAAAGGTAGGCCAACCCCCTGCCCTCCTCCCCTTCTTCCCCTTCCACTTCCTCTCCCTCTCCCTCCTCCAGGTAGACCAGACACAGCAGGTTGAGTCGGGCCAGCATGGTGGCGCTGTCGTTGAACACGGTGGGCACTAGAGCCGAGGCCAGCCGGGGAGTCATCAGCACAGGGAGCGACTCGTCTCCGTCGCCGCAGTTTATGGGACGGTTCTCAGGGAAGTGCAGGATACAGTCCATGTAGAAAAGCTTCTCGGGCGTACTCAGCAGGGGATGCTGGGAGAGCACGACCAGACGTTTGAGGATGAAAGCTTCATCCTCTGCGCTGAACAGGCTGTCTGTGAACGCACACTTCATCAGGAGAGTGGCGTGGAGGAGACAGACCTGAAAAGATACGGACAAAGATTTATGAATGAATCCATAGTTGTCATTGCACACCACTGTCTAAATGTAGACGTTAAAACCAGTTTTCATTTTTCATGCATTTACATTGTGTAAATAATCGGTGTAAAACCACTTCATCAGAACATAGTTGTTCACGACATGATAGACAAGGGCCAATTATTGACTGACATTTTTATTAGAGCAAACGCTGCTTTACAAACAGGTTCACCAGTTGCTTTAACTTTAACTTTAATCGAATCGTAACATGGCCAAGTGCAATATCCAAATCAAAGGAGCTGTCATTTTTTTGATTAAGGTAAAATGTGTCACATTGTTGTACATTGTTAGCACCATTAGTTGTGGTGCTACAGAGATGCCCAGGCTTATAAACATATTATCTCAACAAAGAAAAATTTACTCAAAAGGGCAGTTTGCCCGAATACAAAGAGAAATGTTATCAGTGGAGGGATCTGACCCTGCAGAGAGTTCAGTTTTAAGTGCTGGTGTTTTTGAAATATGAAACTCTGGTGTGCACGGCACTGTGTGTTTTGTCTCAGGATAATCCACAGAACAGATTATGGACAGTTTTACACAGTAAAGTTATATTGATAGATAGAAATAGTCCCTATGAGAAATGTTGACAATATGTATTGTGAATTATACATTTGACACAAACCTTGCTCGTGCCGAGCAGTCGCAGCAGCTGAGCTCTGAATATGGCCGGAGGGACACCAGGCACCATGGCAACCACCTCTGTCAGTCTGTGTAGAAGTGCAGCTTGACAGAAAGGAGTGAGGAGGTAGGACTCCTCCAAGAGGGAGGACAGGACTGAACGCAACTCCTTACAATCAGGCCCAGTGTGGAGGGTGGGCACTGAACCCATGGGCCCCAGGATGAGAGAGGACAGGATGGCTGAGTCTTTGTTATTCATCAGGCCTGAGTCCTGGGCTGCTTCCCATGCAACTGATGTATTCCCTCCCAGAAGAGCTTTTAGTTGCTCAGCACCGGCTCCTTTCTCCTGGGTGAGCTGATACACAGCATTTCTCAACACCAGAGTATGAAGTCCTGCAAAGGCCTGGTGTAACCTGAAGGTTTCTCTCTGCCTGAGCCCACTCAAGAGCTCGACATGCTGGGAGAGAAGACCAGGAGAGCAGGCTTCCAGCTCCTGCAAACAGTCACAAGCTGTGACCCGGAGAGAATGAAGAGCGCCATCACCGTGGAGGTCACCAGTGTCCTGGGATATCTGAAGGAGCAGGTCCAGGAAATCTTGAGATGCACGGGAACGGCTGCTCACACAGGAAGTGCAGACGAGCACGGAGGAGAGGGCCAGGAGGAGGTGACAACGAAACTGTGCGGATTTGGGAGGACACTGGGCAAATACTGACATGAGCTCCAGGGCTGTCTCCTCACCCACAGAGTCTGAGGGACACAGCAGAGTCGTGTACTCGCATAGTGGGGACAAGAGGAGGACCTGAGGTGGAGGTAAAAGATAAGAATTAAAGACCCATCGGTGTTCACAACACGAGAGACCTGAAACACCAGTCAGGATTACTTTAACACACAACTAGAAAATGAAAAGCAATGATGAATACAGCCTCTTTGCTGAGTGATTTGGGTTAGCCTGTACACACATATATGTGTTTGTTTGTGTTACAATTATTCAATTTATAGTAATAATTTTAGAAAATATTGTCAGACTACAGAGAAAATGCTCCTTTCAGTTTCCCAGAGCCCAAGGTGATCTGTTCAACAGCCCAAAACCCAATGACATTCCGTTTACTAACACGGAAGACTGGGTAAACAACCAATTATCCATATAGAGAAGCTTATACTTTTTAACACGTACAGCATTTCGTAAGGGGTTGTGCATTTGTAGACTGATGACTAGTGCAAAAGAAATCCTACAGCATTGTTTTCTTCACTTATTTATTTTTACCTTGACACTGTAACTGGCTCTGTCATCTCGCAGCTCACGGAGCAGCTCTGCCAGGAAAGCCTCGGCGGTTGTCCCGGAGAGGAAGCGAGACGGGCTGACGGCGAAAGCGGAGATCCTTTCGGCCCAGTTCACCGCCATTATCGCTCAAATCCCAAAATGCAGATTAATGGCTCATTGGCTCACCCCGAAGTCATTGCATACAGTAATGTTTTACTTGAAAATGGCACACAGCTCTTGTTGCAAACATCCATCCATGTATACAGGCAAGTGAGTTCCGTGTTGTGTCACGTGCGTATTTAGTGCTGGCAGTGTTACATTAGCGCCCCCTGCTGCTCCGGCGGGTACACCAGGGATATAGTTTTTTTTTCTTTCCAACCTTTATTGGAAAACATTCCCAAACACATACAAATTTACATACAATATAAACATGTGCTACAATGGTAATGATAGTAAAAGAAATACAAGTAGTAAAAAAACATAAAAATAAATATAATGGCAATAAGAGGATATAATGAAAAAAATATATAAAAGGCAAAAATCCAACTACAATACAATAAAACTATGATAGATAGATAGATAGATAGATAGATAGATAGATAGATAGATAGATAGATAGATAGATAGATAGATAGATAGATAGATAGATAGATAGATAGATAGATAGATAGATACCATATTATTCCTTTTTAAAGAGTGCAGTCTTATTACTTTTTTTAGTATTAATAAGGTCAAGGGTCTAAATATAATCTCTAAATTCCATTAAAAATCCAATAAATAAATTTGTTGGTGATTTTACATTTATGTATATGAAATTTACCATAAAGGATCATCAAATTAACAATGAATTCAATTTCATAATTAGTATTTTCATAATATCCTATGTAATGATATTTTTATATTCGATATTATTATTGAATATATGAGATTATTTTTACTTTTACAGATTATAAAATTAGTCAATCCAGCCCAAAAGGTAATTCAGTTTGTACATTGTCATAATAAATGTATCAAGGATTCTGGACCCGGGATATGGTTTTCATCCCCTCTGTAGCATTCTTTCATCATATTTTTCCTTCAAATCTGATTCAGCAGGACTGTAGTACTGAGTATCACCATGCTAATACAACGAGTACAGCAGCTAGAATACTTAAACAATTGGACATATATTCAAAACAAAAGGAAAAATAAGAGTCCAGGTAGTTGCCCCTCAAATATATGATAACTAATAAAACATATTTAATTAACTTAAATATTTGATGGAACTAACTGATAAACCTTTATAACTCTAATTATAGTATTTTTTTTGGTAGTATTTGGGTAGTGTAGTAGTTCTCGTAGGGGGCACAGAGGGCGCTGGTGAGCCATGTATCATTTCACTCACAACAGAAGAAGGACAAACTGACCAATCAGACCCGCTGTCAACACTGACAACAAGGAAGTATTTTTAAGGCGCCAATTTTGTCCCGTCGTTGACACCGAAATCTTTTTTGTGTGTTTTGTCTGTTTTCAGTCGGTACGAACGTTGCGACAATGAGTGAAAACACCTTCCCTGTTTATACAGCAGATGCGATAGTGAACTTTTACCGGACAGAAGTTCTCATCGGCCAAGAAGCGAAACACTTCACCAAGAGCGACCTGACTCCTGCCCCGAAGGTAACGTCCGTTGGCTGCTGCTTCCAGACATGATCCATAATGAAGAGACATCATCTATGCTAAACCCCATTCAAAATGTTGATACATTTGCATTATTTTGTTCCTTAACAAAGTCAAAGACATGTAACATAATACATGTAGGAGTGAATAGCGCCCTTTGACGGAGATATTTACATTTTTTTCCCGAGGTCTGTTACATTATTTTACAACTGCTTTCGTTCAGTTTTTACAATGAAAAATGATGATTGTGCCTGTTTGTCACTGCATTAGTTCACCACAGTTTTTATTCAAGACACAAACTTCCTATTTCTGTCACTAATAATTGAGTGTGTTTACATAAACACTAGGATCCTGATTATGATTGGGTTGTTGGAATATCCTGCTTCTGTTTTGTGTATGTAAACAACTCATGCCTGTTCCAGAAACCTGGACCATATCCCCATTTTGTGAACTCTGATTATACTACCTAGAGGAGAAACCAAGATACTGTGGCATGGAAATACCTTATCCAGGTTTCTGAACCATGTCATAGTGATGTGAGAAATCAAGACACCGCTGCAGGCAGACAATCACAAACCTGGATACTGTTATGATCATGCATACAGGAATATGAATAACCAGGTTTCTCATGTTCAATGTAAACATCAAACCCTGAATATAATCAAAAACAAGATAAGGCTCAAAATCAGGATACAAATGCACATGTAAACACTCTCATTGAAATTACAGTAATAATACTGTGATGCTTGAAAGCCATTAGACCACAATCACTACAGCAACAGATTGTCAATACAACATCAACAGCAATTTTACAGTAAACAAAATTAAGGAATTGTTCTGCTTGTATGAGGTGTCTGTATTTTCTGGACCGAACCTGTGACTTTGTTTTGCTCTTTTGTGAGGACAGCAGTTTGTGTTATGTTAGCCAGTTTAGCCCTTCACAGTAAGAGCTTTTCATAATGAAACTCTGTTGTGAAAACTGAATAAAATCAATAATTATGTCCTGTGCTGCAGATTCGACAGGAGTCTGGAGAAACTCAAAATGTATTGAAATTGCTGGTTTTATTTAAAACCCCAAAATATTCAAATATCATATCAAATATAACCAAGCAAAAACTGCAGATCCTCACACCTGAGAAGCTTTAACCAGAAAATGTTCTGAATTTTTGCTTGAAAAATAACTAAAACGAATGATCAGTTATTAAAATCATTGCAGATTAATTTTGTGTTAATTGACTAATCAATTAATCGACTAATCGTTGCAGCTATAGTTTAGACTGTTGGTTGAATAAAACATTTAATTGATAACTTTGTTGATAAAACAATCTGCAGATTAATTGATAAGGACAGTAATTGTTAGTTGCAGTCCTAAACTCAGACTGTTACTGTCCCACAGAATAAGGACTCTGCACTTTGTCCCCCATCTCTTACACTGGAATCTTGTTGTAAGGGATCATTACACAGCCAATATAAACAGGAGGAATAATAGCAACAAGTCTTTCAATGTACATATAGGCCTGTGAAGAAAAATGTAAAGCTATCCTTTAATTATGTTTCGGTTTACACACCTTGGAGACTGGGTGGGAACCAGCTGTAGCTAGACTTGTGAGACAAAGAACTGGACTAGATGAGATAACAGCCTTTATTGGAGATGCTTTGTTTCGCAGCCATCAGTCTTCTCTGCTCATATAAACTATAGGCCATTAACTTAACCCTTGATTACTCTCTCTTACAGCCAGAGGCAGTTCAAACGCTGTACATGAGAGTGTTGCATCTCCTGTATCGTTTCAGACCTGAGTGTCACTCTATGGTGAGTACTGACTTTACCAATTTACATCCAGACCTTTCTACCACTACACTAAACAACGGTTCAATTCAAGTTTATGCTAAACAGTCTTGTCTGTTCCTGCTTGTCTGGTATTTTAAATGTCACACCTAATATTTATGTAAGATTATAATGTAGTGGTCAATGTCATCACCATCAGAGTTATCACCTCATACATGTTGTCCTTGCTTTTAGTTGAGAGCTTGATTCGCTTTTTGTTTTCAAACAGGTTCCACTTCTGGAGAACATTCAGTATCCAGTGAATCATGAGGGGGCGACTGCTATCATGAGCGTCTACATGCGCATGTGAGTTTTAACCCTGGATATACAGGATCACACCGTAATGTAGTAATGACAGCTAATAACATTAACAATTATCATTACTAATTGTATAAAAGGTTTAGCAGCAGGTGTTGAACAGGATCATGGGGCAGTGGGTGGTTTGCAGATGCAGATCCAGACTCTGCAGCTCTGGAGGGAGGAGGACCTGCGGAGAGGAACAGGAAGGAGATAGAGAAGAAGAAGGGAGAGAGAGAGAGAGAGAGAGAGGCACACAGCCTGGGCGCTTCATGTGCTTGAGGGAAAAAACAAACAGTTAGAATGATGCAGTGATATTCAGAAAGTTTACAGTGATCTCGTTGGCAGGACAACCTGGACTATACTGTTCTGAGTTTACTGATTTATTGAGACTGAGTTTATTAAAGCATAAGAAACTAACTGAAAGTTAAGGCATAAAAATATGTTTTAAGTTTAGATTTGAAAGTCTGAACGGAGTCAGACAGTCTGATGTCAGCAGGGAGGTTGTTCCAGAGGGGCCTGATAAGAAAAGGCTCTGCAGTCAGCAGATGTCTTTTTAACTCTGGGAACAGACAGGAGCTCTAAATTCTGGGAACGGAGCTATAAAGCAACATTCTTCCTCATCTTTTTAGGCGGCAGTTTCTGCCTATGTGCTTGGTGTATGACTTCTCATTGAATGACCTTCTAGCCCCGAGTAAGTAAATGTTTCTTTTTTCATCTTTCCAAAGATCTCCACAACCCCTTGTAACCATTTCTTTGATAATGGTCTTGCTGTTTCTTTCCAGAAAAACAGAGGACTCTGACTGTTCTTAGTGCAATCATGAACTTTCTTCACTTCAGGAAGCAGAGGATGGACATGATCTTGGAGAAGCAGGCCAAATTTGTATGTAATGAAGGCTAGCTTATAGCTTACCTCTGAAAGGGTTTAGTCTCTCGAGGGTAAACGGTTTAAAGGTTCCCTGTTTTGTATTGGTGGGTCCCTGTTTTATTTATCTTGTGCATGTGCACGAGGCCATACATGCACACACGGTTGAAGTGATACACAGTCTCGCCATGATCAACAGTTGGAGGTGACATCCGAAGATATAATCAAAGTTCTAAATATATAATAGAGCTACATTAAATAGAAATATCTTGGTAAACTGTTTTAATGTGATTTATGAAAATGATGTGGACACAGTTCAGACTATAATGTAGAGAAATCTCTTGATTACACATTCGTGCTGAACGTCTTGCTTAAATCTTGTTAGATTTTTATAAAGAACACTGTTGGCCAGCTGGTGACTTGATAAGGATTTTTTTCAACAAGTTTGTTTCTGTGACTGCTGACAGGTTGGTCGACATTATCCTGGTGTGTGTCACATATTGTAACAGTTAGTCTCTCTGTTGTCAGAGGGCAGACATGGACAGGCTGCAGGCTTACAACAAAGGCAATTTAGAAGCAGAGAAGAAGATTGAGATTCTGACGTAAGTCTTGGATGTGACGTGTGATGTGATTTTCCTTCTTTGTTTTGCTGCTGTGTGGCTGTAAAAATCTGTGTTGATGTATCTTCACTTATCTACAGATGAGTTGTTATCTTCATGTTTTTTTATTTATTTATTTTTGATAACCTGAAAAACATTTATTATTTTTTTTGACAGAAAGTGTCAGAGTGATTAATTGATTATTTTAATGAAAACCATTTTGATTATCAATTAATCATGCAAGTCATTTAATAATCAAGCATGCTAGACACTGACTGGTTCAAGCTGCTACAATGTAAGGATTTGCAGCTTTGTTTGTTTGTAAACCACATTTTTTTGAATGTGATATTTTGGAGCACTGGACGGTTGTTGGACAAGCTTTAAGACACCACCCTGTCCTCTGGGAACTTTCAGTGAACACAGATCAGTTTTACTATGACATTTTTCTAGATTAAACGTAGAGTATAGTAATCAGAAAAAAATAAATTGTCAGATTATCTGACAATGAAAATAATAATTAGGCCTACAACTTGTAACTTAAAGCTATTTTCATGAATGATTACATTTTTCTTCTTTTCTTAATTTTAAAAGTGTGAAAAATATCTGTCACACGTCATAATGTCAAAGGAGACATCTTCAAATTGTTTTGTTTTTTTCCAAAACCCAAAGACAGTCAGTTAATTTCCACAGAGAATGACAAGAAGTAGCCAATCCTCACATGTGAGAAGCTGGAACATGGAAATGTTCAGCTTTTTGCTTGAAAAATTACTGCAGCTCTGAAAATAATTGTTAGTTGCAGCATTAAACTCAAAATAATTGATTTAACAAAACCAAACGTTACAAAAAGACATTGTCATAAAGAATTAAAAACGTTCATGTCCTCCACTGACATGAAGGATGATAGTATTTCACTGTGCAGTGAGATGGATACAGATTTGTCTTGTCGCTGTTCAGGACCATCCCACCAGAGCAGCAGGCTGAGGCAGACGAGCTGGCGGCCGCTCTCTCTGAGCTGCAGACCACCACTGTGCATGAATACCAGGAAGTGGTAAGTGATGATGGAACACAGTCACAATAATTAAACCTGTTGTCGTGGGAGCTGCGAGTCAAAGTGAAATAAACCTCTCTCCTTTCAGAATGCAAAGAATGACTGCATCGCCGAGTGGAAAACCAAAATTGCAGAGAAGTCTCAGAAACTGGTATGTGACTGTCACCTGAATATCTAATAACTACTGGTGTGACATCCCACCTCCTCAGAAAGGAAATTAAAAACACAGGCAGTAAGAGTCACGGCTGTGTTGTATGTTTGTGTGTGTGTGACAGGCCCAGATGAAGGTGGACATCAGCAACCTGAAGGAAGACGTCACCAAACTCAAGTCTCAGATCGTGGAGTCTCCAGAGGAGCTGAAGAGTCAGATGGAGAAGATGAGGGAGAACGTGAAGAACATCAAGAACTCCATTGTCAGTAGAGAAGAAACGAGGACGATGTGTTGATAGAGGTTAGAGCGACACACGCAACCAGGTGTAATGAGTTTTTGATGATGTTGATTTCAGACGGAAACAGATGAGCGTGTGGTGGAGCTGCAGAACATGGTGCAGAGTGTGACTCACACCGAGGCCGAGATCCAGCAGATGTTCAGCCTGCTGCAGGACCTGGAGAGCAGCATGAACAACTCCAAGCAGAGACAGGAGACGGTAGGAACAGTGTACAAGTGTTCTGTATTTAGATCTGCTTTTCCCAAAAAAGAAAAAACCTTCGATCAGTAACCGTATCAGCCTGAGCACTGTTATGATCAGTTTGTTTCATGGAGGAGTAATGGTCTTACTTGCATCCTGTTTAACCTTCAAAATGAATATATAAACATTAAAAACGCAAAATCTGCTGATCAGGAGAATTGTATCAGACAGAAGATACTGGTGTGAGTGTAGATTTGGGCTTCAGCGTACAACCTTTAAATAAGTGATTTTACTTATTCTAATTAAGATCACTAATGTCAGTGAGAGAGGGCCTGGTGATTCATCACAGCTTTCACCTGGTGCCAAAATTAACATTGTCCAAACACAGAATGGTGGTAAGTCTGTGGTGGAAACACTGGGCACCTTCCTTCACAGCTCGTCATTGTGCGTAATGTAAGCTTGTGTGTGTGTGTGTGTGTGTGTGTGTGTGTGTGTGTGTGTGTGTGTGTGTGTGTGTGTGTGTGTGTGCAGTATCAGGAGCTGACAGCTCAATATGAGAAGAAGCAGAAGGAGCTGAAGAACCTGTGCATGGAGGAAGGCCAGGTGAAGCGAGCTCAGGGCATGAAGCTGGACAAAGAGTCCAAGCAAAGCATCCGGAGACAGATGAAGAGAGAGATGAAGGAGCAGCACGTTCAAGATGTTTTGGGGTATTTAACGCCATGATATATCCAGCATGCTTCATTACTGCTCCCCATGATAATATCAAGGAATTTACAGAAACAATTTGACGATATGAATGTTTTAAAACCTAAACTGTTCTCCAGGCAGTGTAACCAAATCCATCAGAAGCGCGAAGAGATGGCCGACAAAATCCAAGAGATCTCCAGGGAGACGCAGCAGCTGAAGGCCAAGATCCAAAGCCTGAGAGACATCTGCAGCAAAGAGACAGAGAAAGCTCAGGTAGAGTCAGGACGAGATCCATCTCCTGCACGTCTGCTTCACTCAGCAGCTTCTAACATAGTTTCAGCCGTGGTTTGAGACTAACGTGTTTAATCTCTCTGTGTCCAGGCTCTGTACGACACCCTGTCAGCTTCAATGGACGATCTGCACAGGAGAATTGAGATGCACATCGTGGACCTGAAACAAGACACTGTCAAGATGTCCGCAAACTTCTAAATGGATCATTTTTCATTTTTGTCATTTATATTACTGTTACTACTCATCTGTCATGTTTTTATTGTGTTAACCTTTTGTCTTTCTCACCATTACTATTTAAAATGTTCAAAATAAAGTTTGTATTTTTAATGTAATTACATCTTCTTTTTTTCAGTAATTAATAAATCCCATGCTTCCATGCCCTTTCAAAGTAAAACGTCTTTTATTAAAGAGTTGAAGACAGTAGCCATATGTTAACATTGTTGCTAGGGGTGAGCGATCTCACGATTTTATGTTGTGATAAGTTTTGAAGACGTCCATGATCTACTTTTCAAGTGAATCGTAGAATTCCTGACATTTTACCATTAAATCAACTGTCCTCGATCTACTCTAACAACATGGATCCATGCTGCGTTCACAAACCAAACAGGATAAGATGATCATAGGGTCTCTCATTTGAAAAAGTAATTGAACTAGAGTTAGATTGAATTGAGCTGGCAGCACGGCAGAAGAAGAGCTAGTGCGAGAAAAGGCTGAACCAGTCAGATATTTCTCAAAGCAAAGTTATCTGCGAACTTTGGAGGCATCTGAGGGAACACCCCAGTGTTTCACTCAGGTCGATACATCCCCACTCATCTGTAGTTCAAAAGAAACAAACAGTTCTCACTGACTGATGCAACAAAACAGTTGAAAAAATATGATAAAAGCAGCAATCCATGGATATAGGTGAGTGAGGTGATGTCATTCTATCGAGCTATGCTGCATTCACCAGCCTCAATGCACTTAGGTTTAGTTTTGGTTTGTTTTGAAAATTGGATGTACATAAATATATATTAAAACTTCTAATTGTAAAATATTTCAATATTATTGCAGTGGTCGTAGTTTTTGTAATAAAGATTCTTTTATATCTCTTTCTGGTTTCCACTCTTAATTTCCAACTGTGTCTCTTTTTCAGTGACGTCTTCCAGGTTTTTATTTGAATAATTCAATTAAAAAAAAGTTGGAAAATTTTGAATCATGTCTCTGCCCCTTCACCGAGTCTGTGTATGGAGTCATAGGAGTGCCGTAAAAAGAATGAATAAATGATAAACATATAAATAATAAATTATATAATAATAAATGAAATATAGAAATATATAAAAGAATGAAATGCTCTTACCTATTGTTTTTGCTATTCCTTGAGAGCCAAGCTGCCAATCAACTGGCTTTGGGCCGGCTCTCCTGAGTAGTCCATTCTTGCACACATGAATTCAGCGTTGATGGGAGCGTTTAGTGTGAACAACAGGAAGTAGACGCAGTGTTTGCCTTTTGTTTACCCTCGTTCAGAGCAAGACACACACACAGAAAAAGAGAGAAAAACTGCCCTTCACCTGTTAAATTATTGACATAACTACAGCTTACATTGGCCTTCTGCTATTATATAGTACATGTGGCCTCCATTGTCTCCCCTTGCTAAAGTGTTTTTTTTTTTTTTTGTCATGTCTGTGACATGTTCAGGTACAGCTCAGCTCAAACATCAAAACTACAAGGGAAGGAAAGTGTCACTTTTATGTAATGTTGCTGGTATGATGTCAATATGACATCAACAAATGCTTTCTTTGTTTATTTGGCTGGGAACTCCACATCTCTAGATGAAGCGCTGCAGCCACAAGGTGTACGTCTCAGGCAGTATGGCCGCTCTGACCTGTTAACATGGGCACTGAAATGCAAACCAAGATGTTCCACAGCCACACACACACACAAGGCAGGCAGTGTGTCCCCGGCCTGACTGTGGTGGCAGTTTGAATCGGAGTTGGGAAAAGGAAAGCTGTGCACACAGTGCATGTGCAGTCTATGTATACTTCCTGTTGCTCGTACGAAAAAGCTCCCGCCAAAGCTGGATTCATGCAGGAAGTGACTACTCAGCCTGGGCAGGAAAGCCCGCCCAAAGCCAGTTGATGGACAGGTAAAAGCATTTTTTAAATTCTTTTATATATTCCTCTTTATATTTCCACATTTATTTTCTTATTCTTTCACAAATTTATTATTTTTTATGGTTCCCCACTTGGCTCTCCTCCTATATTCAGAAATAATAACATACAATTTTCAGGTTGGCTGTGACCACTACACCTACATCAGTTCTTGATGAGAGGGCTTCATTCCCATCAAAGGAAGAAGTTAAAAATCTTATCTTTCATATCGATAAGAAAAACAAGCATGACAAACAAAGCATCCAGTCATGTGACTTCCTGAGTGCAGTGAAATGTCTGTGCATACCAACCAAACACACTGCTGAGGAGAAGCTGCTGATGGAGCTCGTGTCAGGTGTGTGGGGAGAACATTGGTTTTAATACGAATATCTTCACCACTCAAACTTTTCGTTTTATTCCAGCTTGTCTTCAAAGTAAATCAGGTTAAAATGATGAGTTGTTTTTGTCTGTTTTTTTGAGAAAACTTTCCAAATTTCCATTCCAGAAAGTGCTAAAACAAATTGGTATTCTTCTAATTAACAAAATAAGCTTGCTTCTATGCTCTTGTCTAAATTTCAATCTTTTGTGTAGTTAAAAACGTTGCCGTTCATCCCAAAGACTTGGAACTTCTCAGTATGTGTCCCTGTGCGGCTCCTATAAAGACGTCAATTAATTGACGTCTTTATATTCGGGCTCCTTCTTGGGTCCTTCCTCTGAGTTGGGACGGGACTTGTTGGATTTCTTGTATATGGCCAGCTGAGCTTTGTAATCCTTAACCTGAGTCCTCACCAAACGCAGCTCCTTTCGCAGTTCATTGATTTCAGTAATCAGAGTTACATTGTCCTGCAGAGACGACAATCACTCGGTTAGTTAGAACATTACTCAGATCTGCACCACATAAACAATGCTTCATGAGCTTTACCATGTAGAGAGTTTAGAAACTATTTACGCGTTTCACATGGAGATTCTTTCTGTTTGTTTTATGAAAACAAAGAAGTGAATCTTTGACTAGAGGGATCAGATCAGATTTACAGTCAGTGTTATTATTTACCTTCATGATCTTGAGATAGACTTTCTCATGTTCCTCAGTGGATTTGGCCAGTCTCGTCTTCAGACTATTAACAGTTTTCTCCAGGTGTTCACGCTGGCGACAGAATGCCCTCAGAACATCTTCTTCTACGCCGCTTTTCTCCACCTTGGAAACAGCACACTCATGGTTTGCGTATTCTCTGCATTTCTTCAGTGTATATAAGACTGTAGAGCATACTACAAATAAGAATTACTCCACTAGGAATGACAGCCTGCACCTAGCTCTCAATGGATTTGCTGTATGAACCACTCACCCCATCGGTCTGTGATACATAGCGGGCATAGATCATCTTTATGCTGTCCTTCAGTTTCTTTGGCTCTTGCATGAAGCCAACACAGTTATGGAGATCTGACTTGAACCGCTGAAGATGTGTCTCCAGATCGCTCACCTGGCCACAGAAACTCTGTTAACTCTGTTCTTATGTTTCATTTTCAAAATAAAATGACGTTAAATAGATGTTCATCTTAAAATACTGTAACTTTGTTGTTAGTATGCACAGGAGGAACAACTGCAGCAGTCAACTGACTCTTTCAATGTGCACATGGGCATGCCAGTATTCTTTAAAGATAGACTTGAAAAATGTGAACCTTTTTAATGTAAAAGCGTTCAAACTAATACAGCTCAAAGTGAACATCTGCCACACATCTGCCTTTCAGCTCTATGACAGCAGACGAAAGCAACAGTCGACAATATAAAAAAAAAAAGTAAGCTCATCAAAGTGTATTAAAAGTGAAAAGTTAGCATATAGTCATCATGTGAATTGGCTGCAGTGCAGAAGGTAAGTGTTGGGTATGTGCTGACCTTCTGCATCTCCTTGTGTATCTCTTTATCTCTGGTCCTCAGTTTGAGCCTCAGGTCAGAGACAGTGAGCTTCAGCTGAGTGTTGCTCTTGTCAGTTTGCACCAGCTCCTCCTCCAGCTGTCAGAGACAGCACATCACTGTCAGCACTGCACAGACGTTTTACATTCAATGTTCATTTGCTACTTCACGTATCAGTTTTCTGAGATGACGCTGGAGTACCATCTATAGAGTGCTGGGGCTCTTAGCTTTCAGACGAAGGCACCCCACCACCCCCACCACCACACACACACACACACACACACACACACACACAGACAGACCTGATGGATCCTCTCATTCTTCTTACTGATGTCGTCTTGTTGAGGCTCAGTCTGCGTCTTCAACTCCTCCAACTGAAATTCAAATACAAACTTCAACTTCTCCAGTTCCTGGTTCTTCTTCTTCAAGCCGCAGATGGTTTTATCCTGCACGAGCATGAGAGTGTGGAAGGATTGTTAGTGGAAGACACGACAGAAGGACACAATTTTCCTACATCAAGTTCAGTTCACTCATCCTGCTGAGGACCACACAGCTGTAAAATGTCATCTGTTTCTCTGGAGGAACTTTCTGAAAAAGAAATCTGATGACTATCATGGCCTGGTGCTTGGTGACTATATTGTATGGACTATAAGTATGGTTACAAACAGTGGGCATGGAGTTTGAAAGACAGGCAGAAATGACCTAGTGAAGACAGGTTTTAGGTTACATTATGGGAAATGTATCCTGGGGTTCTAGAGCTCGACCCATACTAGACGTTACAACCCAGCTCGCAAGCAACATGACCTGTGGGAATTGGTTAAGCAAAATTCATTAGGTAGTAAGCAGACAACAAAGATAATCAAAGGGTGAGAATAACTCAGGACGGGAACAGGGCAAGCGGATGCTGCTTAAATCAAAAACAAAATACAACAAAAACAGGACTCAACCTAACACGAGTTGGCAATTTTACTCGAAGCTAAAAATAAAATGAGACACAAAAACCTTGATACACTCTCTAAAAACACAAAAACACAAGAAGCAGCACGCCTGTTCCTAGTGTCTCTAACAAGCTGTAGTCTACATGTGATGTAATCAGTTCAGAGTAACAGTACACTGTAGCCCGGTTCCCTTCAACACAAACAAGTATCTCAATTCAGGAAAAGAACTATTCACAAAGTTTTACAAAGTTTCACAAAGAACCCAGCCACTTGCTCGGGGGCAACAGGAAATACATATTTCCTCTTTAATTTAATTTTATGATTACAATGAACCTGTGCATTCACATTTGAGGTTCAAACTCTTATATAGAAAGCCATGAATGGTAAACTGGGTATACAGTATATCCAGTAAGAAGCTATAGGTCTGCACACATTAGCAGAGTAATGACCCCACTAATTTTCTCAGTAGAAAATCTCACTATGTCCCCATGTCAAAGGCTCAATGTTCAAAACACTCTTTTTAAAGTAAAACATTTTGGATATAGACAAAAAGAAAAGGCGTGGGTCTGTACCAAAATTTGCTAATCTAATAATAAAATTGGTAATAAAAAACGATGAAGCTCTGATCACAGCCACCTTGTCCTGGTTGGTCTTCTCATGTCCGGCGATCTGCCTCTTCAGGTCCTCGATGTCACTCTCCAGGGAGCGGATCAATCCCAGCAGCCTCTGCCGCTCCTGCTTCAGCTGGTTAATGTCTGAGCACCTGTCATCGATCTGCCTCTGAAGACTGGAAAACTGAGTGAGACACAAACAGGGTGAAAAGACGAGGAAAGATGATTCATTTTTTTACTCTGTAGATGCAATAAGAAGCCACGGAATCCATGCACTGACAGACTCAATTAAAAGTAAAACCCTGTTGATAAAAGGAAGTTTTCCCACCTTCTGTGCCATGATACCAGTCTCTCCCTTCAGACTTATGTTGGTCTCCTTTTCTGTCTTTAGTTTCTTCTCATACTTGATTTGGATGTCATGGATCTTCCTCTCCTCATCCTCCTCTACCTGCCTTATGAATTCTTTAAACTCACGGGTCTGCTGCTGTGCGTCCTCCTGACACTGTGTCAAAATAAAAGCATGACAAAATCAAAGTGCCCCTCCAAATTCATCCCCCACCCAAAGCTCTGCCACCTCCTCCTCCTGCTCTCGCTGACTGACCTGAGCCAGGAGCTGAGTCTTCTCCTGCAGCTTGGCCTCAGAGTTCTGTGTCAGCTCCTCCAGGGCTTGGATTTTGCTCTCCTCTGCAGACTTCAGCCGCTTCTCATAGTCCTCCTGCATTTTTTGATATTTATACTGAAGATCCTGGTACCTCTCAAGCTCCACAATCAGCTTCTGGCTGTATGAGAACTCTGTGTATCATAAATAGATAGACAGACTGATCATTGTAGAAAGAAAGATGCACTGTCTCTGCATTGTGCTGACACTGATCCAGTCTTCCTCTTACCTAAATCCTTCAGTTCTTTGGAATGTTTGAGAGTGACCTCTGCAGAACTGTCCTGGTGCTCACGCTCCTGCTTTTCCATCTCTGTCTTCATGGTCTATAGGAACAGTACATATAATGAACACACAATAAAGACCTTAACTTATACAAGTCATTACAAAAGCAAAAGCAACAACTGTGCTGACTCAATAGAGGCAGGCAAATATATTTCTTTTTTTTATTCCATTATGAAGAAATTAGGTAATGTTAATACAAGAAGTCATAGTACTTAAATACAGGAAATGGTGGTTTCTGGTAGAGAAGCTGACCTTGAACTGTAAAAAATAAATTATGCATTATGAGGTATGTTTGGAGAGCTGGTAGGTTTGTGGCCAGCGGACCTGTTGTGTAGTTTGCAGAGATTCTATTTGCTGGGTAAACTTGTCAGAAATCTCCTTCATCTTCTCGTTGTAGTTCATGTCCTTCAGGCGGAGCTGGTACTCGTTCTCCATGTGCAGCTCCTCCAGACGCATCTTCAGCTCCAACATGTTCTGCGTCTGCAACACAGACAGACAGGAACGTAGAACCGGATGATTATGTCGGATGTCCCTGTATGGTACGGACCAACTACTCTGCATTTATTGTCTACTTCTATGTTACCTATCAAGCTCTGAGGCAAGCATGAGGTGAAACTCTATTTACACATTTTTGTCTGTACAATACAGAAACAAATACACAACAAATTTTCCATCGGTGGCACAAACTTTCAGTTTTAAAACAGTAACCTGGGAAAAATGGTGTCCCCCTAACAAAATAAAAATGCTGTGTTTAAAATGATAAAATGGTGCTAACATATTATCTTACTGACAAATAGCAATTATTTGGATGCTGACTAGAGAAACAAACAGTACTTTCAGGGACTGTAGCCATAGCTATGGGCTGTCATGGTATCATCCATCAAGAATAGTATATATATATATATATATATATATATATATATATATATACATATATATATATCACATTATGTTCTGTTCTAGACCAAATGCGGAGAATCTATTGCAAGTAAAATGGCCTAATGCAAACACACAGACCCTCTCCTCCAGGTCTGACTTGGTGACAAGAATCTCTTCAGTGTGGATGATCTGCCTGTTACTCTTCAGTCCTCGGCCCTCCTTATCAATGATCCTCCACATCGACATACAACCGTCCTCAGACACTGTCAGCAGGAACTGATCATCATATGTGATCACCATCTGAGGATGTACAAGGTTAGACAGTGGAATTTTCTCTTAGTTATATAATGGTTCACATGACAGATCATTTCTGGTTCTCAAAATAGTCCAATATTCAAATAAAATACTTCTGTACACAGTGTTCAACAACATTGAGACCCACCTTGGTAACTGGGCAACAGTGCGCCTGGTACATGATCCAGTCCTTCTGGATGGGTAGTGGGTATTTAATGGCCCTGATGGTTCCACTGTATGTCCCAGTGAAGACAACTCTACCAGAGTGAGACACTGCGATAGCAGTGTGAGCTACCTCATCAGCAGGAACCTCCCTAAGCACCTGTGGAGCATGTGACTGAGATTTACAATAGAAAATACAATCCTGCACACTGATGATAAAAATAATGAATTCAGCTTTTTTTTATTATTATTATTTTTCTTAAATTACAAATAGAACACATTACATATTTACAGTTTAGTATATATTATTCATGCAGATTTGAAGAAGGCTCTGGCCTTTATATATCTGAAAACTATTCAACTTAACTGGAATAGTGATGCAATAAATTCCTTATTCCTTTTTGTGTTATAGCAGTGGATACATTTTTACAGATAAATAATCTGAACTGCATTATTTGCATTTTAATATGTGATGTTGCAGATTTTTTGGCAAACGATAAAAAGAGTATGAATTGTTTATAGTCAAACAGAAAAACGTAAAGGTCTGACACTCATTTAAGCCGCCAGTGATTCAGCCTGTACCACTGGTTCCCAAACCTTTTTGGCTCTTTAAAACAAGCAGGGTCAACTCATGACCTCTTGTCACATGTTACATACCTTTAGCTGAGTACACACTTCAAGCAAACTGATTTTTACTTTCTCACTCTGTTGAAGAGGTAAAACTAACCTGTCTTTTTCATGGAAAAGCTAAATTAAATGTCAAAAAATAATATTATGTTGAGAAATATGTTTGTTTTTGTTTTCAAACTTGTTAAAGCTGCTCTTATTAACTTTTTTGTATTAACAATGGAGCTAATGATTATGTGTAATGTTTAAGGTGAATTACCACCCAACTCTGTGGTTTTCCTCAACACTACAGAGGATTTTCATCTTTCAGCTCAATATTTCTCACAGCCCACAACAACTTTAAATCCTGGCTACAGTTAGCTTTTCTGTTACTGCCATTAGCTGAGGGGTTCACATACTTTTTCCAGCCTAAACTGTCAATGTTTGAATGATGTGATCAATTTGGACAAGAACAATACATTGATTTGGATGTTATTAGATAAAATATATTGTGTTTGTTCATATATTAATACATAAATGGAGGTAATTTGAAGGGTTCACTTACTTTTCTTGCCCCTGTACATGAACATTATATTAAGCTCATTGCGCTGTTCCACTCAATATAATTTATGGAACCTCAATATAAGAGATCCAGTGGTGTGTTGTTCCTACTGACCTGACAATCTTGGATCTCCTTCAGTGTGAGATCAGTTCCCACAGCCAGGATGGTCTTGCAGTCTGAAGAAAAGGCCACACCTGTGTAGCTACAGGACTTGAGGACGCTCTCTGACTCACGCTTGCCAGTCTGTGTGTTCCACTCGTACACTGCACCATCCATCCCGCATGACACCAGCCGGCTGTCATCCAGGCTCCATTCAATGGCACGGATCTGCCAAAAAAAAAAAGAGAAGAAGCTGTCCAGTTAATGACAAATATGACCACTGGTCTGCTGTGGAATACATTCTTATGTCTGACTCACCTTTCCATTGTGGCCCTTCAGATTGAGGATGTTCTCAAAAGAGGTGACAGAGTAGATGTGAATGACATTTCCATTGACAGCCGCAAACAAGTGGCCACCGTGGCTGAAAGCACACTAGGGTGTGGAGGAAGGAGGTGAAAGAGACAGTCAGAGCTAAAGAGTGCATCATATAGCTGCACTATCAGCAATTCAGATTTACTGAGTGAACACACAATCAGCACACACACACATATTCCCTACCTCTCTGCAGCCCCGCACAGTGAACTCCTTGAAGAAGCGAATGTCATCGATAACCAGGTTCATCAGCCTGAGTTTGTCTGAAAAGCCCACGAGGATGAAGAGGCCAGTGGGGTGCAGAGCCACACTGTATGCCTCTTCCTGGAATTCCTTGTACAGCTCCAACACTCTGACAAGTCACAGCAAAGGAGAAAAACAGTAGCATGTCTTACATACATATACAGGGTCTTGAAAAGTCTGAAAAAACACTTAAGTTAATTTACAAAAGTGTTGAAATGAATATATTTGCTCACCTGTCATAAACAGTAACATTAGTTTACTTTTGTCAGGAGAAAGAGTCGATTTTAGCAAAAACTTAAGTTAACAAAATATTTATCTATTTATATTTTAATTCATTAATTCATTCAACAATTTTCTGCTTCTTATATGGGAAGTGAATAAATGATGTGAATAAATTCACGGAATATGTAGACCTTAATTGATGGTTTCCTTGACCTTGAAAAAGCTACTGAATTGTATTCTATGTATCTGTTGTATTCTATTGTATTTTTTATATTAAAAATGCCTTGAAAAGTCTTAAATTTAACTGGTGTACACTGCAGAAACATAGGGCTTGATAAGACACCTTCCTACAAGCAGAGCATCACCCACACACAGTTGTAAAATTATTCCTTCTTCTCCTTCCTCACTGATGCTTCTGTGTCTCACAAAATGTCAACATGCTGTGTAAAATACAGCAACCCTCTTTATTTATAGGTTTATAGAAATGAAGTGAACACCGGACACAATAAGAATGGGCTTACTTTGTTTCGTAATTCCAGATGCGGACAGAGTGGTCCAGAGAGCTGGTGGCTGCGAGGGGCTTCCGAAGGCAGATGGATAAACCAGTGATGGACTTCGAGTGGAAGGATTGGGACAGGAACTCAAAATGTAGTGGTTCTTCCTAAAAGGTTATAGAGTTTACATCTCAGGGACAGGCTAACTATCTAGATAAAGAGAATGTTGTCCTGATGTCCACAACTTGTGGGAAAGAAAGTGCCACAGAGGAAATGCAAGAGAATGAAGGCAAACACTGGCATGTAAAACACAGAAGAATAAAATAAGGAAAGAAAGAAACAAGTGACTATTAGAAAATTAAATGACTAGTTAGTATAGTGGTAGAGGTGGTAAGAGTGGTGTTAGTAGTGACCTTGTGAGGATTCTGGTAGCAAATGGCACTGGCTTAAAAAAATACAAGGGACTGCATTGGCATGGATGAAAAACAATCCAAGAAGGTATTTTTGGGTTTGGGTTACAGATCCATGAATTTCAAGGTTTATCAAACACCAAAACAAAGAATACCTTTTTACAACACCATGACAAGATTTTGCAACTCTGGAATGATGACAATTGTTTTACTCTTCCGTCTTGACAATCATGTGGTAAACAGAATGACCTCATTCATGTTAAAAAGTAAGCAAGAACCCAACGTCGGCTAGGATCAGCTCCAGCACCCACTATCCTCTAAAGGATAAATGAGTACACTTAATGGTTGCATGGACAATAAAGATAAATCTACCAAGAATGTGCGCAGAATTGTACATATTTGATTTTGGCCAAAAAAGTGCCTTCTCAGATGACATCAGATTGCAATTTGGAAAATGTTTCTGGACAACCCTGCATTTTCTGCCAGAGCCCTCAGCGTTAGCACCCAGGCTGTGTCAATGCAGTGATCTTGTTGTCTCGAATCTCTTTTTTTAATGTAGCACTATTGTTGGTTTGAACAGTCAGTGGTGATGCTGGTGGAGGTGGCAGTACTACCTTGTTGATGTCCACAGAGGACAGGCTGAGGCTGTACAGCTGTCCTTGGTCTGTACTGATGGCCAGAGTTTCCTCTGCTGGACTGATGCACATGGTGTCAATCTCCTGGCATTCAGCCCGGGTCACCTCATTACTGTATTTGTCTGGTGGAATCTGACAGAAAAGCATACACATATGATGACTTAGAAACATACAGAAAGCCTACAGTGTCACTGTTGCTTGTAAGCAAAAGGCTTTACCTGTATCTCCCTGCTCTTTCTGTAACTGTCTTCCTCTGTCTTTTCAAAAAGACAGACAGTGCCAGGACCCATAGAACACACAAAGCCCTTGGAGTAGGACAGGATGGCTGTGATGCGAGAGACAGTTGGGGCTTCCTCCATGTCAGTGTCTTTGATCTTCCTTGTCTCTGCTTGCCTGTACAGTTTTAATAACATTTAAAAATGGCAATTTCACAAAAGACAAACAGATCTGAGGCTCATTAATTTCCCCCTATAACAACTGGTCTACATAGTTTTTAACAAACATCACTTAAACAGGAGGAAATGGTGCATTTGTTGAGGAGTATTTTGAGAAGTGGATTAATACACATTTGGTGCTCTAGTGAGTATTTGCATTGGCAAGACAGTGTACAGCATGTGGGATTGATTCATGTGTGTTCAGTGGTGTGTTGTTAATAGTTTGTAGGGAAGAGGAATAAGATACACTTGTTAGCAGAGGTGGGACATAGTCATTGTTTGCCAAGTCACAAGTGACGTAAAGTCTTGCTTGAAGCCCTACAGCAAGTCCATGTGGCACTGCCAACATGATTGTCCGCTGTCAATGTGATTAAAAATATATCCACTGTGAAGAAAATGTATTATTGTTTTCAGTATTCTCTTTTTTATAACATGATAAGTCATTCCAAGTCAAAAGAGTCCATGAGAAGTCATGAGTCATTAGTGTTTCAAAGTTGAGGTGCAAGTCATTAGATTAATGACTCAATTCTACCCCTGTTTGTTGGTAGAATCAATTAATTGTTGGGTAAGGTGTTTTGGTAGGATTTGGTAGAACAGTATAGTTTATCAATCTATCAGCAGCTGACCTGTCAGACTTCTCCTGTGCTGCCTTAGAAGCTGTCTTGATTTCTCTTCGCAGGTCTCCAGACTCAAACACCAACAGCCTGCCTGTGTCAGTCCCAGCAATCACCCGCTCCGCTGACATCCAGTTATGACACAGGAAGTTGATGGCCTCCACCTTTGGGAAGCTGCTCTGTTTCAGGGATCCCTCTGAGTAGCGGAACAACTTGAACACACCAGTTCCACTCACACACAGCTGCATGTTGTTGTAAGGGTTGAAACTGACCTGAGGAAACATCATTAAAATGGTATATTAAGCACATACATCAGCTGTAGGCTGGTCTGGCACAGTATGAATGACTCACCCGGGTAACAGGATTATTTGAGTTACTGGTCTTCACCGATGCCAGGACTTTCTGTTTTTCCCAAAGCCAGAAGATCAGCATCCACTCTGGACCACCTGTTTGCCCTATCAGGTACTTGGAATCAGGGGAGAAAGCCATGTATACAAACTCGTGAACAAGCATATCCCCTGCAGTCAGAACTTTCCTCTTTCTGCCCTGCTCATGCTGCAGGTCGAACACTGTTATGGTGGCCTTCTCACCACACTCTGACACTGCCAGGTAACGCCGATTGGCACTGATGGCCAAAGCACGCATGCCCTGGCTTTTCTCTGAGCCTGAGACAAAGAGAAATACCAATAGGTGAATAACTAAATAACTAAATAAAAAATAATAATTAAAAGTAGTACTTTGTTTTACACAAAATGTTAAGTAAGTGTAACACCATGATGTGGAACAGTCAGCAATCAATCAGCCTACCTGGAATGAACCTCTGACATCTTTGGACGGTGTTGTAGCGCACACAGTTGTTTCCACAGGGGAAAACGACAGTTTGCTCATCGAAGAAACACAAATTGTTTGTCACTCCCGTCCGTAAACCGAAGATGAAATGGGACTGAGCAACTGCTGTCATTTTTACAGTGTTTACAGTTTTTTAAGTTAAAAATGATTAAAAACGACAAAACTCTCCACACAAAAGACTATTTCACCGACGGAGATTAATTCAAAAGAGTATATGAGACTGACTAAACACTCCGGGATGGGTACGCTAGTATGATTAGAGTCGCGTCGCTAGGCAACCCAGGAAATCCCGCGAGAACCTGGAAACTCATTTAAAGTTCCCAATCTACCGTTCACTGCCGTCGTTGGTGCTCAATACGTGTTATTTTCACAAAATCATTGAAACAACAACTTCCCCCCGCGTTTACCTTGACCCCACAAACTGTAAAATAGTTTGCCTGCTAATTTCTGGTGTCCATTGCTTTCTAAAGGCACGCCTCGAGATCGCGAGATTTCAAGGGTTGCCTAGCGACGCAACTCTCATTAATGGCACTGACACCAACTAATGAAAGGCTGAAACGTTCTGACCAGAAGTAAAGTGCATCAAGAACTGTTGTTATTAATTGAGTATTATCAAATACTATCATATGATACAGCTGATTTATATATGGGAAATAGTATACTTTTTACTTTATTTGTGAGTAGTACTTTGCATATCAAGATTTTACATACAAAATCATCTTAAAAAATTTGACAGTAGATTATAAAAATAATCTGATAAAACTGTCAATTTTAAGAGGTCTGTAATTGAGTGGACACACCACATGAGTTGACATTTCAGTTTTGCTTGGTAAAACATAGTTAGAATTCCACATTTATTTACCAGTGTATGAAAGTCTGCAATTAAAATGATCACTAAAACAACAGGCCAACTTCTACACTGACAAGTGGACAGAGTAGAGTTATGATGTTTGGAGAACAGATATCTATTGTTGCTTCAGTAAAGTGGTACCTTGGTGTGATAGGCTACCTAACATTTTGGATCCTGGGTTGTTTTTTTTTTTTTATGCCTGCTACATGGAGGAGGAGCAGGTTGTTTGACTTGGCAGCAGTGACAGTTAGACAGTTCATTTTCAGACATAATAATAAATCAAAATGATACAGAATGCATACTTCAAAGGCTTTAATGGCATGACTCAGTGACAAGTGAGTGGTTTAGTATTTAAGGCCCACATTTCAAGACAGCAATGACAATGCAGCTGACCAAGTTTCGTGTGTCAGAAATGATACTTAATTAAAGGTGAATCTGCTTTATTATACGGAGAAACAGGTATGAGGCAGTAACCATAGATTATCGTTGACAATGCATTTAATAATGTAATAGAATGGTTGCACTTGTATGGGACATAGATTTATGTTTTAGTTCTTGCTGTTTTATGTGAGCATCACTGGGTTAGTGTTAGGGCATCTACAGAATGTTCTGGAGGCATGTACATTGATGGTGCAGTAGCATTTCCCAACATGACTGATGTTAATAAATAAACCAGCATCCCAAGACTTGAAAGAACACTAATTGTGTGTTGTCAAAAATAGGCTGCATTTCTTAATGTGCTTTGAAGATGTGTTTGTACTGACAAAGCCTTGTAAACCTGTTATGATACATTTTATCATGAGATGCCGATGAATGAAGCACATACAATGAGATGCAGCTTCCTTTAAGCCCTATCAGGCATGTTATAATTCCAAGTGGAAGTTGATACATTTCACAGACTACTTCATGCCCCTTTAAAGTTTAGCTTATTTCAACATTTTCACATTCAGAACTCTGTTGTGGAAAAATAAAAAAATCCGTATAGATCATGAAAGAGTTAAGTGCAATAAAAGCTCTTGAAAAAACACCTTTAAGCAAGAATTTACCTTATATGTAATAAAGCCCTTCACTACAATAATTAACATTCTAGACTAATATTCCTTTATAGATGATAAGGTCTGAGGAGTATATAAGCTACAATATAATACACTATACACATCAATCAGCCTGTTTCTGGACCACTGGTAAAGTTTCCGGCATCTTTAGACAGGCTGTTAGAACAGCATCCCAGCAGGTGGCAGTCTTGTTTAGCAGGAGATGATGAGAGCATTCAGCGACTGCTGACTCTGTGTTCGCTCCAGAGGTCCACCAGTCGACAGAATCTCACAGGCAGCCAGTTCATGATAGAGAGCGTTGAGCACCTCCAGAATGTGGGCTTTTCCTGTTCAAAAACAGAACAGATGTGACCGCTGTGGGAATCATGTTACAAGGCCCGGCGAGATCTTAATTTAATTCCCTGCCCTGAGTAACTGTAAGTTTTCATTATCACATTTCACAGGACTTGCATTGATTTTATTGGGCATGTGAGCTCCACTAACCGTGTTGTGGGTCGCTGCAAGACTCCAAAGTGCTGAGCAAGATTTTCCCGAGAGACCTCCGCGAGACGTTCTGTAACAAGAGCGAGCTATTCTCAGATGGCTATCAGGCAATTAACAGGCACTTTAACAGACAGTCTGACTCTGACAGCCGCAGAGGCACTCACACATGTTCAAGTGAAATTAATTTGCTCTCAGATCGTTAATCAAGCTGTTATTATTTCTCTGGTGGGTAAGACATCTGCTTGCTGATTCAACAGGTCAAAGTGGACTTTTGAAGTCACAGTGTCAATAAGTTAATGTCTATATGGAGGTGGGTCCTTGAGCAATGCTAGTGAATACTTTTAATCTGTGTTTCTCTCTGATGAAAAATCACTCCAGTGGAGTGTGGGTGGATTTTTCTCTAAGCTGCCAACGGAGCATAATGATTTTCATTACTTTGAGTTCCAGCCTAAGTGCTGTTCACAAGACTTTTCTTGTGTTAAAAATCAAAACAATATTTTTGGACTTTAGAGAATGGTAAAAACATGCTGAATATCACAAAGCCTTCAGTTCAATAGTACTATCAGAACTGACTTCTTAAGACTCAATAGCGCAGTTAGGCTGAAACTGTGACTAACCAGGTCTCTGAGCTGCTGCAGGAGCTGCAGGATGTCCACAAGTTTCTCCTCCACCAGTGACAGACGAACCCTCTCCGTCTCCAACATTTGCAGCTCCATCTGAAGCAGCTCTGTCTCCTCGGCCTTCTGCTGAAGCTCCTGGACCAAAGAATCCTTCATCTGAAACACACGACACAGGTCAGTCCAACTAAAGGAAAGTCACCTCCTCCTGCCTGGAATAAGGCTAGGCGTCATACTTCATGATAGTCATGATACATACATCAGTCAGAGACACTGACACACACACACACACACACACACACACACACACACACACACACACACACACACACACAGGATCAAGTTATTGCTGGTTTTGGTCTTTGGGATTTGTTTAAAATAAGAAAAATATATAATACCAACAACCTTATCCTCTAAAACTTGCGAGAGCAGGTGGATTTGTCACTCTTGGAAATATTAGGCCCTATAGGCCTGCTAAACATCCTGATACAATCTAAATATATCCAGTGTAAATTTATGTCAAATGATGGGGTTAGAAAGTGATTTTTCAGCCCATATTTTGTAGGTTTGCCTGCCAAAAATGTTGGAAATCCCTGCAGCGCACCTTTACGTCACAGCATATTGAAGGACAAAGGTCTCACCCCACACATCCTGCACATAAACAAAGCCTCACAGTCAGGACTTTGTTTGGTTTTCACTTTTCCTGTCTGAGTGCTGAGACATTCTGGGAACACATTACGTCACAGTTCCCCTTCTGCCTGTCTTCCTGTGTTGTGAAAATACTACTCAACTGTAACGAGACAGCTTTAATTTATGATATTCTTCAGTGTCGCACGGGACAAGGGGGAGTGTTTCTGTGGTCAGCTTCAGTGAGAAACAGCTGCAAACACACACACACACACACGCACGCACACACAAAAGCATACACACACATGCATATGCAGTGGGAGGCTCTGCAGCCGCTGCTGGTGGTTTGGTTAGGTGGAAGCTGTAAGATCATGCCAATAGCTGTGGTTTTGCTTTTGAAGCCCTCCACTTTCATAACAACCTTCCCCAGTCCTCTGTAATCTAGTTTAACACCATACACATAGCCATAAAAAGCCTTAATGATATAAAGCAAGGCAGAACACTGTCCAGAGAGAACAGCTCAGTGCAAATGTATCCAGCATAGCAGGGCAGAGGATACTGCAGTGGCCCACCCTGGTGTGATGGAGGTCTGTGGTGGTTTGTACCTGGTCCATGTCTATCTCTGCCTGGCTCTCCTTAAGCTCCAGCTGCTTATGCAACCTGGTCACCCTCTCCAGGAGCTCCACCACGGCGCTGCAGCTCTCCTCGCTCCTCGAACTCCCGAAATTGGACATTAGCTTCTTGAATGCCTTGTCGTCACACCTGGTCAAGAATACATAAGAGAAAAGAGGAAGTCTATCAGGCTCAGAGCCACAGCAGTTGGATTAAAGACTTTGACAAATGTTAAGAGAATGATTCGTCTCACTACTCTGTCTCAGCACAAGTCTGAGCTGGCAGTGTTTTATTGTGGATTTCGTTCTTATTCAAATTTTGTAATACATAGCAAAATTCTAGCACACTAGTACAAATCAGCCTGGTCGCTAGTCTGTTGCTTTACTTTTAGACATTTCAGATGTTTTTCAAGTGCGTATTGGATTGAGAATCAACACCAATTCCTGGTTAAACTTTCACAATAAAATACCATATTTGATCATTTATTTGATTGTAGGTGTGACCACGAGTGTGAATGTGGTTGTCTGTATGTGTCAGCACTGTTGTAGATAACCTGTAACCCCTGTGAATCTACTTAGGATAAATAGTTACAGAAACAGTTTAATGGCTGAATAATTAATGTCATAGTTACCTTCGTAACAATGTATTTCTATTTCTGTAGACACATCTCTGTATCACTGTTTTCCATGATTGGTGACAGACACCACAATACCTGTGCAAAATTCAAATACACCTTCGCATACAGGGACCACACAAAAACAAAAAGTAAAACTCCTAATGATTAAAATAGAATGCTCCTTTTATTATCATTTTTTATATTAACGGTAAATCAAATAGATATGTGTAATGTGAAAGCGGTTACTTTGAATAACAAACAGAGAAATTTCACCTGATGCTTTGGCGCCATGGAGCTTTTTTAGCCTCTTGTAGCATACTGCTTTGGTTTTATGGCACATTTACTACGTGGTTCTTTTTCATCAACCTTGTTTACAACAGCAGAAGGCAACTGTTGTAATAACTTATCACTTTCTGACCAGCACCAAACAGCAGACAGAGAAAGCTGGTGAAGAAAATGAAACATCTACCAACATTTGAAAACCATAATCAGGAGCTGGCAGACGTGACAAGGAAACAGCAGCAGATAAACACCAGTGAACAAGTGAACAAACAGCGCTCACAACATCACAAAAACTTCAGTTATTTTAAACCACTGTTAAAGGAAGGTTTATATCTGCTAATAGCAAATGCTTCTTCAAGCAGCAGTACGTCCCAATGTTTACTTTGATCCCTTATTACAGTGTGATTGTATATTGTCCGTTGTCTGCCACCATGCCTCTATCCTTCTCTGGACTAACTTTACTCTTACATGTGTTGAATATTAGTGGATCTCCGGTTTCAGGCCATTTTTTCAAACAAATTAGACATAACAAGTTAGCTGTAGCAACATTAGCTTGTTTTGGACTTCTTCGGACTCCAGGTGGCTAAAAATGACTAATGTAGGTTTAAAACATATTTTTATCTTGTTCCATGTTTCATTTTTTTCAAATTAGTAATATAAAGAGTTACCTATCTTATCATACATCAGTAAATTGAGGCACACTACAAAACAGTGTTCAACAGTGTTACTAGCTTGCTGTACCTTTCCCCACAGCAGGACAGCCTGGTCAAGATCCTCTTCACCTCGTCCACCTGCCTCTGTTGGTCTTCGGTCCATTTGTCCTCCTCCTCGTCAGAGGCGGCCTGGCCCTCCACCGAACGAAACAGCTGCTCCTCCACTAGATAGATAGATAGATACTTTATTTATCCCCCTAGGCAAAATTGATGTGTACATTAGCTCATTGTTGATAATAATAAAATTAAATATAATAAATAAACAATAAAAATTTAATTAGTCCACTTCCTTTGGCTGAGGTATTGTATAGCCTGATGGCAGTGGGAACAAAGGATCTCCTGAACTTCTCTGTTCTGCACTATTATCATCATTGCCAGCAGTGTAAGAGAAGAAAAGTGGGCTCATGATCATAGGTTTATCTATTCAGATCTAAGACTGGCTGCAAAATTGTGGAAGGGGGGAAATTAACTTTCCGTTTCATCAGCTACTGCGAAAGTGTCTTTGGCCGACATAATTATGTGTTAAAAAGGTTTCTGATAATTCTCCAGTAAGAGACATTAGAACTGGATTCTACGTCAGAAGACATCTCACTTTTGTCTGGGGTCGTCACAGCACGCCCTGTTGGGGAGCAGCGGTCGTGTTGAGAATCCAAGCAGCATCTCTGGCCCGACCTGCTGCCAACACTCAGCTGCTGCTCTGCCCTGGTACTGCTTGGGAGTTGTAGTTTTGACACCTCTGACCTGAAAGGGAGCACAGTCAGTTCAATACAGCTGTTTGACTGCAGGTTCTCTGTACATACATGACCCCGTCTGTGCTGCTGCGAATCTTCTCTGACACTGACCAAGGGGCTAAAATTGCTCTTCAAATATGCACAGATGAGAAACGTTCAGTCCAAACCAATTCCCAACATCAAAGAGAACATATCAAGTAACACAAGGCAGTATGTATTAAGCCACATCTACAACCGCCATGATAATTTTATAGAGGCCTGTGATGTTGTACGCCAAATCTGGGTGGGGTAATTGAAGCCAGACATTGTATCTTTAAGGCATTTTACGGTAAAGTGGGTCAATGGAAGAATGGCGCTATTACTGTGTCAGAGTTAGCTTGCAAGATGTGAGGTAAACGCACACTGGATGGTACAAAATTGGAGCAAAAACTTTTTTTTTTTATACATGAACATTTTTTAAGCTCTGTTAGACATCTTTTTATGTGCAGATGAAAAGATATGTAACATTTATAGTCTATATGTCATGTTTTTTATGTCATGGACATATTCAAACATTTATGCCGAAAAAAATGAGACTACAGTTCGTGTGGATCAATTCTGTAATGGTTTGAATTTTCTAGGTTTCTCCTGCTGTCTGCTCTTTTGTGTTGGGGGAAATCCGATAGGGGGCCTTCGTAAATCACAGAATAAGTGTTTCCAGATGATGATGTCTTGCCGAAGAAAAAAAAGAAAAAAAGAAAAAGAAAATCTCAAAAAGGTTTTCAACAGCCTGACTCTGAAAAAAAAGGAAAAAAAGTCACGGAGCCCTCATGCTTATATCCTGTTGGCACGAGGCACACTATGCTGTAAGACAACATTATACTCTGCATCTGTGTACCACTTTAGATTTCTTTGTGCAAAACTGGAGAGAAATGTCTGACCTCACTGAAGGTCAATAATTGCAGCATGATTTCAGGCAATCAATCAGAGCGTCGTGTTTAAGTTAGTGGGGGCCATGGTGGAGGAAAGACTGAGTTAGTTCATGAGAGCCAGCAGCTGCAGTTGCACCAACATGGGGATGGTGTATGGACGTGAACACACACAAAACTTTGCTGGTTGCTGTGGAAACAGTCGGACTGTGGAATGGTGGAGGGCTTTTTCAAATGCAGGCTCTTGGTGTGACTAATTGCACTTTAATTGACAGTGGCTGGAGAGAGGCTGCAGCCTATGTCCAGCAAATACTGTAGCAAGGCCACAGCCTCTTGTTCAGGCCTTTGACATGCATAGAAGGTTAAAAATGGCTTTGTGTCTTGAGAGACAAAGAAGACCCTTACTTTTGAGGCTAGTAAACTGAATGACCTCCCCACTTTCACCCAAAAACTAGTTCTGAATTGTTTTTGACTGCGGTTGAGATTTATACTGTTTAAAGAGGGTTTCCCATTACATGGTTAGACAGTGATGAGCTACACTGAAGTGTTGAGTGGTGGTGCTGAGTATGGGAATTCAAACTGGAAGAGCAGAAACACCTGAAAGTAGTCCAGACAGACATCCTGGATGGTGGTCAGATTGTGGGATGCAGCAAGGAACAGACAAAATTTGATCAGTGTTTCATTAGACAGGCATCAGAGCTCTTGCCAATGTACCAAATGCAAAAGCAGCATGGGAAGAGTTTGACCTGCCAAAATGAAAATATTAATTCATTTACTTATTTTGCTGAGACAGGGAGAAAGTGAAATACACTGCAGACTTCACAGTGTCATTCCAAAACCAAACTGTTTTGATCCAGTCTCATTAACTATGTTTCCAGTAGCATCAGGCAGGTGTTTCCAATGGAAAAGCTCTGATCAATGTAAACTGCCTGCCCAACACCAAATTACAGCCAGATAAAGTTAGTGACTCCGCTAGTTTACCATTTAGCTAGATATTTCCTCTAAGGAGTTGGCAGAGACCATAACAAAGCAAAGCAGAGTGAATACAGTTATATTAGCCAGTGAACAAAAACCTTCAGATGAATGCTAATGTGTCTCCAAGCTTTTTAGCTTTGCTTAGCTCCTTGTTTTGGTTTCATGGCACATTTGAAGGATAACAGTTAAGTTACAGCTCTCTTGAAACACATTTGCAGCAGCTGCTTTCAGCAAAAAAATCCATGCTACCTGCTCAGCACCATACAGTAAACGGACACAGTTGGAGCCTGGCATATGAAGACAGTCAAATGTTTAGCAGCTGAAAACCCAATATTTTTTCAGCAGTCCGTGGAGACCAAACAAAGCCAAAAGGAGAGTGAATCCTGCACTTACATGTACAGTAACTGGACAGATACACAACTTCAAATGAAAGATAATGCTGCTCTGTGTTTGCTGGACTAGTAAATAGACATTCAACTGCTAAAACATTAGCCATAAAGACTTTATAATGTAAATATGTCACAACTGACATAAAAATAAATGGAAAAATAAATAGATAAATAAATAAACTGATTAGTGCTGCTTTAAATATCACACCTTGAGGAACATTTAGCATTTTGTGCTGCTTGTCTTTTGTCCTGTTCATAAGCTGAAGAACAGTGAAACAGTTATTGTCTGCATTAGGTCATAAAGCAGCTAGGTGTACAATCAAGGCAGAATTTAGCCGTACAAATTTTGCTCTAAACTTGAAACAGACCTTTCAAGGAATCCCTGAACATTTCCTGAATCCTCTATATGGTGTGACATAGGACGCTATTCTTCACAATGAAGGAAAAGCCATCTGATAATTAGATCAGTGTATAATTGGCTTGACGTTTAAATTCTTGGCAGCGAAACTGCAGTGGTATAGTTAAATATATGTGGAAGCATTTTGGAACCTATATAATGGAGGCCTAATTATTACAACATCCCTACAGGCACACACACACACACACACACACACACACACACACGAGTAAAATTATACATGAAGAGCTCTATTGTGCTATGTCAGGGCATTTCTAATTAATAGGATCCTGTATTCTGCCCTATTAGCAGAAGCCTAGAGATGTTCTTTTGGCTTGTGGGAGGTACTCCAGCTGTATGTTGTTACAGCCAGGACACCCAGAGTCCTCCCTCTGGGTGTCCCTGTGTTTATCACAGTGCGGCACTGAGGTGAACTTTCCATCAACACACTGCCCCCCCATCACTGCTCCCCCTCCTCCACTCCCCAAAGAGCAGTTTCCTCTTTCAGGTGTCATCGGTCAATGACAGTCTCCTTTCTCTGAATAGGTTAGAAAAGAGGGGACGCTGTAAACTTGAGCTTGAACTTAAATTTCTTTTTGGTGCCCTGTAGCATGACGGAGACAGGTGAGGGGGTCATGTTTACATAGCTGACGGTTATTAATCAAGTCCTCTCTCAAGTACAATGAGGTGGTTCTGGGATACAAGTAAAGCAGCTACAGGGATGTGATTATTGTATAGCATTAGATGAAGACTTAATCCAAAACCAATGCCTGTAACATTTACAGAGGGTGGTTCAGCTTTCCTTTGCAAGCGAAGTGCAAAGAAACCCCCAAAGTCAAACAAACGAGGGTATTAAAAGTAGAGGGCAATATACAGCGAGAGAAGTCCAACAAGGGTGGGTGGCATAGGTTTATAAGATATTTTGTGTGTGATGTATTTCTGCTGATGTCAGCATACCTTCAAACCAGAGAGGGGGGGAGCAGGGCCGTGGTTCAACGTGAAAATGAGCCCACTTGGCAATGTGAGTTTTTGAAGGCTGTTCAAGAAAAACAGTAAGGCAGCAGCAGCAGAACGCCACGGGTCCCACACATCCCACGAGTGTGTCCTTTCTACATTATTTAAAGGGTAGGAATGTCGTGGCAGCACCTGCTCCACACAATGCTGCAGCTCTTGTGCGGAGGCAGATAAATGGTCTACTAGACCCTCCTCTTCCCTTCACTCTCAGGCACCATGCAGGGAGCATGAAAAGGCTAGGAGATTATGCCTCCCCTGAGGCCTGCCTTCAGAGGGCCAGGGGTTAGAGGCATACAGAGAATAAGTCTGCAGGCGTGCCGTTAAAACAAAAAGTGAGTTTTAAAATTGCACACTTAGGACACATGTGCTTCGCGGGCTCTCTAGAAATCCCTGGACTCTATAAATGTTTTAATGAGCGATTTTGTATCTCCACTCTATATGTTTTCTTTTGGGCTCAAAAAGAAGATGAAAAGTTGAATGAAACCATTCATCTCTTGAGGGGCATGAAAAACATGAATGTCATTTCATGAACAAACAGTTGAGTGTTTGCTTCTTCCTCCAGATGGTATGCTTTACTCCCCCTCATTTCTTTTTGTTCCTCTTGCTGTGCTTCCTATTGTCTAGTCTCTCTGGCCCACAGACCTCTAAAGGCTCCAGTGACTGATTTAAACTCCCCTTTACTCTCTGCAACTTAAAGAAACAACAAAAAGTGACACTTTTACACGATCACAGTTACACAAAAACTTTCCTGTGCTAATCAACTCCTCTTGAGGGCGCGGCTCCCATCTGAACTTCAGCCTCTGCTGTTCTCACTCACAATCCAAAGAAATCACAGGCGTTATGCAACAACACCCACACATCTTAAGTTTCATACTGACGACCACATTTTTTTAAACTCACTTGTGCTGGGATGTTGATGGAAAGTTGAAAGCGGATTTTCAAGATGAGGAAAATGTACATCAACAAAAAACACAAAAAAGGAAATCAAGATGCAGATCACATGTTACAGGAACAGTTCCACATTTCAGGAAAAATATGTGATCGATTCCTTGTTGAGACTTCCTGCAGATGTGTAGTTTGGGGCCATTAAAAGCAGTAAATATGAAGTTACTGCCAACAGTCGGTTAGCTTAGCTTAGCATAGCACAATACTGAAAATGGGGAAAGAGGCTGGCTATTTGCAAAAGTAACAAAAGCCTGCCTACCAGCACCTCTGCAGATTATCAGTTAACACATGGAATCACAACTTGTTGTTTCTACTCTTCGGTTTTTGCGCTGGACAAAATATAAAGTGTTTATTTCTGAGCAGTAGAGGTGCTAGAGACAGATTTTGTTACTTTTGGAATGAGCTGGGCTAACTGTTACCGGTCTTCAGCTACGCTAATTGACAGCTGGGTGTAGCTTTACAGTACAAAAACTATATCAAGAAATCAGCCACGCCAATATATTGACAAATATTGTAGATATATTGGTAGTGGTGTATATGTCGGCATATAAGTAACAAGAAATTTAGAAAAGGTGTTACTTTAAAATCAAGATTATTAAAAAAAAATTATTATCAACAATATATCGTTGTTGGTGGTAATCCTGTTGGGTTAGGGCTCAAACTACAAGTGCTTCCGGAAACTGTTCTTTGTGCAGCAGCTTATTACGACCCATAGTTATGCTTTATTGTTAAGCGACCTCTAGTGGCCATAGCAATTATGACGAGAGGAAAGGTGCAATTGTATAGAGAGCATCAAATTCGATGTTGGGAGGAAGTCGGGGTGGATGGATGGGTCGACAAAACACAAAACCTTGACATGGGAGACCGCTGTTCACTTCCTGGTTGAAACCAACAGTCAATGTGTGTTTCCTTCATCTATGACTATCTATTATTGTAACCACAACCTCCCCTAACCTTACTTATTTTAACCCAAAAACTAACCAAGTAGTTCTTGTGCTGAAAGCTAACCAAACTGTAACTGTTCCATAAGCTTAAGCATGTGTTTATTATTGTTACCATGGCGATTAAGATCTGGTATGTGGCCACCAGTATGTAGCCACCGGTATGCAGCCATTGGTGCACTCCGTGTGTCTATTATTATAACCATGAGGATGAAACTCCACCATGCCTGATACTATAGAGGGCACTAATTCAGGAGGTGTAGGGATACACAACCTATATGGTCGTTTTAGGTTAGTGGACTTGTGCTTTCAACATCATATGGATGCATATGGATGGTCTCCATCTGTATCATCACTGTGCTTGAGTGGAATCCACAGGACAGAAGCAGTGCCAGATCTCCCCCCCCCCCC
>NW_019525301.1:2746872-2919728 GCF_002814215.2 Seriola lalandi dorsalis
CCCCCCCCCCCCCCCCCCCCCCCCGGCCCTGTATCTCTGAGATCCAGCAGCATCCAAGCTAATCTCATTACTTGTCACAGCAGTTTAGAAATAAGCCACAGGGATAAAGTTACGGTTAATCATTTCAACAGACCCCTAGACACATTACTGCATCTTTAAACCCACCGCATATGATCTGAGACATCTGACAGTGAGACAGTGTGTTGAAAGAGTCATGACTTAATTTCTAAGATAAGTTAGAGTCACAGTAAAGAAAGACAAAAAAAGCATTGTAGCCTAAAAGAAAGAACAAAACCTAAACTGGAACGTCTGTGTTCTCTCCTGTGTCCTTGGATGAGATGTGACTGAACAAGCGTTGAGGCTTTCAGTGGGAATATACATGGAGCTTGGTTGCTAAGATCCATAGGACGGGGGTGCCTATGTGGTATTGTTCATTTGGGCGCGGAGTGAAAGAAGTGAGCGGGGATTGATGAGAAAGGCCAGTCTGTTGAGCTTCTCACTCAATGGAGCTCTCTCTTGACAAGTCAGAGCCTTTGTGGTGCTGAATTATTTGCCATTAGGGTATCAATGGAAGGGCAGTGAAAAGGCTTTGGAACGCAGTCTGCATAGATTAGTGGAGTTTAGGGTAAAAGGACGAGTATTGTGGCTGCTAAATTTGTTACTTAGATTCACCTACAGGCAGGTAGTAGTGAGGACTTCAATCATATGGGTCTGGTTGTGCATGACTGTGGCTTAGAGTCCATAATAACAGCATCATGTAGATGTTACAACCATTCAGAGACATCTGCTATCGAAGAAAGCCAGACCTGCAGACACTGATTATATGGTTGGAGCGGGGACAACAGACACAGAGATAAACATTAAGCCAATGGCTTTGTACTTTAAAAGTCCAATTACACCCTTACTTCCACCAAAATGAATAGTTCCCAACAGTAGCGGAGCTCAGGCAGGACAGACCTGCCACACACGATGCCTGTTAAATAAACTAAAACACAACAAGGCTGAAAATTGGAATAGTAAACCACATCATAAATAGTATGGCAGAGTTTTCCAGGCATGAAGCCAGAGGTAAACAGAGTCATTTTATTCTAGGAGGAATTATAATTCATTATGGTTCATCTACCCACAAAGGCCTCCCTAATGCAATAACTTTCTAAAACAAGCCGTTTTTTTTCATGACATAATGAACAGCTAGACATTGTTTTGGTCGGGGTTAGACAGCTGATTGGACCTCATGCGGAGGTGGGAAAAAAAGGCTATGTCTACTCCATGCCCTCCCTGTATGACCATGGGACAGTATTTATTTTGATGATGTCAATTTAAAATCACAGGAAAATTTGAAGAAACCTTTCTATATAAATATAAAAAAATAATCAATACCAAAAAGTCGCAAGTTGCAAACATTGTGTTGCAATTGCAGTGGTCTCACTTTCCAGCAGGGCAGTAGCCAGGATTTTAAGACATGACTGCAACTCTCCAGCACCACTGTCAACTACACCACCACCACTCGACCATTACTGGGTCACTGTCCTTAATGGCCCTGCGATGCATGTTTCAAACAAACTAGTTTAACCTGATGCATCCTTGACCATGTGTAGAAGCAAGAGCAATAATGGTTCAACGATGACACTCAGAACCTGCTGTCAAACTGCTTCCTCCATCACTCTCTGTAATAATTGTAGAAATGGAAATAACAGAACAGACTTTTGGACAGTCTCTCCTCAAAGAAACTGATGGCATTGCATTTAGTTGAACTAAACACACTAAAAGTGACAGTAGTAGTTTTGTGAAAAAGAAAAGCTTGATTGAAAAGGTTAAATATTTCCTACATTCACACCTGCATAAAGCTGGGAGTGACTGTTGAAATGGTGGTTTATGAAAGTTACAAAAAATAGTAGCAACATATCAGCTGTTGAACTGGTGGTTTCAGACGTTGACATGATCCAACAAGCACTTTCTTTCAAGCATACTTAAGTCTTCATGGTTAGGCTGTGGCCATCTAGCATTAGCCTGATCCCAGACTCAGAATCAGCACAAACATCTCTGACTTGTTTGGTAATACAGATAGGTCTGGTATTGTACCCGCTGAAGGCTATTTCCACCAGCTGGAGGAATAGCAACCATATGGGCTTTGTGGTGGGGATTAAGAATGTGGACGTTATTTTACATGACTAGCTAGCTGCTTTTCTACATTCATGAAAGCGAATAGCAACTAAAAGCTGGTGAGAGGTGTGGATGAGATTGATGCACCTGTAGCCTTTAAATTGTGGTAACTCAATGCTCAGGAATAACAGCTTTATGACATATTCCTTTTATCAATGTAAAAGCACTACTGGTGTTTTTGTCCACTGTTACTGCTAATGGTTTAATGAGTGGAACCCTGTTTTGGTCATGAACACGCAGGCAATGGTTTCATACTATGCACATTAACTGTAACACACCAAGAAAATTAGGAATGTGCCAATAAGAGGCAATGAAGAAGTCTTCTTCTTCTGCTAGCATACAAGAACCAAATTTGTTTGTTTACAAGACAACTCCACAAGACACCTTTAGGTTAACTACTCCTAGCATCCACCACTGTAGCTTCCCCCTCCCAACAAGAGTTCACCTACTACGAGCACAATGTGAGGCTAAATCAATTAAGTGAAACAAAAAGGCAATTCAAATGTCTGCATTCTGAGCTGTGACGATGTTGTTATACTGTTGCCTAAACATTTGTGTAGTGTTTTGCTGATGCTAAAATACTACACAACACAGAGGTCCCCCATTTTTTTTACCTGTAGTAGAGGAGCTCTGATTCCAGTTGGAGGATGTGTCTCTGCAGCGTTGGCACATGACTGGCCTTGGCTTCCAATTCCTTGACTTTACCCAGCCCACTGAACAGCGCCTGCCGGGCCTCCTCCACTTTCCTCCTCATGCCCACCTGCTCCCTCTTCAGAGTTCGGTTGCAGTCCTCCAGAGCGACTACAGTCTCTTTAGAGCTCCACAACTCCTGCTCAAGTCTCTGATTATACAGCATAGCCTCCTCGACCTGTCGGTCCCTGGAGCTCTGCAGCAGCTCTATCTCGTGGATGATGCTCTGCAGGCCCTTCAGGTTGCTGTAGGTGCTGCTTTTCAGGTTGCTGTTGCTCATACTTTTCTGGGCAGCCTGTTTCTGGTGGGCAACAAAACAGCCTTCTTCTGGTTTGTGTTTGGAGTGGCTTTTCCATAGTCCTACCTGAGGAGAAGATTAACAGGTGACCTGAGGGAACTAGATCAAGAGATTACCTAAAAGAACTGAAATGTGACTAAGCAGGTGCAGCATTTGGCACCTCCTCGTGTTAAGGATTTGTACATAGTAACACATGGCTTTATTAATGTGACCCAACAGTTTTTAGGCTAACAGGTTGTGAAAAATATATCTTGTTGATGAGTATTAATAGTCAAGTCAATAATAAACTCTTCTGAACAGCTATGATGTTAGCAGTTGTAAGTCATCATTGGTGACAGTCACTTTCTCATAAACCATGAATTCTGCAGCTGTAAATGTTAAGCATCAATAAGGGGTCATTCGTTTCAGTGCCACTTTCTAATAAGGCACTTTTTATTAAGGGTATATGAGTTGTAAGTAATGCTCCAGAATGACACTTGCTTTGTGCTTTTAGTTACTTCTGTAGTTCAGCACTCCTCCAGTGGACTGTTGGACCACTTACCTTCTGGTAAAGGGACGCAGGGCATCTGGACTAAAATCCATTCATGAACAACTTGTACCACTTGTAATGAGGCACCGTTTGCAAAGGGGTTGTAACTTATAACTAATGGCTATGGTTGTAAATCATTCATTAACGCTTTATAGCTTAGTTACAAGACATCAATAACAACTGTTGATGGCAGTGGTTGTCTTGGGGCCCTGTGCAAGAACATGCCCCTGAGACCAGGTTGGCGAGAGGGGAGTCGGCAGTTCCCTCACACAAGGACTGCTATTGTGCCTAATGACATCTGTTTTGTGGGGGCTGGTATGATCCAACTAAATGATATTACTATTTAAGAAATGTATGGACAAGAATCACGTTCAAATCTATAGTGAGTTTTCCACTTAGCTCTCCATGCCTCCTACTTTGGCAAACACCCGCATTACCAACAGTCTCACCTGCAGAGCCAGGCAGCGTGCATCACTGCTCTGAAGTGCGGCTCGCATGTCCTCAATCAGCTCCCTCAAACTTGCATTCTCATCTTCCAGTTTCGTTATTCGGTCCTCGGCTTCTTCCAGTGCCACTATCTCCTCATAGCACTCCTTGGTGCAGGAGCCGACCCTACAGCCGGAGGCGTGCCGTCCCTCCACAGAGGGACAGGAGCCGCCGCTCACGCCCACAGACAGCAGCTTCTCTCGCCGCTTCAGGGGGCTTCTCAGGCGGATCTGAGTCTCTATATGCTCGCTGTCCTTCCCGACCAGCAGCCGGCCATTCTCATACTGACACCCCGCCTTGGTGCTGAAGTATCCGCACAGTTTGGCATGGAAGTGTCTGAAGGTGAGCTCGCCGGGTAAATTGTCTAAAACACCGGCGCATTCTGTTTCCTCCGAGTCTTTGTTCAGTCCCAAAACTTCACACAGGATGTTAAAGTCTTCCAAGGGGATTTTGCCTCCACCTTGATAGTCCATATGATGGAAAATCTCCTGTAGATACTGATCCAGCCCGGTGGCCAAAACTATAATTTCGTTCTCCACTCCCCGGTCCAGTCCGTAATGGTAAGCCAGAGTGCTGACGATCCATTGTGTCCTGCGCGCTGGTCGGCTGTATGGATCAGTGGAGTCTATCGCATCCATCATTTCTACTGAGCAACATCATATTTCCATAAACTTACAAGAGTAACCGTGTTTCTTCTTGCAGCATCCCGTGTGTTTCGTGTTCATTCACTCTGCAGAAACTCGGGGCAGACTGGTGGAGCTTAAACGAGGCGTGTGTTAAGACAGGGCAGATTTGAATTTAGCACTGCCCCCAAAATCCAAAACCAGGGGTCCCAGCTATGAGTCAGTAACATACACATACTATAACGCTCTCATTCTGCCGCTTGCCTGAGTATAATTGCCACCAGGTGTGTAAACTTTTGTCATTCACTTGGGTTAAACCTTGTTAAGATGTAAGATGCCCAAGAGACTAATAGGGTGTGCAGCAGAGGTAGACTGTTTTCAGTAAAGAATTTTTACAGCATGGTCTGTATGTAGGGGTAAAACACAAGCTGGATGACCTGCAATTTTCTCCTATTAAACTCAGACAAAACCGAAGTTATTGTACTTGGCTCCAGACAGCTCAGACACACATTATCTAATAGTTACTCTGTAAAGGCACTGTCCTGGGCTCCAGCAGCCCCACGAGAAATCTTCGTTATCTGAAATCTCAGTTATCTTCGACCAGGATATGTCTTTTAACTCCCACATGATGCAAACTTAAAGGACTGCCTTTTTTTTTTCACCTATGTTACATTGCAAAGATCAGACACATCTTGCCTCAAACAGATGCTGAAAAACTCTCCAGCTGATCCAAAATGCTGCTGCACATGTACTGACAACTAAAGAGATCCTATTTCTCCCATATTAATAATGATTATTATTATCATAATAATAAACCTTATTTGTATAGCAACTTTCATACTAACTTCATAACTTCTTTGCACTGGCTCCAGACTAGAATTTAAAATCCTTCTCCTAACCTATACAAAGCTCTTAAAGAGCTCAAAGTACCCTATTAAGAACACTGCACTCCCAGAATGCAGGATTATTTGTGGTTCATACAGTCTCCAAAAGTAGAAGGGAGGCAGGGCGTTCAGCTGTCAGGCTCCTCTCCTGTGGAATCATCTTCCAGTTTTGATCTGGGAGGCAGATATCCTCTCTACGTTTAAAAGTCGCCTTAACCTCTCCTTTCTGATAAAGGTTATTGTTAGGATTGGCTCAGGCTTGCCTTGAACAATCCCCAGGTTCTGCTGCTACAAGCAGGGGCTACTGGGTGACTTCCCATGATGCATTGAGCTGCTCTCTCCTCCTGTCCCTCTCCATCTGTATATTCGTATCCCATTATTGCATGTTACTAACTCAGCACCTTCTCTCTCCCATAGCTTCCTCATCTCTCTCCTCTCTTCTGTTGCTTTCTGCAGGTATTTCTGCCTCTGGAGGTGGAGAGTCTGGTCCCATGATCAACACCCACTACTACAATCATTATTGTTATTACAACTTTGTGCTATGTTCTCTTTCTCTCTGCTCTCACTCTCTCTCTTTCTCTCTCAAGCCGGCAGACAGAGTCTGATTCTGCTCAAGTTTTTTCCCATTAAAAGGAAGTTTTTCCTTTCCACTGTTGCCAAGTGCTTGCTCATGGGGGAATGTAGTTGGATCTCTGTAAATAATATTGTGAAGAGTATGGCCTAGACCAGCTCTGTATATGAAAAGTGCCCTGAGATAATTTCTGTTATGATTTGGTGCTATATAAATATAGTGTGATTTTTTTGCACATTTTGCAGCTTGCTTTGTCCCTGATGTAATGCCTTTGTAATGTAATGAGTTTTTTTTCACTAGGAGCTTCTGAATGTGATGTTCATTAGTAAGCATGTGGTCCATAACTACTTAAAGTTCCTCTCCATCGTTATTGTACAAAAATCTGCTGTATACAATAGTCTGTGTCTAGATTTATCAGGCTACTGATTTTTCTTCTTGTGAGTATTTTGAGTTATATCTATTAGTGCAAATTCTCATATTCTCCATTTGTTGGAGAGTAGCCTGCCCATTCATCCTATCCATCATTCAAGTCCTGTAGCCTAAATAAACAATAATAAAAGAAACAAATCTAGGTAACTTCAGTGTTATCATAGGATGGTTGTATAAATCAATGAATGTATTAATGCATTAACATCATCTTAAGAAAATGTAGGATGGCAAAACATTAAGGGTGTTATGAAAATGAATGAAATGTCTTAATAGCCTAGTTGTTTACTTCCTCACACCTCTGCAAACTCAGCAGGAGAAAATGAAGAAGGTCTATCTGCAACTGGAATGATGTACAATACATGTTTGTATACATTTTGGACATTAGATGACAGCTAACTTACCTTAATAAATAATAGCCTGTTATCTTAAGGGGAAATTTATGGAAGAGGATTAGGGCCACATGAAAATTTTATCCGGGGAAAAAAATTAATTAAATTAATTCTGGGGCGAGTTGCACAAAACACAGTTTTCTACTTAAGTATGACACTTAAGGTTTAATCTGTCCTTAGCTGAGGGAGTTACTTGAGGGTGTTCCACAGAATCTCTTAAAAGGTTTCCTTTTAAGGAAAAAAGTTAAAGCCTAATTTACAGCAGTAAAAGAGATTTTGCAGCTTTAAAAATCTACTGTTTCCTTGGACACCATTGATTTGCTGCCATTAGCACTTGTGATACCTGTTTTGGTAAGAACATTAAACATTGAAGAATTAAGAGCCATTATCTCATCCTCCTGTTGTTGCACAAAAGGCCTTAGCAACCAAAGTCCATCATGGTGAAGTTCCCATCAAAACAATTTAAATTAATTTGAATGACTCCTTAATTATAAGGCTAAGGAGAAAACCTAAAATACGTAAGTGAACATTTCAAGGAAACCTTAGGGAGAACACTTAAAAGGGTGTGTTTGTAAGTGTTTTTATTTTAAGAAATGCTTTTAAAGAAAATTTTAACTTAAGGTGTTTTGTGACTTTAAAGAGCATTGGTATTAGCATTAGTAGCATAATTCTGAGATTTAAATCAGAAAAATGTAGAAGGATTCCGTAGAAATTATACTATATTGCAAAAAATGAATTAATTACAAAGCTCCTTATATGATTTTATCTTAACTATAGATATCTTAAACCTGTCAACTTGTCAGCTACCCACCTGTAAGCTGCTTCACTGAACAAAACCGTCCACAGACTGGCAGACGTATAAACACCGACCAAAGTGCTCCAGACCCCCTTTGTGATAGGTCCAGCTGCAGTGTGTCTCCAGGACCACGTTTTGCCATGATGACAAACACACAACAGACTCACAAGGTGAAGAGAACACCAGTACGGTATAGAAGACAGTCCAAACGGCACTTGAGGCAGCTACACACCTCACTTCCTGCACTACTGTGGTTGCCATGGCGACGCGTTGCACTCAAATCATACTGGTGAAAGTTTATCTGACAGCCTGACCTACTTCAACACTTTACTACAGCACCTGACACTCATTAGATTAAGTGAACCGAGTTAGCATCTTATAGTTCAAGTAAAGTGACATGAAGTGCAGAGGTATGTTTGACTGTGGTGTTTCACCTATTTCTCCATGAACTTTTTAAGAAGACTTTAAGCGTTCGTTAGCTTAAATCCGAGCTCTCCAGACTCTTCATATCGGAACCAACAGCATGAACTGAGGTGAGAACACAAGAAAAAAACCTGTAAAGCAATGTATTGTTTTAATATTAAATTATTAATACTAGAACACATAGATGATTTTTCTTATTTCTTTTTTCTTAACTTATTTGACTGATAAAAGAGACAGCACCAGGTAGGGCTTAGCAGTTATAGCTAGCAAACTTAGATATAAAGTGTTGTCAAAAATATTATTTTGAGGTCACAATAAAACTGAATCCCTTTATTTATTTCCCTGAAAATTCCCTCAATTTATCCATTAATAATAGTGTAATGAGGGTATTGGTTATGTTATTAACCCCTTAAAACCCCTTTAAACAACGCAAAGAGCTGTTTTAAAACCACTTAATATATAGACAAATATACATAATCTATTAATCTACCCCTAAATGGGATAAATCTATTCCTGAAAATATTTCAGACCCCCAGCATAAACCAGTCCCAACACTAATATCACTTCAAATTATAATATATAATAATAACTGTCAAATATCTCAAATGAATGTGTAAATTAAGGAAGTGTCTTCTACTTAATTTTTTAATCAATGGCTTTTTAAATTAGGGTGTTTCAGGTGTTTTATAAGGTGTTTAGTTTTCACCGGCTTTTCATATTGATGGACAAATGATGCTTCCATACCAATAAACTTGATTTAGATAAAGATGTATGAAATGATCTTGTAAATAATCCAGTTGCTTTTACTTACTTTTACAGACTAGATATTGTTATATAACTAGATATTTTTTTTACATTGTTTTTCATGGAAAATATGATGTGGAATCAGACGTCATGGCTGACATGTCAGAGACAGATCCTTGTAGGCCTAAATCAGAGCCAGACTGTGATGGTGGAGAACTTACAGATAAAGGACAGGACGATGTCCCTTTTCTTGAGACTGATTTGTCACCCATGGAACATGATGTGGAAAGTAGGTCAAACTCAACTGAGGATATTACATCACAAACAGATGGCCGCTCCTATTACATCACATGGACAGTTTACATTGCTCTTGCTGTTCCAAGAGGTAAGTTTTTCATGCAGAACATAGAATAGATTAACATTAGCTCCACAGGGATGTTGAAAAGTACTCAAACTGAAAGTTGTAAGATGAGCTGGTGTGGGACTCTTAGGGTGCTGAAATGTACTACAAATCACCACCACAGTATAATGAAAGAAACAGAGATTACAGATTTCTTTCATCCTTTGTCTCATTCACAAACATTTGTCCCTTTTTAGAGGGAGAAATTGATGTCCCTGCAGCTCCTGAAAAGGCCAAGAAAACAAATAAAGACTCAACTACTGTTATGGTGAAAGCCCATAAAGCTCAGAGCTGCTATCATATCGAATACAAGCTGTTCCCAGGTGATACAGAGACAATCAAGGTGGACCTAATAGTGTTTGGACCAGTAGCAAAAATGTACAAAGAAGATGAGTTCAAGGTACCCATGACCTGGTGCATGTGTGTGTGTGTGTGTGTGTGTGTGTGTGTGTGTGTGTGTGTGTGTGTGTGTGTGTATATATCTCTTCATGTGTGTCCTTAATGAACAATTCATGAACATCCGGAACGTTCAACAATAAAGCAGCTACATCATCTAGAGTTACAGTAAATGACCTGTCACTACACAGGAATTATTGTCATCATAGAGATGATGGTTTCTGGTAACAAGCACACTTCAAAACATCCCACTGTTCACTAACATTTAGACAAGTGCCTTGAATGCAAATATAAATGTGTGAATTTTGTAACAGATTCTGAGAACATGGCATGAAGCAGATCAGACCTGGGTTGGTTGGACCCAGATATTCAAAGTCAGAGTCGACAGGGACATGTTGATCAGTCTACTTCCTCATAAGATCAAGCTGGAGATATGTAACAGTAAGGACAAACTGTGCAGCCAGGCCCGCTATGAGAGACTGAAAGCCTTCAAATTGCCACAGGATCTGCCTGATGATACAACAGACATGTGTGGTGAGCATGAATTTCAACTTACATATATATACGTATATATGTATATATATGTATACATATACTGTATATAAAGTGTCTTTTACAAAAAAGTGATATATAGTTGAATTCTGATTTAAAGTTGGGCTCAGGTATGGGTAGATGATATAGTTATATCTTTTCAGTAGTCAGTTGTAAGTGCTGTCACCACAGTGAATAATGTATACACACTGTTGTCTGATTTAATATCTTTGCCAACCAACATAGCCATGATACATATGCTTTTTTGTAACCCTTTTGTGTAGACAAGAACTTGGCTCCACAAGTGAAAACAGGTTTTCAAAAACCCACTGATGATTATGACCTTGAGGACATAAAAAAGAATGGCACCGCATCAGTTGAAGTTAGTCCCATTCGTTTGTTGGCAGGTGAGTCACCTTTTTATTTATACGAATAGAGATGGTTTTCAAACTTCTTGCCGTGTGACCCCTTAAAACAAAAATGTGTATTGCAATGCCTCAATATCACTTTCATGTCTCCTGTTTATGGTCAGTTTAACCACAGGGTTGTGTTTGTCTTCGTTTTAGTTTAAGGGGGCTGAATAAGTAAAATTATCAAGTAATTCACTAGAAAAAAGGCAAAGATGAGAAGAGAAAAATACCATTGTTATGTACTCTATGTTTTTTTTTTGGTTCCTGTCCTGTTAAACACCTTGCATCCCCTCAGATAGGAATTCCCAGGTTGGGGATCCTTGCTCTAAAGCTATGAACTTTATACTGGGATACCGGGATTGGTCAAAAGCTGAAGCTGATGGTAGAAGAAGAGTCAGGGGCTCACCAAAATTATTATAATTCATATTGTGGAGAAAATATCAAAATTTCATCCCAATTCTGACTGAAATATTTCTTTCAAAAGTAAAAATGTCATAATTAAGGTGGCATCAACACTGTTATTGATATTGGAAATTGAGATTTCAGTTTGGCCCAGATTGGTGGACTCCTAGTGCGCCACTGTTAGCATTGGTGTAAAGATGGTCAGATTTAAACTTCCAGGCACTGTTTAACCATGAAAGAACACATGATGTAGTCTGTTGTTTTTGTGATTGCCAGGTGACACCTCAGTGACCGAACGCTTCCCCGTCTATTCATTTGGTGTATTTGAGGTCATGTTCAACATCTGTCTGGACAGACCTCTATTGTCCGACCAACTGATAGCTGAGCTCAATCCACTGGTCATCACAATTTTGTCAGCCAAATCAATGCCTTCATCCCCGGTGCCTTTCCATGTCCTACAGGTGTGATTTGCATCTATTAACTATATCTTAAAATGATAAGTGGCTTATGCTGTACATGTGTGTTGAATACATTTTTTCCTTATTCACTATTTACTTTTACTGATTAGATACAATTTGTTTTACAAACTGAGTTTTGATGTAAGACATTTTTCCTTTCCCCAGGAAAAATGCATGCCTGTCTATTGCCAGTACAAGTTCCATAACTTGAGCATGCACAAAACAAACCATCACAAGCACGGCCCCAACATCTACTTCAGAGATGTAAATGTGATCCTGACTGGCTTGATGAGTCCTCAAGAGCTCCAAGAGTTCCTGTCCAGTCCGCCTCTGCAGATAGAGGTTCATGATCGTGACAGAAAGTTAGAAGAAACACCAAAAACTCCAGCAATGCTTGGCACAGGCTCAGATGATCACATCCAGAGCGATGCAGCACCATTCAAACATAAAATGAAGGCTTTTAACTCATATGGTATTGCAAGCCTGGACCTGTCTGAGTTGCTACTTGGGAGGAAAAGTCTAAAGTTGTACTTACCAATCAAATGCTGCTCTCCACCTCCGCAGCTGGATAGAGAAGGAAGTGCACGGAACAGGACGGTGACAGACACAGCTGCGAGCAAAGATCCCATGCCACAGGCCCATTATTATGATGCCAATTCTCAACTCAAAGTCACAGTTGAGGTAGCTCGCCCACTGAATGTTAAGACCGACAGCTGTGAATCGGAGTCCTATGATGGTCCATTTGGGCGTATTGTCTACCTCTTTGATTACAACAACTTCTCTGTCATGACCAAGCTGAGATCAGAGATCCTCACAATCAATGCATCTGCCTTCCATCTGGCCCCACGCTCACTGGAAAATATAGAGAGAGCTCTATCAAACTACACAATGAATTTCAAGCATGATGAGAGCAAGGATCTGGATTTCGTCTCAGGATTCCATGTGCTAGATAAGAGGAGACACATCTTTGTTCTAGAAGGGCTGAAACATAAAGCAGTGAAGAGACTTTGGGAGGCTGTTCCTATGATGTAAGCCCATTGACACTATCACACTATGACACTAACAGTGTTAACAATTTAAAGGATAGAGTGTTTAAATTCCAGTGAGAATCCTTCAGTTTGTGTGGTGTTTTGTAGGTTAAGCGAGAGTGAGGAGGAGCAGGTGATAGTCCGCTACAATCCAAACCTGTGTTTCTTCAAGCGCATCTATGACTCATTAGATATGGGCTTGAGTCCTATCCATCTATCTGCATCACTACAGACCATCATGAGACAGCCTCGGCTTTACATTAGAGGCATGATCCCCCAACCCTGCTTCCAGGCTTTGTCAAGGTAAACATAACGTGAGATTACAGTGGCACTTAAGGACCGTGCTAGTGATTATGCATGTTCTACCCCGTTTACTACAAATCAAGAATATTGAGAATGACAATAATGAGACTGCACTAAAACATTAAAGCTGTGGGTTGTAAAAACAAAACATTGAGATTCAAGATGGCACAAAAGGACCATAATAATTCTCTGTGGGTGTGTACTGTGACAACCCCTTTCACAATTTGATTCATGCTCACATAAAAATAAAGTGCAGCTTTGAGATTTCTTTCAGCTGTATGCAGACGTGTGCTGTTCATTGTTATGTGCTACACAACTCAGGAGTTTGCTAATTGTTTTTCATAAAATATGGATATGAATGGAAATATGGAAAACAAGGGCTGCTTGGACGGGTAGGAAAAAATACAATCTCAAACTCAAATCTTTGACCTTCGAGTTGAGATTATTTTATCACACTTACTGTACATGGTCAAGAATGAATGCCTTGCTCATGAACAGGAGATATTGAAAAGTGGGAAAGTTTATTCTTGACCTTGGAAATTGTAGTTTGAAGAAAATAGTCTTGACTCAAGATCTGATCACTAGTTTCTATAACAGCAACTAATGGTCTTCATCAGTGATAGAGATCCTCAGGTATGATAACGCATCAAGTAAGTAAACCTTGGATCAAGATTATTTTGTCAAACTAATGTATACATGATGATATGTACTTCTTATAAAATTTGACAATATACATGAAAAACTACTGTACTGTATATATTTTTAATGTATATACTGTATATATTTTATTTTTACTTTTATTTACCTAGGTTAAGTCAGCTGGCTCAAGTAAGGCAACTCAAAGACGTGGTGCAGTACAACCTCTTCCCCTCAGCTGACATGATTCTCAGCATGAGCAAGGAATATGGCACATATGATGAGCTGTGGAAGCAAAAAGCCAGAGCAAACACCGAGATAGACTCACCCTCTCTGCCTGTCAGGATGAAAAGACATGCACCGCTTGACATGCTCAACAGAGAATATATCAGATGGAAACACAACAGTCAGGGGATGCAATTCCACCACTCCAGGGACTTTATTCAGGTCTGGAGGCCTAAATAGTGTAAATAGAGTAGAATCTGATTCCTTAAAGGAGCCACTCATGTGTTTCTATGTATTACAGGAAAATATTCAAATGGTGCAAGAGGAAAGTAAGCAGGTGCCAAAGCCAGAGGCTGCTGTAATAAGGATGGATACAACCAGGCCAGTACACATCTACAGCATCCAGACCTTCAACTCAAGTGAGCAAGTCAAGGAGCTGCTCCAAAAAGAGATGGCTAAGGTTTGATTCATGTATAGGATATAATGTTCAGTAATGTTTTATAGATACATACTACACACTACCATTCCTCAATTTTTAAATTTACATAATTCTCTCTCAGTGTTTCTGGGAATTAAAGAGTTTTTGTGAGTTCTCTTTTAAACAAACAAAAATAGGTAATGAGAGCTCACTTCCTCTATTCCTCAACCTGTTCCTAATTCTTCATCTTGATCCCCCTTTTCCTCTCAATACATTTCTTTAACAGACGCTCATGTATTAGATCCAGGAGATGTAATGCTGGTATTTTCTGGGAAGTGTGCTGTAGCTCAAAAAAATCAGCCCAGGTATTGGTGAGCGTACCTGAGCTGGTGATGTCATATCTGAGCACATTATTTACAGACTGCACGTCAAACTCTGATCATATCAAAATAAACTTTTCTTGTGTTTCTCTGTTGATAACTTCAGATGCCTGGGCGGAGGTTCACCTACAGTCAGCAGTACCACAGTGCTACAGTGGAGCCTGGAGACATGACTTCTAAAAATGACTCCAGCTCTGCTGCTGCCTCTTCAGTTTGGTTCTCAAGTATGAGAGGTGACAAGTCCAAAGTGCACCCCAGACACCCAGGCGAGGCTCGTGTGGAAGAGCTGAGGAAGGTGATGTCACTCTTCATCCTCCAGCAGTGTGGGGTTTCACAGGAACAGGAATGTTCAGTTTATTGGCATTTCCATGAAATTTAGTACGGGGATACAATTTTTATTGCTGTTTACTTTCTCGTCCTTTCTCTATGACCCAGTATGCTTAGGTTAGGATAGGATAGCGTGTAACATGACATGACTAATAATATTAGCCTTGCTGTTGCTTCAGTTGTCCTGACCACACAATAATTTATTGCCCCAGTGGCAGTTAGAATAACATTTTAAAAGAATTTGAGGCATCTGATTAATCTTCAGAGGTGTCCAGTGATAGTGTGTGTTTGCAGTGGAGGGCTAAGTTGTTAATACTACTGTTCACTGTGCATGCAGCCATGGAGAGAGAACATCCTACACGCCAACATACTGAATCCCACACTCTCACGGGACAGATGGGTCTGGAACCAGCGCCATGAGGACTTTCAACTCTACAGCAAACCTCCCCCTTTCTTCGGCACACCTCCAGTCACCATTCACCTGGCTGGTATGAACTTAAAAGGTGGTGCTGCATCAGTGTACCATAAAACACTTTTACCTGTTAAAGGTGTTATAACTTTCATGTATACGTCTGTTTTGTTGTATGAATGTGTATTTTTCCTTTCGCAAAAGTTTTAATGAGGACAGGCAAACAAGGAGAAATCCATCAAGACGTCATGTAGCCACAAGGTGTTACTTACTGCAGGCCACATGACCGACTGTGGGGCATAGCTGCCAAAACCAAAAGCAAAACATACCCAAGAAATACATTTAAATAAAAATATTACATTTTTAAATGGTACTTGGATTAAAATGGCAAGTGAGCCAGCCTCTTACACCCTGTTTAAGTCTTAAAGCTCCATATTTTACACTTTTCCTGTGTTTTATTTGAAGTGTTGATCCATAAGAAGATATGTTTGTGGTTTTAAGAACCAAAAACCATCTCAATGTAGTTTTACATCTCCCCCCTCAAGCTTCTCTCTACAGCTCTAGTAACAACAGGTCAGTGAGCCAGTCAGAAGGGAGAGTGTCTGAGCGTCTGAGCCTCTCTTCTTTTCTGAGTGATTGAATAAAAATTTAACAGATTTCAGGTAAACACTCCGAGAAACCAAATCCTACAAGGTTGGATGGTTGGTCCAGGTGGGCGGGGCTTGGGGCGTGGTTCAGAGTGGTGACTGCTGTGTTGTGACATCAGAATTCCTGACGACTGGTTTTAAGGCTCAGTTTCTGAATACAGGCTGTGTGCATTTCTCTGTGGACTGAGCGCTTTGATACTTTCACAGTATTAATATAGAACATAGACCTGCTTTAAAATCAAGCAACACATGGACATCTACCTTTATACTATATGGGACCTTTAAAGGTATACTTGAGATTAGATGTATGAGTAACTTGCTGGCTTGTAGTGATTTAGATGCAGTAGATCCAGTGGATGATACTTCCCAGCAGGGGTTAGGCAGAAATAAATAGCAGCGAATGGAGCCAGTTAACAAACAAACCACAACAAAGATTTTAAACATTCACAACACAGCACAACATCTTTATCGTATTTTCAATACTTGGTTTTCCTTTCATACCTCACTGTGTCATAGACCTATTTTTGTTTGGTAGAATGTGGTCCATGTAGCAAACACAAAACCAATCCAGCACATTTCTTTTAAAAGGCCATGATCAAAAGATTTAATTTATATGAGAGATGTTTAGAGGCACTAAAGTTAATATGAGTAGTTGAAGAGGGAGAGAGACTTTATGTAGGTGATGGTGGAGTTGGGAGTGACTGCAGCAGAGTGTTATGTCTGGTTAAATGTAATTTGTTACGTTTTATGAGTTTGGTTTTGTTCAGTTAAAGGGTTTAAATGAAGGCTGTTTGCCTAATTTAAAACTGATGGGGTTCTCAGGGGGAAAACTTGAGCTTAAAATGTGTCTTTGGACGACTTGTAGCAGTTTATATTCAGCCAAACTATGTAAACCACTTGGCAGTCTCCATTGTTTTGATGTTGTTTGTACATATGGTACGTTGTTTTCTTGCCACACAAGCTGCTTGTGTGCCATTTCATTTTCAGTATGTAAATGGTGAGTGACTTTAGCCCATCTGGCACAAACGGCTATGAGAGATGAGGCTGCAACTAGTATGAATGCACTGAATATTACAGTTTAACATTATCCATGAGTAGATTTTTTCCTATAACCGTCTGGGCTCTAAGCTTTTGAAAGCCAATATTGATATGTTTTGATTGAAGCTCCAGATGGTGGATATTTGAGCCAATATCAGTCTTTCCTGCTGAGGAGCACACTCCTACTCCACACTGGAGAATACATTTGGACAGGGAGGAACAGTGATATCAACAGTAAACAAAATTACCCCATAATATGTCCTGCTGTGTTTGTCCATTTAGTTCATTAGTTATATGAATAGTAAAGCATAAGCCCTGTTTAGCATTTAATCCACTGGTGTGCTGTTGATCCTCAGGAGAGTCTCTACAGCAGGAAGAGCTGGAAGCAGCCAGAGCTCAGTACAGTCGCCAGCTGAAGAAGCCGGCTCCTGGTAGCAGCACCAACCGACCAGACAACGGCCCCGTCTCAGAGTTCATGGGGGAAAACTCAGAGGCAATTCAGGATATACTGAAAGACGAACCGAGGAAGTATTCACTGAGGAAGCCAGGCCGGATGCTGAAGGTACAGTATTATTTACTGAGCTGAGCCACTTTTGGAGCAGTTGACACAGGAACACCCGTTACACAGTTATGACCACAGAATTGACATATCTTTATATGTCAATGCTGTACGCACATGCAGTATATTGTACCTTTAAAAAGTGTATATGGTGAACATAGAAAACAGTTGCTTATTTACACATCAGGCAGTTACGATGCATCATCAGTCATTTGAAGATGTGTTTTTGGCCATCTGGTAAATAGAAGCTCTGTTTTTGGTCTCTACCAACACTTGAGGGTAATATCCAGGTCTTTAGCTGCTAAATGCTCCACTGATTTCACCAGCTAATTGCTATCTGTGTCTGTCTACTGTCTGGTGCTGAGCAGGTAGTGTGCAGTGGGTTTTCAGATCTTTATCACAAAAACAGCTGCAACAAAAAATGACGGTAAGAGCACTGAGAGTGAATCAAACGTTGAGAGCTGAAACTCACAGTAAAGCTCCATAAAGACAAGAGGTGAAAATTCTCTGTAGGTTCATCACTGTGCCCGCCCCCTCTCACATCGTCATTTCATAATTTGTTTTTGTAAAAATATTGATTGTAGCTGCTTTATTGTCTGTTTTTTCACGATGCTTGTTAACTGGTTGCAGTTGACTGTTAGTTCAGTTATTACTTTATTTGGTGAGCCAACAGCTGTGTTTTGTGATGCAGCCTTTGCTTAAATCATCTGTGATGAACATGCTCGACAACAAAGCAGAGGCTCCAGCTCTGGCTCCAGGCCCCTGCATGGACAGCTGCAAGAACAACGCCACACCCAGACATATCTCTCTTCACAAAGATCACTACATGTCAGTTCAAGTTAGAACTTTTTATTAGGAAAAAAAGCTTGATAATACTAGAGAAAATATAAACGTTTTTGTCTTAATGTGGTATGTGGTGCTGTTGTTTTCTCTAGTGGATTCAGTGAGCAGCACTCCTTCCTGCACAAACAGACTTCTCTGCCTCTGACAGACGAGGAGAGGAGGATCTTCACCTTTCAAAAGTATGCACCTAAAATGAAGACTCCTACTTCAGCCGTCCAGCTTTCCAAGAGTACTTTAAGAGAACCTTCAAACACTGAACCTTACACACCAAATAAGCTCATAAGCATTAAAACTAGTATCTTGTGCAATAATTCATTGTAGCATTAAAGTTAAAGAGCACTTTGGATTGAACTTAATAAAAGTCCATTAGAATAGAACTACCATTACACAAAGATCTGAGGTTTTATATTTGAATCCATGGTTAATAAGACACAGTAACTATTAACACAAATGTCTTAATTTAATTTTTTAAATAATCTCAAATAACATCAGGACTAATACAAATTCAGGTCATTGGGATATTGAATTTGCCCTTGCTGTCCAATCAAAAGACAGTATTCCGGTCACATGGGAGAGCTCAGTATGATCTTTCAAGAGGATGAGAGCAGATGTAGGCTCTGTTCTCCAAGACCTCCCTGGCGATCTTCTTGATGTTGGCATCGTTGTTCTCAGGAGAGTCTGGAACGGATTGAGATGGGAATTACAAAACAAGCTGCTTTCATTTGGTAAATACAACATTCTCATCTGTCTGGATAATATCACTGGATAACTTACATACAGGTCATTAAAAAAAAAAAAAATGCACACTGTGACAATGAAAAGCAGTGGGGGGTTTGAGTGTTGGTATGTGGGGCTTGGTGGGGAAATTCCGCAACACATGCAAGTCTTTTTTTTACTGAGATGCTGTAAAAAAAAAAAAAGGAAAAAAAAGTACAGGGCTGTTCTCAATTACCATTTTGTGTTGTACTTACGTTTTTGCAACTGAGTCATCATGTAGTTGTTCTTAAAGAAAGCGTCCGCGCAGAATGTGTTTGCAAGCAGCACCTAGACAAATGAACAACACAGGCATTCATTAAAACCTGCAGACATGAAGCCGACTGGAAAACAACTGAAATGAAAACTAAATATTATGCAGGAGGAAGTCGCATAAAGTGCAATCAATTATGATCAAAAAGACGACTGTAAGCATTTGTTGGTTCTATTTTTTTGTTTGCAAAAAGACCACAACACTTTAATTGGAAACATTACACACAATTTCATCAATGAAATGTGTGTTTTATAGAAAGATACAGGTACAGAAAAAAAGTTTTGGAATCACTGGAACTAAACCAGATGAAAGTTTCATGATTCAGGCCATATTTGCTTTTTTTTGCTTTCGTGTTACTTTGTGAAACATTTCAGTCTTAAAAAAGAAATGAACTTTGAACCTTTGGAATTTAACACAATTAAATAGGATCTGTACAGTTAGAGAAATACTGTAGGAGGAGGAGGAGCACACAGCTGCACGCACAACTGGAACACAAGAGTGTTGCAAAAGTGGATAATACAAAGCATCCAATGCCTTCTTTAATGTTTCTGTTGAGGATTTATTTTGCTCTGCATCACTGTTTCTGATTACACACACACACACACACACACACACACACACACACACACACACACACACACACACAGACAAAACTTTTCCTCATGAAAGTGGAGCAACACAATCTCTACAAAATACTAAAGTGAAAATAACTAACGTACTAAATCACCAATAAATAACCACTCATTTGAATAAATCAAAGGATGTGAAGAACACAGGCCTAATTAAACATGTTTGCAACAAAAGAGAAATAAAAACAAAATAGAGGTGACAACATGTTGTGACATGCTGCTGCTTTAATTGCTTTCAGCTTCCCACACTAAATGAAAACAGCTTCATCTAATTGGATAACAATGTGTGTTTTATTACGACTGATGAATACACTGATGTTAATTAAGACATAACCTGCTTTCTGCTGGATAATTACACTGTGATCGAATGCAAGGACCGAACAGTTGTGTATCACCACATTAGCAGCAAATTCTGACTGCAATTTAATCTTCAAACCACATGTTCGGATGGTGCTTCATTTAAAGACCTTTCATTAACACGTCACCTCAAGTCACTCCCTCCCTACTGTTTAGCTTTTCCTTTTCTATATAAGGAAGACACCAGCACCGAAACAACACAGTGTATCGAACTGTCACCTCCGGGCACACTTTAACTTACCCAGGGGAGAGCTGTTCTTCATTAGGGGATGTGTGTGTGTGTAGTTTGCAGAAGTTACTACAGAGTCACCACAATGCTATTTAACTAACAGATAGTCTGAACTCCTGTTGTGTTAAACCACCGTTTAATCTCTATATTATTTCACCATATGTAAAAGCTGACACAGATAATCCCAGCATTGAGTATTTGGCATTGTGGAAGAAGGGGAGATCCTACCTGGACAGGTAGGTGCTGTCAGTTGTTTCATGCTCATGGTATTCCTATACTGATCTTAACCTGAAATCACAAGTTTATTTATGATATACCCCCCCCCCCCAAGATGGTTATATTTTCACTTGTGTCTGTTGTGTATTTACTTGTCTGCAAGATTACACAAAAAGTACTGAACTGATCTGTACAAAACCTGGTGGAGGAATGGGACATGGACAAGGGAAGAACCCATTAAATCTGGCGGATCGGGTTTAAAAGGAGTGGATGAATTTCTCAGGAAATACTGTTTGGATGTTGGTTTAAAAAAAAAAGAAAAAAGAAAAAAAAGAAATCTGGATCTGACCTGATCTGGAAGAACATATTGAATCTGCATTACACACAGAGTTGTACTTTATATTTAATTATTAATATTAAGTAACAGTGCATGTGGCACCAGCATCATTTAGAAATGCTTACATCACTATTTCATTCAACATGCAACAATAGCAGTTGCAACATAGCAATTTATACAGAATTGTATAATGCTGATGTCATCGTTTCACCGAACAGGTAATAAAACCACACAGTCGTCTTGCACAACGATTAAAGACAAGAAGTAAATAAAGCAACTTGACAACGAAAGAAGTGCAGGATTGTTTGTGCTCTACTGAGTGACATAGTTTTTATTTTCTTCTTATTTAGGACAGTTTGTGACTGTTTTGCCCTTAGCATGTTTTTGCCTTTTTTTCTTGTCTGTTTTTTAATCTATTGTCTGTACTTGTCTGTCCCTTCTCAATCCTTTAAGATGTTCTAATGCTGTCTCTGTGCTCCTGATATTGGGGCTGTGCTGTTGGGGGGGGGGGAATCTGGTCATTTGGTTTGTTGTGCATCTGCACGCGGATAAGTACTACATGACATTTAGGGGTGTGTGTTCTCAGTCAGCCTGCTTCACTGAAGATATCCTTTTTGTTTTGTGTTGGAATAGTTAACAATGCTTTCTTTACCCATGATAATTGTTACCAGTACTTTCTCAGTATATTACAATTTATTTTCGAACTATAAAATGTTCATCTAGTTTTATTGTGGTAATCTCATTCTTTTTTTCCAATTAATCATGTGCAATTGCACTTCAAGCAAATCCCCGTTTCATTTTCTTTACACTTATGTTTATTGACCTGTATGTAGATGCCGGTCTTGCAGGGATCTGAGTTAAGATGTGGCAACTATCAAGATTTCATTTAGTGCTTTCACCACCTGACAGAATTAATGCTATTAGCTACAGTTGAGTACATTAGCTGGTGACGCTTGTTTTTACAGGCCTTGAATTTCATCTGCTACATCTTGTTATGACATTATTAATTACAAAAGTTCAAATTAAAATAGTGCCATGTGTGGTATATATAACACAGTGGCCAAAACACTTTTGCTGCCATACCTGCTGTAGTACAGAGGCTAGAGCTCTGAGGAGGACTACTGCACTGATGAGATCTGTAGTGAATATACCATCTGATCTGAGTGTGTATGTGTGTGTATGTGTGTGTGTGTCTGTCTGTACTGCACACACCTCATGGTCATGATTCCTGAGGCCGATGCTGATGGAGCGGCTGGCTCTGGACAGGACAGCTGTCATGGCGTAGAGGTTGATCAGCACATCTGCTACTCTCTTCAGGATGAGCTGTTCATCCACGATGGTCTGACAACATCAGTGAATAAACACAAGGACACTGTAATCATCCATCATTTCCAACCTCAGCAATGGTTAAAGTTGCTTCTACTTGATACTTGTGTGTCTGTAATCTGATGGGAAAAAAACTGATTATGTATAATTTTGTAATTTATCATCAGGTAATTTTCCTGTAAACCTCAACCCAGAGAAAAAGGAAAAGTACTCGGAAATAAAAATTTGTTCTTGGCTGAGCTGCGTCGAGTCTGGCTTTCTCTGGATAACGCTCGCTCACTGCTGCTTAGAGAACAGCTGTGATTAATTACTTCCTGTGTTTAGAGACGTTCTGACACAGCAGAGTGACACCAGGATTATATCTGGGCTAATACGTAAAACCTGTGGGGTCTAGTTTAGTGGGAATGGGATCTTCTTCTGGCAAGTTTAAGTCAGATCAAGATCAAACGCGACCTCTAAGTGGGAGAGAAATATACGACTGTCAAATAGACGGAACCTCAAGCCTCACACAGAGGACAACCCGCATTTATTAGTCAAGCCTTCACTAACCACTTCAAGCCACAAACATTAGTCTGATAAGTAATTAAAGGAAAATTCCAGTTTATTATAACTTAGCTCTTCTTTTCATAATTCATTCATTTTGCCCAGTGTTAGTAAGATTTCAACCTCTCTGAGCGCCGTGTTTGTGGCCCTGTTGGGTTTAGTTGGAGTGTTTTTGCCGCATTCCCAGTTGTCAGCATTTATATTTGTAAGTACAACAATATCCTAACCTGAGGAGAACATGTGACCCAAACAGCATCCTTCCCTGCATGTCGTCACCCCCCCCCACACAGATTTGCCAAACTTTCAAATACAAAGGCAAAAATATCAAAAACGAATGAAATAAAAAATAATTAAAAAATAAAAAAAATGAAAAACCAGTGTGTTCTTTTAACCATGCACAAAATGTTACCATGGTGACATTGAGAAGGGACTATTGGGGTTTGTCCACATTAAGCTTGTAAAATTTATGACATCAGCCTGGTGTTTGGGTGTGTACGCAGTAGACACTGGTTTTTTGTAAGGACTAAGCTTATCATGTGTTTTTTTTAATGAATGATTAGAATGTAACTAGAGCTGTCAATTACATGTAGTGGAGTAAAAAGTACAATATTTCCCTCTGCAGTGTGGTGGAGTAGAAATACAAAGTAGCATAACCTGGAAAAGTTGATGTGGATGTAATTTGTTTTAACATGAAAACAGCATTTTAAAAATATGACATTATTTTCACACAAAAACACTTTGACATGTGAGGAGGAGGAGCTGAGACCCAGCAGCCCCACAATTATCTGCCAATCCACTGCATCGGCAAAGGTACTGCTGCCTCAAGTTGGTCCATCTCACTTTATGATTTTGTCCCAATTTCCTCAAAATATCTTAAAGTTGGGGACAGGCAGTAAGGCAAAAACTCCATCATCACCGTTCAGCATATTGTAATTGAAGTGGTCTGGGAGCAAACTCGACGTCTGCACCTCCTCGACTCTGTTTTCACACTTTAGAAAATCTAGACCACGATGGGAGACTTCGGCCAATCACAGGTCTTTTCTGAGAGAGAGGGCGATCCTATCGGCTGTTCTACAAATGCAGATGCGTGTTCACGTCCCCTCAGATGAACAACATCTCATCTTTAATGGTTAAAGAGAACAACAGTCAAGAGATGTTGCTGCCCATTAAACTTAAAGGGCTTATTTACTCATTACTTCAGCAGAATGAACAGAAACGTTCAAGCTCTTGTTCTTCTGCTCATGATGCCTGCTGAGTGATGAAAGCCCCCTGAGGACACTGCTGGATCAAAATAAGAGTCAAATGATACAGGAAGCGGGGATCTGGAAAGCTGACCGGTTTCCAAGAGGTTTATAGCATCTTTGTGAAAGCCATGATTACAAAAGCACAGTCACACAGAGACATGGTCAGAGAAAAGAGAGGAGACTCTGGAGCAGCTGTCTGACAGATGAACACCTCGGCAACACTGATTGGGAGATATGAACAGATCTCTAATAACATTACGGAACAATGCCTTCATTTAGACGTTTAACACAAAGGGGAATTTTATCCAAAGGAAGTGGAAACATTTGAGCAGGAAAATCCCACAGCCGCTTTGTTCCAGGAAGTGAAATAAATCGAATGTTACCTTTCCGTATCTGTAGAGCAGGCTCTCCACGGTCGATCCAAAGAGGCCGACGTTCTGCTCCAGCTTCTTTGCACTTTCCTGTAAACGGAAAACGAGTGAGCCTCTAGACATACAACTGACACATCTAAAAAGAAATGGTCCTTTCAGAGTTAAGAGAAGTCCTTACTGCCAAGCTGGGATGCACAACGCCGTCTTTTCCCGTCAGGCCAAGGTCCACCGGAGCTCCAAATGAGCTCTTCAGTTTCTTGCCTACCATGCCCAAAGCAAGCCCTATGTTTCCCTTCTTCATCTCCCTGGAGGCAGAGCAGAGAAAAGACTGAGGGAGTGTTTTTTTTTTTTTTTTACTATTTACATACAGAAGATCTGTAATGTAAATATCATTGCCAGACAGACCACATGTGACACACAAATGACATCTTTAACCCTGAATACCAGTTGCACCAATCGATGTTTTTGTATCAATGGAATGGAATAAAAATAATGGAATTGTTGTCTGTTTGTTTTGTGTTGCTGAATTGGAACTATGTTAAATTGTATCGTCCCTATTAAATAGATGAATACACTGAAATAAAAAACTAAAACTAAATGATTATTTGTGATGGGAAAGGGACATTTATGACCCCCCCCCCCCCGACTCTGCAGCTCATCTCAGCTCATCAGATTTAGAGTCTTTCAGCTGATGGTTTTGGTCTTCCAATTCACAAGTGTACTTTTTAGATTAATGCTAAACACACTCCCTGCTCAGCACCAAACAGCAGACAGAGTTAGCATCTAGCTGGTGAATATATTGTGGCATTTAGCAACAAAGAGCCAATTTTCTTTTAGAGTTAGTGCTCCAAGGTGCTTGCAGCAATCTACCTGCAAAGTACCGTGAAACACTACAGAGGTGCATCAAGGAGAGCTGGTGCTATTTTAAAAAGGTGAAGGGTGGTCATATCAAATACTGGTTTGAATTTAGTGTTTGCACTTTGTACAACATTAACTGATGTATACATTTTTTGAACGCATCCTCACTTCACTTTTAGTGACTAAAACGAGCACTGAGTCATAAAGTCAATTTTACATGAATATCTTTACCAACTTTATACTTTACAACCCTCACATTCTTACTTCACTTTCGCTGTGAGCACTTTGCCAGCGTACTGCATTCCAGTAAGAGCGACGTACATTCTCAGGATTTCATTGGTCCCCTGAAAACAGACAACAGAATCTATAAATGAATGTATAAATGTCACATTATCAATTTCACATTTATTATACTATCTGTATATGGCGATGCAGGCACCACACCACATTGTATATATCTGCAAGAGTTCAACGTTTCCCTGTCAATAAAAATGTAAGATGCTCTTAAAATGTGGACAATAACATTTTGAATTGTGATTGATTATACGTGTTTAAATGGCTGATAAGCTGCAGGTCTGTACAGTCTGTGTATCTACGCACAGACAGAAGCCTTAACCCTCAACTGTCAACTTCAAAGTCAAAGGTTCCCCCTGGTGGCTACTAACGGAATGGATCACCTGAACAATGTTTTAACCCTGGAATCCAAACTCCCACCCACTGAAACACATTTTCGAGTCATCACCAACCAAACTCTGTAAAATATTCTGATTTAAAAAAAAAAAAAGAAAAAAAGTTGCTACCTCAAAGATGGGCAGGATGCGACAGTCCCTGACGTAACGCTCATAGGGGTAATTCTTTGTATAACCCAGGCCTCCGAGGACCTGAAGGGCTTCACTGACACAAATCCAGCCTCCCTCTGAGCTGAACACCTGAGCAGAAGACAGAGAACACACATTATTAGCCACTTTGTCTTATACTGGTCTTACATGAACAAAGTTTGGCGACAAAGTCATCTAACCTTGACCATGGCGGCCTCTACAGAACAGTCTGGAAGCCCCGGTCTGTCCATCATCCCTGCTGTCAGGTACGCCATGCTCTCCATCACGAAGGCATTAAGGGCCATCAAAGCAAACTTCTCCTACAGTGACAGGGCAAACACACACACACACACACACACACACACACACCTTATTCACCTCTGACCAGACTGAGAGGTGGAGATGATTCCTGGGAGGGAAAAGCCAACTGTACCTGAATCATCCCGAATTCACTCAGGCTTTTGTTGAACTGCTTCCTGGTTGCAGCGTACTCAGCGGTCAGTTCTACAGACGAAAGAAGAAGAAGTCAAAACCCACACACGGAAGCACTTATTCAGTTACTTCAACTGCTGCACAGGGTTTTTACCTATCAGTTTTTTTATCATTCCAGCTGAAGAACTCCCCATACTGAACCGCCCTGAGTTCAGGATGTTCATGGCAATCTGTCCAACACAAGGCAAAGATTTACACAACCTTACCGACACAGATACACAACCTTACAGATTGAGGACAGTAAAAAGCTTACCTTGAATCCTCCACCTATTTCTCCTATTACATTCTCTACTGGCACTGGGACGTTGTCGAAGGACACTTCACAAGCTGAAAAAGTGAAAAAGTTTTGTTAAAAATGACCCGAAAAAAAGCACAAACTCAACCAAGATCATTCCCAGTACTCGTCCTTTTATCCAAGCCTGTGGGAGACTTACTGTTGGAGCCCCTGATGCCCAGTTTGTCCTCAGGCTTGCCGCTGGTGATGCCCCCAAAAGCCCTCTCCACGATAAATGCAGAAATCTTATCTTTCTTCACGCCATCTACAGTCACCTCCGTCCTGGCAAATACTGTCATAATATCTGCCATCCCTCCATTTGAAATCCAAATCTGACGAGACAAATTAAAAGACATCGGATCTTGAAGGTTCAATGCAAAAGAAAAAGTGTGGACGGTCCTTTTGATTAAATTTGAAGTCCAGATTAGACTATTGCGAGCTTGATTCCTCTCACCTTGGAGCCGTTGATCAGGTAATGTTTCCCGTCCTCTGACAGGGTAGCACGGGTCTGAATGGAGGCTGCATCACTTCCACTGAAATGATCAAACTGAGTGTAAGTAAAGCTAATGCTACCATCTACTTATTATCAAGTATAGTTGCTTTGTATACATCTCAATTCTTCCATTCAAATAAAAATCGTGAATGATATGTCATATGTCATCATCTGTAAATGGTCTGGTTAATTAGCAGAAGATGTCCAATTTACTAGAGTTTGGTTGGTCTTGTCCAAATAGTCTGTAACTGACAGAAATGCAAATAATGTTGCAACCGTCCCCAGTCTGCTCTACAGGTGCATTTACACTAGTGATACAGGTGTATTCATACTGTTGATACTGGTGTATTTGTACAACAGATAAATGTATATTTATTTTGCAATCAACTAAAACTCCTTAAATACGCACAGGTGATTTCCATTCAACTAATTATGTGAATAAAACCCTTTGGCTGCACCAGTGATGCTTTAACGAGTGGGTCACTGTGCATTTGTCTGTCTGGACTCACTCAGGACTGTTGTGGAGAGATGCATGCGATGTAAGATGGAGGCCATCTTGGACAATACCAACCATCCTCTCCACAACATTCTGGCAGGACAGAGAAGCAGCTACAGAAGCAAACGTCTCATTTCACTGCGGGAGATCCTTTGTTCCCACTGCCATCAGGCTATACAACACCTCAGCCAAAGGATGTGGACTAATCTAATTATTATCATTATTATTATTATTATCATCATCAACAATGAGCTAATGGACACATGAATTTCCCCTAGGGAATAAATAAAGTATCTATCTATCTATCTATCTATCTATCTATCTATCTATCTATCTATCTGGGGACAGGTGAGTCCGCTGATTGACTGGCTCTTGTGATGTGTAGCAGCTGCTGTGTGGCTCAGTTTCACCACCTGCTCTGCCTGTGATAGAACGCTGATGTTACAGCTTTAGCAAAGATTTGATTGATATTGAAATAAGCTCTACATTTAATCACATAAAATCATCGCACAAATGAATGCAGAAGTAGAAGGTGTCATTATGAAACAAAAAAGTATAAGATATACATTTCTTGCTTTTGGGTTCTGTTCTTTTCTCAAAGGAGGAAACAGGACGGGGGGTATGGTCTAGCCGACTAATCTATTAATTTATTAATGAGGTACTATCATTTATAACTGCCCTCTGGTTAATAAATGATGATGTGTTTTACACTTTACAATAAAGCTCCTTTTACCAGGTATTAATGGTAGTAATTCATTAGAAGATTAATGAGTAGTGAGCATTAACTTGATCTTGCCAAATAGTACTAATACTTGTTTAAAATAGTTTATTTATGATTTATAAAGTGTTAATAACCGAATTAATAACCTAATTATAAACATGTATAAATCCTTTATAAGTGTAGTCTGATTGTACTGAAAACTCAGCTCTTCTAATCACCTCTGTCTCTGTCAGTGTGTCACATAAGAGTGAAATGATTCTTCCAAGGTGTCCTGATATGAAAATACCAGACTCACCAGAGGAAGCACCACCACTCATTCCTCACCTCCACCTCCTCCGTTACTGTGTATACCAACACCTTGTGCATACATGACTGTCCAGGTTACTCGTGTATAAACCTAACTGCATCTGGAGAATAAATAATAAATAAACAGTAAATTCATTTTCGGCGTGTTTACCTTCCAGGCTCGGTCAAACAGAAAGCTGCGATGTGTTCCCCAGAGGCCAGTTTGGGCAGATACTTCTCCTTCTGGGCGTCACTCCCTGCGATCAAAATCCCCTGAAACAACAGAGTTGTCACTCATTTAATGTTACAACTGGTATTGTAATGATAGAATAGTTTACATAACAGGCGTTGAGATGTTGAGCCACAACTCTGTTACACTTCTATCTTTACCTTGAGTCCGATGGCTTGATGTGCAGCCAGTGTTACAGCAATAGAGCCATCTAATGAGATGATCTCTGCCAGCCGTGCATACATGGTGTTGGACAACCCGAGACCTCCTGGGACGGAAAAACACAGACACCGCCTTCAGTTTGAGTCAGTAAGTCACAGTGGGACTGTGCAGTTGTGGCGCCGCTGTAAACTTAGGATCTTGTACAAACTGTAGTATTGTATAAGGAAACTGTTTTATGATCCATGCACAGCTCCTGTCGCAGGAGTATCCCAAAATCTGTTATCCGAGATACATGTTCTGCAGAGTCACCGCATGAGAACTACAAACTTAAAATACACAGTGTAAAGCCCCCAGGTAGAGAATAACAGAATAATCACTATAGACAGAGATTAACAAAGTACAGGCTGCAGGCAGCTCTGATCACTAATGTTATTTACTCATTGACCTGTTTCCCACCTGGTTATGGACAAACCCAGAACACAGATCTATTTACTGAAGCACCAAGAGCAAATACAGTTAGGAGTATTGTTATTTATCCATGATGCCTAGGGGGTGAATCCTAATGACTTTTGTAATCCCTTAACTTTCTCATGTTATGTGACTATCAAGTCAAAATTTGACCTTTGTCCAGTGTTTTAGTTTATGATCAAATCCCTGTAAAACTGATCAAATTCCCATCAGCCACAGCTGTACTTTAGTTTTTAGTGCTAATTCGCAAATGTTAGTTTCGGTGCTATCATTATTAGTAGCACACTGCCCTAGGAAAATCATGAACATGCAGAGAGTTGAAACTTGATTTAGTGAATTAGTTCAATTTGTTCTGCGTCCACCGTCACAGACGTTTCTAATCAGTCTCCAGTTACAACTGCATTATTATGCAACAATCATGTCACTATAGCAGCCTGTTAGCTTAGCTTAGCATAAAGCTAAGTATTTTGGCAAGCGTTTATATGCCTGTCAGATTTATGTCAGTGTGATAGCGTCACTACCTTTACTTTTACAGGTGTGTAGTTGAGACCAAAATGAAAGCAGAGTTAATGATGGCCGTTCTCATGGGTCAAGACATGAACATGTTGACAGATGTCCTTGTGCTGGTGTGATCCCAATGCAAGATGGTCTCTAGTTACTCTCATTGGGCATATTATATGACAGCTACAGCTACAGCTACAGTGTGTGTGTGTGTGTGTGTGTGTGTGTGTGTCTTTGTTCAGGGTTTGTACCTGAATTTGGCCAAGACTGAAATTACAACAGCTGCTGGAACCAGCTCCAGAAATCAGTTGCAGTTCATGAGTTCGAGATTAGCCTCATTATAATGTGTTTACTAATTGCTAACTAGTGAACGGTGCTACAATTGTTTCCTAGCAAACAAGGTTAAGTTTAGCTGGTAAAACCTGATTTAGTAATAACTTAGAGGGATTCAGAGAAACTTAGAAATTCATTTACAAAAGGCTTCAGGTCACAATCATCTCACCATACTCCTCAGGAATCATGATTCCAAACAGCCCGAGCTCCTTCAACCCATTCAGAGTCTCCGGGGGGATTTTGGCTTCGTGGTCAATCTTCGCTGAGTCAACTGAAAACACACGCACAAAAAAAGACAGCCTGTAATTGTCAATTAAAAAAAAAAATCTCAGAGGCAACAGATTGTAAGATCATAATTCACACATATTAACATACGCTGCAGGATGCTAATAGCTAACCAGTTTTAACATCCACCACATCGCTTCTCTCACCCTCCTCATTGAAGAATCTTTCCACTGGTGCAACAAACTGGTTGATCTCCTCCAGCTCTTCATTTCCAATTTCTGGATAAGGGAAGACCTCAGCCTGCAGGAGAAACAGACGGTTTTAGAAATGAGTGGCGGAAGAAGGATTCAGAGCCTTTCCTTCAGTAAAAGTACCAATACACTAATGTAAAAACACTCCAGTACAAGTGAAAGTCCTGCATGGAAATCACACTTAAGTAAAAGTACATAATTATTAGCAGCTAAATGTAGTAAAAGTATTAAAATAATAGTATTGATTGATCCCTCTGACTGATGTATTATCATACATGACGTCAGCAGCATGTTACTGACGTAGCTGCTCTAATATAGACTGTAAAAGTATATTTTTTTCATCAAACATCACTGAATACAGGAAGGTTTCCACACTTTTTTGGAAAATTATTTTAAATAAAAAAGCTTACATTACTCAACATGGGAAATCTGGTTTATTTCCACTGATAGCTGTAACAGGCATTCATCACCTGTGACACCAATCAGTGAGTGAAACTGAAGTGAAAAAAGTAAAAACCTGTAAGAAAAAAGCCCCGTCGACACAATGCTGACTAACAAACTGTGAGCCCTCTCCTCGGCCTGTGTGTCAGGTTTTGCAAGTCACAAATTGACTTCAAATGGAAGGTGGAGCAGGAACCATAACTGTGATGGCCATATGCACAGCCGCACAGCTGGAACGGAAATATGCTAACATGCAGGTTTATGGTTTCACACAGTCTCTTTGTTCGTTTTCTTTGCAGTCATTTAAGTTACGTTGAACACAACCATAGTCTGTTTGGTTTAGACTTTACTTCTGGAAGTTTTTCCCATCTCCACACAGGATCTCTGGAGCTCAGCCAGAGTGACCATCAGGGTCTTAGTTCCCTCTCTTACCAAGGCCCTTCTCTCCTGATTGGTCAGTTTAGCCAGCAGCCAGCTCTAGGAAGAGTCCTGGTTGTTCCAGACCTCTTCCATCTAAGAATGATGGAGGTCACTGTGGTCTTGGGAACCTTCAATGCAGCAGACATTTTTTTGTACCTTTCCCCAGATCTGAGCCTCAACACAGTCCTGTCTGTCAGCTGTGAGACCTTATATTGACAGGTGTGTGTCCAGTTATCTGAACTGACCACAGGTGGACTCCAATCAAGGTGTAGAAACAAGAGAAATGGGAGGCAATTTCAAGTGTCATGACAAAGTGTCTGAATACTGTGATATTTGTGTTTTTCCTTTTTAATAAATTTGCAAAAAATTATGTGACTGAAAAGAAAATTATTTTCTGTCAGCATGAGGCTCTAACATAACATAACATATTCACATTCGTAATTTCAGAGAATATTTGAGCTTTTACTAGGAAATTTACAACTTTAATGTCAAAATTTTTCTCTTTTTTTTAAAATTAACATAAATTTACCACTTAAATACCTTTTCTAGTAAATTTACAACTTTAGCTCTTGAACATTACCCCAGCTGGGGCAACCGGAATTTTTACCTTCAGATGCCCTCATACAGTAGATTAGGTTAGCAGCTGAGGTTAGAGCAGATTTTTACAGATGAACCAAAGAAGAAGAGGGGCTTCACCCGCCCATCACTGGCGACGACAATCATTCACCCTTCTTACCTTGTTCACCTGACCGAGGAACAAATCCTTGGCATAAACGAGGTTTCTTGAGTGAGTTTTGAAGGACCTCCGCTGCTGGAGGTTCAGCACTTCTTTCCCAGCATGCCTCGCATTACAGGAGAGAAGCTGCTTTCCTGCTTGAACAGTTTTAGAGAAGACGATTAATCTGTTTACATTCATCATTCTTCCTTCGTCAACCTCTACTTCCTCTGGTCCATTGATGTACTGCTATTATGTTGCACAGACGGGTACCTTTCACCCGTTTCTGTCTCATGCTGATGACATAGGCACACTGCTGGTTAGATAACACGTTCAAGGACCCTCGGAAACGGGGGACTTCAGTTGAGCAAATAGGCTGGCTTTAACGCTTCCGACGTTTAATAGCATGTAGCACATACAAATGTAGAAACAACGAAGTATGCTTATGACTTGGGTTAACTAGTCCTATTATTGACAGGCTTTTCATATTTTCCATATTATAAGACCCAAAAAGTCCAAATTCTTCTGAAAAGATCCACAATGTATTATATAATGTGTAATGTTTTATTTACTCTTTTAACAGTGCCATTACATTGTGATTTTTATTTCACAACACACTTTCTATTTTCAATCTTCTCAACCCTGACAGAAAAGGGACTCTTATGGGGAACTGCTTATTCAATATTTGAATAGAGTGATTCTACAAAAAGAACTTAACATGTCTATAAAATGCGCACTATTATCTTTTTATTGTCGAATCGAAAGAACAGCGAGGTTGCTAAAAGCAAATTCCCCCGAAACAAAACGTCTAAATGTCATGGATCACAGAAAATTCTGGCACTCCTATTATATCGAGTATGCTGACTTTGCTATATGAATATTTTCCAACTACACATGAATGCACCATAACAATGCTGCGAGAACACCAGTCGGTGGCGCAATGTGCAAAGGAACTGAGCTACTGAGCAGTGATGGTTATATGAATAAATATAAGTGTGTCAAAAATGATGTAGAACTTGGGCTTAAAGGTGAAGAACTTTCAGCCACAAAACAAAGACTTTAAAAGGTGTAAAAATGAAAAAAGAAAACATATATAAATAAATGAATAAATAAATAAATAAGTGGTCTAACACTAACCCTAGTTTAAGTATCACTGACTAAACAGTTGTATAATACAAACCATAGTTTGCTGGCAGAGGAAATGAAGCCGTGTGTTGGTCCGTCCCAGCTGCACGGTGACGTCGTCCTGCTGACAATAATGGTGTGGCCCTCAAAGCTGTGATCTATTTTTAGCTCCAACCTCAAGGGCCAGACAGACAAACAGGGCACACTGTCACTCAGACCACCTGCCACAGTCAGGCGAGCAGCCAGGCGTGTTGGCTGTGCAACACCAAGAAAAGAATTAGTGTGCTGCTGCTTTGACCTTCATCAGCAGTGACGACGACCAGAGAATTTTGTTTAGGTTGATACTAACGCCTCACTGTCTCTGAAGGAGGCCTCTGTGTTGTCGGATAGCTGAGGGTGGAGTAAAACACAAACATGGTTGTGTCACTTTAGGGCAGCACTGTAGAGAACACAGATGTTTTGTCCTCAGGAAATGTTTGTTGGGATTTTAAAGGGGAATTCCACCAATAATACACCCAGAGTTTAATTTAGGCCACTCGTCACGGGGTGTACCCACCCTGTGAAAATAGCTGTATGTTGTCTTCTTTGGCTCCGAAGGGAGCGTCATCAAGTCAGAGAGAAAAAAACCCAAATGATGTCATCAGGGTTATTTTAGCTTGAGCCAGGAGACGACGCGTTTATGATAGAAAGCCTATGTCACAAACTGTGGGTGTGAGTTTTTATTCAGGGAGGGTCTAACAAAAGATGTTACTGAGTGCATTATGGAAAGGGTGCAGCAGGACCTGACGGCCAAGGGTCAAGTTTCTATTTGGCAATTACGCACAAATTACACATCACATTGTTTTTAGAACCAATTTTACTTATTTGACAGTTTTAGGCAATAGATAGATAGATAGATAGATAGATAGATAGATAGATAGATAGATAGATAGATAGATAGATAGATTAAAAACATTGAATTGAATGAATAGGTAACACCTACTTCCTCCACTTAGAACTATGAGTACAGGTTAGGACTCTAGGAAAGGTCACAGGCACCACATGTAGATGGAAAAGCTCACAGAAGGTGTGGTTAGACTTACCCAGTTATTGCAGCAGATTAGCTTGTATATGGAAGGTTATTGTGCATTTTATGACTGAAGCATGAAACTTTCTCCACTGCTTCTATAAACCATGAAGTTTATTTTCAGATGTGGAGGCCTTCCAGATGTGACCCCTGGGACAGGGCAGAGCCCCCCGGAGTAATGAGTGTGTCCCAGACCCAACTAGCATGCTAGCTTCTGATTAGAATGTTAGCTAATGTGTTAGCTAGTCATGTAACTTCATAGAACACACAGCAGAAGTTTTCAGTGTTTTTAACGAGCTATAGCTACCTTAACACCTGGAAATGAAGGGGCCCGCAGTCCCCTGGCAAATATGGTGGTCTAAGCAAAATTATGTTACATGGCCATAGCAGCAAATAAGTATTTTTTTTTTGAACAAAAATGCAATTTTGGCAAAGATATACATGATTATTACAGAGAGTGATGGGGCAAAAACCAGAAAAATGCAGTGCTTATATACAAAGTGCCTCCATGTCTGAATTAAAACCTTGGGGTATGTAGATTAGATGCTGAAACTTTCATGCTTTAGTCATAAAATGCATAATTAGTTTGCCCATCTGGCCCACTAAGTCATTGAACCGCGACCAAGAAATGGACAAAGCAGGGAGACTCAGAAGCAGCTCAGATTTTACAGTATATCGCTTTATTTTGCGTTCTCAACATTGTCACAGTACTAGTTTTACATCAATAGGGTTTTGTCTACTTAGAAACAGAATGCATAATAAAATAAGAGCACTCCTCCCTTCCCTTTGACTTCAAAAGTGGGCTGTGAGTGTGAGAGAACAGGAGTGTCCCAGGACATAAGTCAGAAGCGGTGTTAACTGTGTAACAGTTGGCTGTTCATCTCTAGATCCTATGATAATTCAGTCCTGACGGAGGCAGAGAGAAGCAGTTTGATGATTATGTAAATATCAGAGGGGAGCAGGAATGCACCTTCAATGTAACTGCAGACACTGAGTAGTAGTAGTAGTAGTAGTAATAATAATAATAATAATTTACAGAGTATTTACATATGTTTTCTCATTCTTTACTTCCCACCCACCCTTAAAACGTTTCCTCCCTTTCAAACCCTCTTTACTTCATCAAGTAACATTAGATTTCCCAAGATGGATTTGCTATTTACACTCAGCAGTATACTGCAATGTCTTTATATTGTACAGTGAAAATAGAGGTGAAATGCATGCCGGAGTAGAATGACACAACTTTAAATGAAGACACACACAAGCAGGCCAGAAATCATCTAAATGTAAACAAGCATCAGTCAGAGAAATCAAAACTACACTGAAAGTTTAGGTTCAGGTCAAGCCTGCTGCTCAACAGAACGACAGTTACAGAAAGGAAAAAGAGAAAAGAAAAGAAAAGGAAAAGAGACGGTAGGCATCAATGGCATGCGACAAAGCACCTCACACAGAATCTGGGCAGGTCTGACAATAGATCAGTCTTCTGAAGGAAGAGGGGTGTGACTGAAAACACTTTGATTAGACATTTTTTATCGAACTATCGATATTAAATAAAAGCTACGCTTCTTCTCAGCTAGTGTCCGCACCGTTGTTCCATGATGACTAGTTAGTAATCAGCTGCTGGTCTGATGACAGAATTTCTGATTGGTCAAACGTGGGGTTGTGGTGGGTCGGTTGAATTTGGTCCCCAATTTATTTAGTATAAAACTGATTTTAAAATTTAATGACCAAGCAATATTGGCACTTTCCTGACTCCGTAGGTCGTAAACTACACTGAATTAAAATCATGTACAAGCAGCATATTTGACAGATAAAGAGTCAAATATTAAACTGTAGAGTAACCTACAGCACATAAAGTACTGCAAAAAACATTTTGGATCATGAGATATTTTGAAAATGGTTCCACTTTCTAATTAGACACCATTCATAAACAATTTACAGGTGGTTTCATTAATGGCAATTAAATACTGATGCTTTGTAGATTAGTAATAAGCCATTGATAAGTACATCTGCATTGCCAGGTTGTGAAAAATCTCTTTTGCAAGTGTTCATCCTCCTCCAGCAAGGTTTTCCACAAAGATCTCAAAGTGTCTCTGTTTAATTTAGTTAGTGGAGGACGGCCTAAGCAACAGCTGATGTCAGTAAATATATTTACTGTGGGACTTGAGGGAAACCCGGGCCAGCATGACATGTGCTTGATGTTTTTTAGTTAGTTTAGCTCTTCAGTTCATCATGAAGACTGACCACTTAAAGCTGCCCCATCTTACCTTTACATTCAGTAATTGTGTGTGCTTGTGTGCATTCTCTTCCTCATCAAATATTTACAAAGCTGATTTTGTGGCATATTTTACATTGTGCAACGTTTACATTCATGTTTGCTTCTTCGTCTTCTTCGCTGCCTTTGCCCGCGCTTTGCTATGCTCCTTCTGCCAACTGTCGATCAGCGGACCGGTGTGCGACTGGGAAAACGGGAATGTGAATTACATCCTCCGTGTGCTCGAGAGCACGTATGTGTTTTCTTGTGTGCGTGCACAATAGGAACAAAACAGGGAGCCACTGGTGTGAACGTTGCTCCACAGTGCTACTAGAGGTCAAACACTCCACAGGGTTCCCTTTAACTTCTTGATCTAAGATCTATATAACAATATCTTATTAACATTTACAACTGCAGACTGGATGGATTATTGGAAACTAAAACATTTATAACTGTAGATGATTTAATAACATTTGCTGGAGGATAAACTCCAGGCTAGGGGACGTTTTCAGAACTTGGTAACCCATATGTTCTTGTCAATGGCTTCTTATGGACGTATAAAGCATCAGGATTTATTAACCATTCATAAAGTTGACAGTTAATTAACTTAATTGATTCATTAGATTAGTAGAGAGTATTAGATTACCCATTATAAAGGAGGCATTATTAGAAGGTGGTGCCTTGAAAACTTGAACCTTGAGGAAAGAAGTATTTCTATTTAAGAATACTGATCTACTGAATATCACTTAACAACAGTAATGTGTGAGCCATTGACAGAGACAGATGATAAATATGAAGTCATTCATTATACTCAAAGCTGTCTGTCAATTAGCACTTTGATTTCCAAATGACAAGAGTATATACTTCCTCATGCCAGCTGTAAAAAACTTTTTTTTTTTGTTGGCCTCTTACAGCTGTGATACAGATGTGGCAGCTTTAACTGCTGCTGTTCACCAAGATCCATTAAACTACGGTATGTGGATCAGGAGAAGATACAGATTTGGTTATCGTCTAGAGTGACACAGATACATAGCGGACTTCAGTTAGATGTAATTGAAGAAGTCAAAAATATTCTACCATTCATTTTGAACAACTGTGGACTGTAACTCTGATATAGTTTGGGAATACACAATGGTTATAAAATAGCCTGAAAATACATTGTTACATGCAACTATTTTCTTTGACATTCTTCTTCTCTGACATTCTATCGGTATGGAAAGTCCAGTCGAAATCAATGTGGATACTTGCACTTCAGTGATACATTGAGGAAGAAATGACAAAGGACTCTGGAGGGAAAAAAAAAGACAAACTCAACAGAACTAAACAAAATGGAACAACCACTAATTTGTAATTGCTCTTAGACAAAAAAGTAAATACATATTGCACAAGTTAAAAATTCCATCTCAGTCTTTAAGCAGATGCAGACTAACTTCTGCCTTTGATATCAACTAAGTAAAACAAGTGCTGTGTCTATCACTTCCAACAGAACATGTGCTCCGGCACACCAGCCCTCTGCCTCCGCTCTGCACACACACACACACACACACACACAACAGATACTGTGCTCAGGATGGCCGGAAGGTACAACCAGCACATCCCATAATATGTCAGAACAACGATTGATATAAAACTGCCATTTGTGGTGAGTGAAGCGTAAGAATGCTATCACCATCACATAGTGATAATTATTGATTTCTGTACTGTGGCATCTGTGTGGCTCCGAGAAAATGTCCGATGGAGGGAGTGAACAGCGCTGCTCGACGCACTCGCTGCTCGACAGACACACAACGAAACTATGGAGGGAACAGGGCACACTCAGCCAGCTGAGAGCTTCCGTATCAGGAGAGACACTTGGACAGTCATGTTGCTGTTTCCCTGCTACACAGTTTGCACAGACTCCTTCAGTTCCTATGAAAAACATTGTGAACCACCTCCTCCTCCTCCTCCTCTTCCTGCAAAACAGACTGAAGGAATCCCACCAGGGTGCAGTAGAACATATAGGGCATTTCTTAGTGTTTATTGGACTCTAAAAAAATAGTTAAAAAAAAAAAAGACTGTGGACAAGCAGCCACTCTTGAAGGGTGGACATTCAGATGAATCTGTCTGCTCAGCAGCTCGCTGTGGCTTCCTTTCTCCAGAGCGAGAGAGATGAGTCTGAACCGATGAAGTGCAGTGGATGAGACTGTGTGCACGCTGCTTGTGCACCAGCCCTCGTCAATCTTAACAGAGTTCTAACTCAAAGGCAACCATTTACAGTAGTGTTCCAGCTTACTGAATTACCTAACTAATAAAAGCTTTGATTGGTTTCTTAACAGTGAAACTACGCCACCTATGTGCGAGTATAATACTGAGAGTTTTAATTGATGTTTAATTGTTCTGTAATAATAATAATTATAATAACAGCTGATATTATTATTTTACAAAATACTATGCACAATATACATAAAGCGATTTTTGTGACTAAATTAGTAAATGCTTCAATAATTGGCACATTTATCACTGCTAACAGAGATATCACAGTGCACTGTGAGCTACTGCTACATTAAATACTCCTACAGCTACTGCTGAGGCAGACCACCTGTCTGTCTGTCTGTCTGTCTGTCCGTCCGTCTGTCTCTGTTCAGCCAAAACACTCTCACACTAGATTAAATCACTTTGTAGACATTGAAGTTTAGATTACTGTTTACTTCTTCTGTAAAATACTAGTAAGTGAGATATTTGATCATGTTCTTTACTTTACTGAGGAGGAACAGTAGTTGTGGTCTTTGTGCATGCTCTCGCGTTGTCGTCTGCTGCTCATGAAGCAGTCAGACATGATTTATGACCTGAAACGAAAATGAAAGGAGCAACAGGAAAATAAATGTGTTTGGGTTGAATAGACTGCCCCCCGTGACGAGCATAACAAAAAATGCTGAAGGAGACACAGGATCTCGTCTGGCTTCACATCCCCAGACCGGTGATGCACAGTGTGACCGTCTCATCAGCCGAGAGCCTCGGAGGAACAAAATCAAAGTTCAGTAGGAGAGCCCAGAAGGGCCCCTGTGCCGCCTCACACCACCGTACTGATGCCACTGTGCTTGGGCTTGGTGCTGCTGGAGGCCTGGGAGGGTGGTGGTGGCGGGCCATGGTGGTGTGAGCCATGAGGAGGGTGGGAGGAGTGGCTCCCGTGGCCGTGCTGCGTGTGAGGTGGGTAGGGCGGCTGCTGGCCGTGAGATGAGGCCGGGTGGAATTGGTGTGGAGGGTTCTGCAAGTGGGCCGGCGGGTGGTAGTGGTGGTGGTGGTGGTAAGGCGGGGGGTTCTGGGTCATGTGGCAGAACTGGGCGTGGTGTGGGTGCATGGGGCCCGGCGTGTCCGTCTCGACCCGGGCCGTGTGGTGCAGATTGGCGGGGTGCGGGGTGTGGGAGATGAGGGTGGGGTGCAGGGCCTGAGGGGTGGGGCTGGGGGACTTCACACGCCTGGTGCCAAACAAAGATCCGAGCAGAGAGGAGGAGTTGGGCAGGGACTGGCCGCTGTGGCGGGACGGGCAGTCTCGGCTGGAGGGGGTTCTCCGCCGCATGTGAGGACTGCTAATGATGGACCCCTGAAAGAGAGAGGACAGTCAGAACACAACAGCAGACAGTCCACTCCTGCTATCCAGTGGGAAACAGCAGAAAAAGTCGAAATATACTTACTGCAGATTCTAATTTCTGCAGTTTTACGCCGACAGAAAACATATTTGTGGAAGTGGAAACACAGCAGAACTACCTGCATGACCAGCTACAGCTGATCTCAAATCTCATGTGATTGCTTGTCTTGCCTTGTGGAAAAGCGTCTCCATTTCTTTTTGCCGCTCACTGCCTTTGTTTGTCTATCCATGCTAACATCTCACGCTCGACTCTCTTTTAACGGTTCGGAGGCTTTGCTTGCTGAGCTTGTGAGAGTCGGCGTATCTGCTCTGTCATGAACAGACAGCTTCTAAGTCTTTAGACTCGCTTTGCCTGCTGATACTGTTGTGAATTCCTGTCACTATTATATCTGGTTTCCAAGGTTACGGTATCCTATTTAATATTCACATGCCCCCAGTTTGGATCCTTTAAATAAAAATGTGACACAGCAGACTGTATACAGTACACACATTTGCGTGCATTACCATCCTGAGCTGTCATGTTTAGGTTCACTGTAAGTGCACTACTGACTTAATTGACACGTGCTGATGTTTCTAAATCCCAGCTCAGCAAGACAAACAAAAAAAATCTTCACAGGATTTTTTTTTTTTATGAGGACCTAAAGCACAGAAACACAGTTTAACAAGATAAATACAGAACAGTAAAAAAAAAGGGTTTATGTTAAAGAAATCAAGCAAATATTTCAGAGCCATGCACTTCATGCAAACTGAACTGTTCACCAAAAATATCCACAGTCTTGAATTATGATGCGTTCACGTGTTCTTGTAGTGCTAGCATCCTGAGTGCTAACAATTAGAAACCCAAAACAATATGGAGTGTGTGTGGGTCCTGTTGAGTCCCCTCATATATCCTGATCACTGATCACTCCACCAGTCTCTAAGCCAAACGATACAGGGACCAGGGCCTAGTTCTTCATGTGCCTAACTGATTCAGGCTAACATGTTAGTCAGCTAACAGGTAGCTTAATTAAACTCTGATATTTATTGAGGATTATTCAGTAACCTACAGTGCCCAGCTATGTCAGGAAATAAAGATTAGATGAATACATTTTTTTTTATATTTACATTTCAAACAGGAACTAATGAGCTTCAGGCTGAGTACCACAGACAGTGTGGAAAGTACTGACAGATAGACTAACACATTATTAGTTTTGGTCTTTTTGTGGGTTTTGTTGACAGGAAGAAAAATATAAAAAAGTGACAGCCTTATCCTTTAAAGGTCCCAGTTTACACTTGATCCATAAGAAAAATATATTTGTTTATTTAAGAACCAAAAAAACATCTCAATATAGTTTTACATCTCCTCGCGCTTCTTTATGAAGCTCTAGCAAGAACAAGGTGTTTTGTTTCGGTCTCTGAGCCGCCCACCTGATTGACTGACTGTTTTCTGAGTGACCAGGTCCTGGGCAGTCAGAACTGAAAAGAGCCAGATGGTCAAATTTGGTCTCCCTGTGCAGTAATGTTTTGGCTTCCTGACAGTGTTTTCCTCTGATTTTATGTCTTGTACTTTGCTTGCTCAGTGATGCAATGACCTTCTGGTGTTGTGTCATTAATGTTTAAAACACCACCAATAAAAAAAGGTTGGACAGTAAGTCTGTGTGGACCTTGCTGGGGACATGGCTGAGGACGATGACCGTATGGTTGTGACATCAAAAGTTAAGGGACTCCTGACAGCCACATTTTTGGATACAGACTGTGTGCATTTCCAAAAAGACATGGAAATATCACTTTCTATAATATGGAGCCTTTACGGTCCTGTTGTGACGACAGCTTCACATTCAAACTAGCACTGAAAATTCAGACTTGTGTCAAATTATCAACAATCAATCAAGCTAACTCAGTTAGCCACATACAAATGGCCCTGGTCACACACCTTGTCTGGCTTGTCTGGCTCAGATTCTTTCACTGCAGTACACTGGTGTCTAAGTGCGACAAGGTCAGGGGTCAATAAAAGGAAGCAGTGCGAGTCAGTCACTTCAAACTGTGAGCATGCAGGAGCTGGAGCTAAAGCACAGCCAGGTTAACTTTGAATGAACACAAAGGAGACAAAACTCAGAAAATGGCTAAAAATCTAACCCAATGAACAAGAGAGGGTGACTCAAAGGTGAGGGTCTAACATCAACATGGAGCAGCGCTATTGTTAGTCATGCCATGCTGTGTACATGAAGGGTTAGCCACAGCCGATCATTCCCGCTCAGCCCGGTGCATGCATGGTGTCCAAGGTGCTCACAACAAAAACACCAAAGCAGAGAAGAGAACTCAAAAGTACAGAGAAACAATAACACAGAGACTTGTGTGTTCAGGATGAACAACATAAAGTCAGAGGACAGCTCGACATCAGTTGCGTCCTACTTACTTCCATATTGCTGTCTAGTGATCCTGCACTGCTGCGTCTCCCACGCTTGCCTGCCCAGAACATGTAACATGACAGATTAGACACGCCTGGTAAACACGTGAAGGTGCACACATCCCCGTGTCTAGTATGGGAGGACACTAGTTCTCTAAGGTGACGAAGATGGCACATGACTAACTAGCAGCAGACTGGCAGACTGGCAGAGGGAGGTGAGTAAGGACTAAAGAAAGGGGAAGAAGCGAGTCACTGCTACAACTCCACAACAAGCTCAGCCTCTGGGAAACTCCAGCTAATCTCTTAAGGTGTCTACACAGCGACTTCAGGCACAGCTGGCAGGACACCATCCCATTAGTAAAAGACTTGCAATCTCGCGGCTCCAGTCCACATGTCAAAGTGTTCTTGGGCAAGGTGTGGCTGAGTGTGTATATCAGTGGGTGAATGTGGCGCTTTGACTGGTTGATAAGACTAAAAGAGCGCTATATACAGTAAGTCCTGAGTTTTGGTCCAGAGTCTCACTCCAAAAACACTGGATCTTACATTTCCCACAATGCAACTAACAGCATTTTTCATGTGATTTTTCATGTGATTGTCATGTCAAACTCCACGCCTCCAGTTTCTAATGGAAGCTTTGTGTTAAAAATTTGTAGTCTCTAAGACCAAGGTGAGATTACTCTGATGACATCACTATGACATCAACAGGGTTATTTTCTTCAACTCGACAGGGCTAATCAAGAGCCACAGAAGGCACAGTTACCCTTAAAAGGCAGAGGAAGATGTATCAATACCAGACTCCTTTACACACACCAAAGCCAACTGCAAACCGTGTCAATTTCATTTCAGGGACACTGTGATCCTTAAACAACTCTGAAAGAAAACACAGGCCTGAAACATACGGTACTGATCGTGCTCTATAAAAGCCACCGCTAAAATACATGGATCCAGAACAACCGTCTTCATTTCATTCTGTGATGTTGCTTCACTAGTCTAAACCCAGCGCTGAGGTCACTGAGTGTGTTTGTGCACTGTGGAGGCGACTCTCTACACCCCGTCTGAATCAACTGCACAACATTAATTCCTCTTACCGCTAAGACGCTCAAATTGATTGCAGTGACCTACATAGCACTGTCTCCTCCCCTGCTGGTGACACAGGATTATTAGTGGATAGCCTCTAGTAAATTACACCTTGGTCCATTAGCAAACACAGCCGTCACTATCTCCCTTGCTTCACCGGTGGCCTCACTCAGAGACTCTGCTTTGGCAGGACAGTTGCCGTGGATACCACCCGAATCAAACCTGTGCGGCAACAGGAACACGACCTCTTCCGACTTTCCAGAACAATTAACATCCAAAGAGATGTGAGCAGTGTCATGCCAGCATTCAGCTCGGGTATACACTGTACTTTGTCTAGCGCAGGGATGAGACGTTACATAGTGTGTTACCATGGCAACCCCCCCCTTTTTACCTGCATCTGAGAGGTCACGTAGGGAGCTGCTCAGGGCGCTCCTCTTCAAACCTTCACCAATGGCGTAGCTGTCGTCAAGGCTCGCTCGGCTCAGGTTGCCGTTTCCCGTGTCCTTCTTTAACCCAGAACTCTGGGACATGCTGGGCCTCACCACCCCCTTCTGTTTTTCAAGCTCCGCTGTGGAGGGAAACATAAGCAAAGCTGACTCCATTTGTCCACATATGATATTTTTTACCAAGGTGAATGAGTCAGATTGGATTGAACAAAGCCAAATGTCCTTGTAAAAAGGAAACTCTTGCTCACACTCTATCCGATACTTCTCCATCTCTTGGACTTCAGCGATTGATTCTCGCAGATCATCTGTGAACTTTTTGCGGTCCTGAGGGTTGGGTGCATTAAAGTTGATGAGGACTTTGATGTCAGCTCCTGGAATGGCCGAGGTCAGACGGACTCCGTTGGGATAATCTAAAGAGTGAAGATATCAAGACTTTAAAGCCCTGTCCAGACAAAACACACAGAGCACAAAACTAGGGTCTTTTAACAACTGACAGAACTAATGCCACCATGAGGGTGAAATCAGACAAGCACGCCCACTTAATGTAGCGATCGGCTCGGTGCGCAAGATACCATGCTTGTATGAAAGTGTATGCTGTTATTCCCGTTTGTAAAATTCACTGTGTGCTGTGCCTCTCTATGACAGCAGCCTTTCTGCCCTGCGTGAGCGTGACCCTTAAAACAGGCATTTCCTCACTCAGACGACACAGACCAGTTCATCTGAAGCAATGAAATAACGAAAACAAGACGTGAAAACTTTTTTTTTCCTTAACTGAAATAAAGATACAAACAAGGCTTTATAAAGAAACTATAACGAATTGAAACTGTATTGTGTTTACATAACTAACTGAAATAAACTAAAATTGTGGAGAAAACATCTTTAATGTTGGTCTTTGTCAGTTTATTTCATACATAAACTTACAGTACTTTGTGTGAATATGAAATCACTGTATTAACGATGTCAAGTATTTTATTGTTAAATAAGTGCAGTGATGAGCCACGCAGCTGCAGCACCTACGACTGGAGCTGGAAAGTCCAACTAATGTTGAGTTGGTTTATTTAAATGAATCGAACCTCCTGCGTTTGGTTGGGTTGTTGAGTCTCATGTTTTTTTCTCAGATTGACTCGACCTGCCTCTCACCTCAGAAGCACGACGACACACATTCTGCACTTCAGGCTTCATATTGTGTTGATTGTTTCCATATTGTGCCCATATCTTCATTTTATATTCTGTTGTTGTTGTGTCCAGTTGATTTTTTTTTGGTTAATGTCAATGCGAAGTGAATACATTTCTAAAATGGTTTGATGATTAGTTGAGTTTTAAACACATTACTTTTTCTGACCTTTTTGAATCATATATTACATATACAATATCATATGTTATATTACATCTTACAAAAAAACTAAATCTAACACTGAAGCTAATAAAAACTCAACTCAAACTAAAAACTAACCAAGCAAACGTGCTTTAAAAATGAATTAAAACTAAACTGAAATTGAAAACAAAATAAAAACTGTTATAACCTTGATTTGAAGCATAAACAAACAATCTCCATGTTACTTACACTGATTCTCAAAGAGCAGCACTTGCATGCCATAAAGTGAGAAGGACTGCCGAAAGCTGTACGTCACTGAGTTCTTCTTCTTCTGGAAAATTTTGGTAACCTATGAAAGAAGCAGGACATATAATGTCATTTGGACTCTTTGAGAGTAATGTGTTCTCAGTGCGCTGGAAGAATAACACCTGCCGTACCACAAGCAGGTCATTAAAGAGGAAGATCTCCCTTTGGTGCAGGCCCAGCTTTTGTGGTTTGTTGGGGTCGGGCACTTCAAAAAGTCTGCAGTAACACACCAGCCTCCGGTGGGGCAGCGATAGAACCTGCACACACAAAAAAACACCATCACTGTTTCTGAGCCCGGTCTCTCGGTGCCTCGCAGACGGCTTTCAAGGTACTGACGAACAAAAATAGCACTTTCTAAAATCCACAGTCGTTACATCTGTTTCATGAAGCCTCTGGGTGTTTTACAAATAATTCCTCTCAACCGTGAGATGTAGATGAAAGAAAGAGTAATACTTACACAGCCCAGACCGTGGTGTAAAGAGCCGATCTACGGAGTGAGCGATACATACAAGAGTCATTCTACAGGGATCAGTGAACACGTTCGGGAACTTTCACATTCCCGATACACCAAAGAGAAGACATTCCACTTAATGTTCAACAATAAATACAGGAGATACATTTAAAATCTTTCCTTTTAATATGTTGTGTCTCCAGTTTGTGTCAACCTAAATGATCATGATAACGTCAAGGTTCCTTGGACTTCTGCTGATTTGTGTCACTAAAGTGAAGGTAATTTGATGAAGAGGTCATCCAGGTCCAATTGAACACCTTCCTGATTGTTGTTAATCTTATTTATTATTACAGAGCTTGTCAGGGAGCACTTTTCTTGGCTGGCACTCTGGGCAAAAGACATATTACAGTCATTCAGCACGAAGGTCTCCGGCCCTGAAGAATTGATGTGTCACACAGTGGAGAAAGCAGGTTCAGATAAAGAATGCGCTTTCATTTCTTTTCCTCTTCAGAGGAGGTTGGCTGCGGGTAAGCTCACGCTCTCTGCGACAGATTAGAGGTACATTGGGTAATTTGGTTCTGCATGCTCTCTGCTAGATTCAGGTCTTGAAGAGAGGGCAAGATAAAAGTAGTCACACTCTACATGCAGGAGCCCAAGGGCAAACTCAAGCTTACCGGCTTCTTTCCAACAATGAGTTTTTCCACTTTCTGAACCTGGGACACATGGTCTTCATTAGTCTTGAGCTCCCGCTTGCGAATCCGCTCATATATCCCTACCAGCATCTCCCGGGGGATGTCCTCCCCATCATCCACTCCTGAGGATGAGAGGGAAAAGAGAGAGAGAGAGAGAGAGAGAGAGAGAGGGAGGAAAAAAAAGAGAAGGATTAATGATTAACTCAGATTTATGAGAGTTGATGAACGCCTGAATTTACTTATACACTGCAGTGCATATTTCTGGCAGTGAGGACACAAACGTCCTTCAGAGCTCGCTGAGGGTGAGTTCTCCTCCACTCAGTACTGTACTTTAATTACTGACACTCCAATAGGCAGAGAGATGAGTTAGCCATGCCACAAACTCCCTCTTAATTCCCTCAAAATCTGTTGAGGGCAACTAAAAAGTGCTTTGCCTCAACAGCAAAGCATTCTTGACCATGACTTATAAAATAAAATTAAAAAAAAGTTTATGCCATAAATATTAATGAAAGCGAAATGCATGTACAAAACTCAATTTGAGGTAAATCTTTATCCTTGATGCCTCGCGGTAATGTCTCAGGAGAATATTGGTTTTGTGACAGGGAGGGTAGGACAAACTACCTCGAAGGTTCTTCACAAAGTCCTCCAGCTTCATCTTCCTCTCAGGCTTGACGTTGGGGCTGTACATGTCTGTGTTGAGGAGGATGATGGCAAAGGCCAGGATGAAGATGGTGTCAGGGTTCCTGAACTGCCGCACCACACCGGGGTTGCAGATGCAGTAGCGTTGGCTGCAAAGAGAATATCGGACACAGAAACTGAAATGAAGATTTCCTCCTTCAAGGCAGAGTGAAGCAGTTAAGCTTCCTGTTTAGTGATTGGTTCCGCTTGTGGGCAGCGGTATCAATGCTGATATTGATATTGAGCTCTCCCCCTGTCTGTGCTGTGGTCATATATAGTTAAATAATGCTTCATAGCCTCAAGTCAGAAGAACAATGCGCCAGTGCTAGTGATTGAAGACTGTCAATAGAGCCTGCAGCCATCAGACAGGCCATTTAACAACTTTCTGAGTCGCCATAAAGCGAGCTCGTGATCATATCCGCGCTGTGCTGTAGGCGAGTGCCAGATGATCAGTTATCATTATCTCCTCAGTGTAGCAGTGACTGTGGTGTTTACTGAGGCCACAGTGTCTTCGCTCAGTGCTGATTGAAGCTGATTCTCCATGGCTACCAGATCACCTTTCTACCAGAGGTGTGCAGGAAATAAACGAAGAACAAACAACATCAACATCAACTTTTTTTAAACCAATTTTCTCTAAATCATTTTCAGCAATGATCTGGTCGAACAAAGCCTGGATTTAAAATGGCTTTGCACTGCTCCACTGATCTCTGCCTGCCAGTGTTTCAGTAAGACGGTGACTTCTTGGTGTCACCTCTGTTTTAGAGGATAATGGTGTTTTTGAAGCTGTGTGAGACTAGCTTGTGCCGTCCATTAATCATACACGCTGTGCTGGTGTTAAGACTACACATGGCAATGAACCCTGTAATGATCATCCCGTCACATAATCAGTGGGTCTAAGTTGATGTAAGAGCCTATTTGTAGAAACATCGCTTTATTCCTCCTTGATGTGGACTTGGGTTGATCCAGTCACTGATTCTAAGCTTGTCTGAGAGCGGAAAGCCGTGACACGTGTCGCGCCCGCAGCTTTCTCACCTGTAGGCCTCGATCAGCCGCTCAACCTTCTGCGCTTCTCCCTGGACTCTGATGTGAGCCTGGAATTTCCTGAGCGCTTCGTCCAGCTCCATACTGGAGAAGTCCATTTCATCCACCACACAGCTGGTGAGAAACACACAGTCAGCGGCAGGAAGACCATTAGTTTGGATAGCAACATATAGAACACTGTGTCTAATATAAATATAATGAATATCAAAACCTCTGTGAAGTCTGTGAAAAAAAAAAAGTTTCTTCATGGTAAAATAGGAAAGCCATTTGGTGATGAGTTTTATGATAACCAATCTAAATTAAAGGATTAGAAACGCATGTATTGTCTTCATTACAGTAACAAGCCACTAGATATTTAAAGTGTCCCATACAGAAATGTAATATATGACATATATGTCCCTATATCAAGAGCACTGTTGCTGTATACGTCAACTTTAAGGGGATATATTATCATCACATATATACAACTTCTGGATATATTAAGATAAAAGTTTATGACAAAATGAAATACCCATTGTAAAATGTGTATATTTACATATACTAAGAATATCTATATAATGTATTTTTATATGGTACAACCATATTGGTTAATGATATACACTTTATTTATATATGCAAGTTTATTAAAACAACAAGATTCCATATGTTTATACTGTATATGTTTCTCTTGTTTACTTTTTAAACTCATATTAAAGATACATAACTATCTTTTATATTTACATATATAATATCAGAGTTATATGATCCACTCCTCTGCTCAGTGTGCGTCAGTTCAGCTCACCTGCAGAGCTGCTGTCATATTAAACTCCATAATCAGCCTGAATGGGTCTAATGTTTCAACCTGAAGGACTCACACTTCATTGTCTTGGTTGATCATGTGTGATGTGAAAACATCAGATTTCCACACCATCACAGGAAATAGAAGTTCTGGGAACTATTTTTTTTGGCCACTTGCAGAACTCCTCAACAACTATAAAGTACGCTCAGATGATTTATTCATGATCACCTTATAAAGTTGTTATGGCTAACAAGTTGGCTAACAGATGCTTATTTACTCATCCAGTAGACGGGGCGCAACATTAGCATTCATTTGGAGTGGTGTTTATGGTAATGGTAATATATGTATGGTATGATAATCACTGTCCTTTTAGCTCTGTTTTGGTGTCAATCAACTCTGGAGGGAAATATGTTTTGTATGTATTTTCATTGAGTAGTCACTAACTTTATCTGGCTGCTGTTTGGTGCAGGGCAGGTATCGTGCACTGAATGTTTAAGATGCTGGAAACAAAACTGCTGGGTGGTGAGGCCAAACCAAGCAGTTAAAAAAACAGGCCCTAAAACCAAAACAATGAGCTGAAAGATGCTAAAAAAAAAGCTCAACAGAGCTGAGGGGAACTGCAGAGCTGGATGACTGACTGATGACTAATCTGATCCAATGTTCATATACAATTATTGATTTGTTCAGCTTTAATGTAAAACTACTTACTTGAAATAGGTTCTTTTTCGCTCGGAGCATATATAATTGCTGAGGTGAGGATTGTGACTTGGCTCTCCAGAGCCCTCATACCTTGCATAGGATTTATAGACGTTTTCTCAAGGAGCTCTTTAGATATGCCTGTCAAACAGACACTGACGGATCTTTCTTGGCTTTATCCTCTCCTGAATCTCAATGGGACCTGATAGAGCCGCTGTGCTTTTAAGTGCGACTCAGATAAGTCCGTCCAGTCTAAAGCATAAAATCGAGCCACTATTTGAATAATGCAAAGAGTCACTACTGGAAAACGCAAGATCTTTATGACATCCCCTCCTTATTAAGAGGACTGCAGAATATAAATGGAATCTGTAAGTTTATCTGAGCATCACAGCAACTTCCTGAGTGGATTCTATTTCGGTTTATTTCCTGGATGCAACTCGAGTCATTATGTTGCACTCAGAAACTCTAAAGACAGTTTGAATGATAGTAGATTGCACACTGGCAACCTTCTTTGCAACTAAATGATGACTTATAGTTAAGTTCCTGGGAGGCACATAAAACAAGATTCTGTGCTCTGGCATAGGTGGTGGGATAAATCAAAAGTCTGTTTAGAGAATCTGGATGTTTTCATCTGCACCTCTCTGTGATCTGATCCGCACATACAAACACGTCAAAGAGGGCACAAACATGAACCGCTTTCAGACTCACTCGAGGACATCCCGGTTGAACTGTTTCTGTCTGTTACCCAGGAACTCGCCAATCATCTGCCTACTCAAGCCCTTCCTCTGAAGCAGGAAGTGGGCCACACCCACTGGAGTGTCTGGAACAAAGTTGCGCTCGATCAGATACTGGATGCCTTTTTCTGGTTTCCTGGAGACACGGGAGAGGTTAGAGAGGGAGAGAGAGAGAGAGAGAGAGAGAGAGAGAGAGAGAGAGAGAGAGAGAGAGAGAGAGAGAGAGAGAAAGAGAGACAAAAAGGGAAACAGTGAGGACACAATCCAAATCTATGATTATCCTACGGCACTCCTGCCCCGGGCCAAATGTGTGTCAGATGAGGGACAGGATTTAGGGGAGGCAGGGAGGGGGGTGGTGGAATGAAATAAGGCTGAGAGTGGGGAGGAGGAGGAGGAGGAAGAGGAGGATGGAGCTACTTTTCTCTCTGGTGTTGATCACAAATGATTAAAAGAAACTTAATGGCCGGCTCTGAAAGAAACCAAATCCACAATCATCTATGATTAAACATAATCACACAGGCTCAGATGAAGATGAAGTGGGGCAGAATGAGTCCCGGGCTCATTTGCACCTTAAGTAGAACAGGCCGATAAGTTATGTTTCAATCAACATCACAGCATCAGCATATTTATCATACAGAAGAGTTTCATGTTCTTCAACGGAAAAATTTTCTCTCAGCCACAAGTAATGGACTGGATCTAATTTACACAACCTCTTCCATCCCTCATTAGGTATGTGATGTGTGACTGTGCAATTCAGAGGCTAAAAAGTGCAAAGCGATGTATCAGATTGTGTCTGGCTCTATGTGCGCAGTTTGTTAATGATCTTGTGTAGTGGTGCGCATACTTGTTAAAGAGGTTCAGGCCGATGCGGTAGTGTCTCTTGCGGATGATGTCATTGCTGAAAGCAGGCGAGTCCCAGCTGTTGCGAGTCTCTTTGTGGTACGTCTGCTTGCTGAGCGTCTGCTCCCTCAGACTGTCTCTGGACGAGGACTCGGAGCTGCAGTTGATGGTGTCGTTGGAGTTGGATGTGCTGTTGATGCTGTCGTTGTCGCCGTCGGAGAAGTCCGACTCCGACTTGCTTTGCCGGTTTGCTGTGCCGTTGATGGCCAGGTGGGCCTCCAGTTGCCGTGGCCGATGACGGGGAGCGTCGTCCTCTCTGGAAGGCCCGCGGGGTGGCAAACCGTGGCTGATGTGTTTGGGGCTGCTCTGCTGGTTGCTGAGGCTCCGTTCGTAGGCGTTCTGTCTCTTCAGAGAGCTGCGGTCAGAGCGGTCGCTCAGCTCCACTGAGCTGTCGCTGGGAGGCTCAATGGTCAGCAAGGGTAGGTGGTCTACCCGCAAACGTTGCTCTTGGCATTCCAGAGAAGGTGTGCTGCGACAGCTGGTGTCCGTGTCTCCTTTCTCATCCTTGTGAGCCAGAGACCAATAGTCCTGGGAGGAGTTGAGGGAGCGCTGACGCAAGTCCGATTCTGTGCTGGAGGGCCTGTCTACAGACTGAGACAAGGGCAGGGGTGGTGACAGTTCCTCTTCATCAATGTAAAGAGTGACATCACTGTAAGATGCCGTCATCTCATCCAGTTTGCGGTGTTCTGAGGCGCTGTGGGAGGGTTTCACCTGGCAGCTGACCTCCCTGTCCATGTCCTGGTGGCCTCTCCCTGTGTCCGAGTGGCCGTCGTCACCGTGCAGACTGCGGCAGTTCAGAGCGTCATCTATGGACTCAGCTAGAGATTTGACCTGCCTGGAGAAGGCGTCTTCTAGTTCTGTGATAGCGTCTGTGAAGTCGCTCTGCGTCGTGGGGGTCTTGGCCTGCACACCCATCTCCCCACCATGTTCGGACTGCACCAGCGCGCCGATTTTGGTGCCGTCGTCTGTTAGTGAGACCTGCTTTCCCTCGAAGTAGGAGCTGTGGACTTTTTCAGGCCCTTCAAAGGAAAACTGCATTCTCATATTGGATAGGACAATCCGTCTGGACATACGGTTCTCAGACATAGAGCTTCTAAGACGCTCAAAGTTCTTGTTCATCTGATACTGGCGGAAGGCTGTCTGGATGGTGCGGGCTGCATGCCGGGTTATGAAACGCCCACCATATTTACGCTCTAGCATCTCCACCTGCAGACAGAGAAGGACAGATTGTGTCATAAATCCCCCTGAGAAACAACTGGGAACAGTCTAAACAGTATGTGTTCTTATTATCACTATAAGTGAAAACAGGGATGAGGAACACATTATTATGACAGGTACTGTATTTTGGATTTTATAGAACCCGGGTGATTCTTTGGATCTTTCTAGTATGAAAAGCTAACACTCCTGTCGACTTTACAAGTGCGTGTTAAAATGTAATTGTTCATTGTTGACATTGGAAATAGAAGTTTAACAAAACAATTTAAATTCAAAGTCCATTTACTATCTTTTGCTGGAGTTTACAATCACAACTCAGTCAGCTGTCATCATGTGACATGTGAGGCAAAAAGGGGTTTTAGCTGCTGACAGATTATTTGGTTAGTACTTAATTTGAAGCATACTGAAGGCCCAATGTCACTAAATGACAACTGAGCCATCTTTAAAGGTCCCATATTTTACACTTCTGTGTTTTATTTCAAGTGTTGATCCATAAGAAGATATTTCTGGTTTTAAGCACCACAAGCTCTATTAACAACAGGTCGGTGAGCCAATCAGAAGAGAGGAGTCTCTCTTCTGATTGGCTGACTGTTTTCTGAGTGATCTGATAAAAATATAGCACATTTTAGGTAAACACTCAGAGAAACCAAATCCTTGTGACATCACAAAGTTACAGAAGTCCTGACAGCTGGTTTTAATGCTCAGTTTCTGAATACAGGCTGTGTGCATTTCTCTGTGGACTGAGCACTTTGATACTTTCACAGCATTAATATAGAACCTAGACCTGCTTTATAATCAAACAACACATGGACATCTGCCTTTAGACTATATGGGAAATTTCAGAGAACTCAGCCAACTCTATCCTCTAATGAAGACCATGAGATGCAGTCGAGAGCTCTGAAAAAAGCCCACTAATGTCGTCCAGACCTAGACCCAGACAGATTATTTTGTCAAGTTGTTTAATGTTTGCTTTGATTCATTTCAGTTATAGTACAATGGTTTCCCATGGCAACCTGTTTTGATATAGAGACTTCATTCATTCTCAGATCACTCCTGCAGCACAACACACTTCACTGGCTTCATCAATATGTGTATATTCCAAGCAATTACACTTTGGCAAAATATGGGACTTCTAGCTGAGCGCTGGAGCTGATCCCGTCGGGGCGGCAGGATGAAGAGTATCTGACTGTAACTGTGATTTCATTACAACCCCTGCTACATAAGCTGATCAGAGCAGGGAAACTTCAACTGTTTTATAGCTTTTATAGAAGGTAGATTTTGTGTGTATGAGTATGAAATAAAAACAAAACCTCAGTTGTGAAATGACTGGAAAAAGCCTATTTTCACCTGGCTACTAAAGTAAGACTATTACCTAGGGAACACAGACTGGACAGAATGAAGAATAGTGCCGTCGTCTTATCTGCTTTTGTCACAGCTTAAAAAACTCAAGAGGAGTGAAGGTGGCATTTAAAAATGGAAGAAATTTAAGGCTTATTAGACTCAAACAGACCCCCAGGGAAGATGGATAATGTTGAACTGTGATGGGAACCCAGTTTGACTGATAAATGGGTAATGGCCTAAATAATGATGAAGAAATGCTCTTGAAAGAACTACCAAATACAGGATTTATGAGACAGATATGATTATAGCTGGGCACTGCAGTGCTGTTAGACATTAATTAATCAAGAAAAGACTTACTAGAAAAAAAATGGATTAAAATATAAACTTATTAATAATGGGTGTTACAGTGTTTAAATATATTTTATTAGAAGAAGAGCAAAAATTACCACACCAAGGAATCAGTCAGGATTATGAACTGAAATGACTTAGAAACAGATCATTACACTGAAGTTATACACCTATAATTAGCGTCCAGGGCTATATCACGTTAGCCTCCTCTCTCAGTCCTGTACCTTTTACACACTGACCCACTTTTCCCACATCTGGACTCGTGGTGTAAAATGACACTAGTCATGTCTCTCTGCTCCATGTGAAGGCCAAGGGGGACTCAAACCATGACAGTGAGTCTCACTACAGGAGGCTACAACTGTCACTGCTCAACAAGAGGACCAGTGTCCTTCCCACACAGACACAGCTATATGGCCATGAGGCCAAACCAGACCACTATTATCTGGCTCGTATTTGACTGTCATGAGGAAATTCAGCCTGACAACAGCTTGTAGTAACAGATAGTAACCTTTAGATAATATAATATGTGTAAATAGGATGGAGACGTAATTGATTACATTGGTAATTCATTATCATATTTCTAATGAATAATTGAGAAGGGTATTTTGTTACATTTTGACCAGCATTATCTGACGGTTACTGCATTGTCATTGACCTTGCACTAGAGCTCTTCATTGCGCTGCTTCAGGTTTCAGTTCTGTGTGTCGATATGTGTATGTGTGATACCCGAATGGATTCAACTATTTGGTGCATGATGATCTTCATAGAGCAACAATTATGTTTTTGGTTTCAGTTAACTGTGAAATGAAACGTACTGCTCCTTTTTTTAAACTCTGGCCTTTCCAGTAATTGGTGGAGAATGTTTCCCTGTTGGAGTCTGTTTGACCTGACCACATCATGGATCAGGGCTTATTAGCCTCAGGTGTATTTGGACCATGGGTTCATTTTGGATCAGGTCCAAAATATTGGACCTGGGAAGATCTGTACTCTGTAGCTCCTCTGAAGAAAAACATTTTACTGATAAAGAAGATCACAAAAAACAAGTTGTTTAATGAAACTTAAACTGAGGTCAGATTTCTTTCAGTTCAGGCAACCTCACCCATTTGAGCTGATGGCTGATAGCTGGATAAGTAGCTGTAGGCACATATAAAAAAAAGCAACTGATGTTATCATGAACATTCAAAAAGAAAGAGGGCTGTGCACCAAAGGACCATGTTACCGCTCAGAAAATAAGAAAGACAGTGTTATAAGCACAGGTAAGAACCATGTTAGTGACCAAACATGCTTGGCTTCTTTGGCTGTTTTCTTCTTGCCTCTTGTTCACAGGCGCCAAACACACTCCAGCTGATGTTTGATTTATTTTCAACACAGATCTATCTCCACCCTTTATCCAGTAATAGATTATAAGCACTTAACTGCAGAATGTTGGCTAGATTTGTGAGGACAAGCTTACTGATACCAGACCACACGGTTCCCACGACTACTTTGTAGTAAAAACCTGCTTCAAACATACTGTTTTAAACATACTGTATATTAGATATTCTTCAGTGGATTTATGGCACTTTTAGCTGAATAGTGTGAAAATGTTCTGCACAGTTTGCAACATTTCACCTCAGCACATGACGCAGTTGAACAAACACTGTCTGTTTGTATTGTGATATCCTGGTGTGGGTGCCACCTCTTAGATTTAGTTGTTGTTGAGTTTTGTGTTTTGTTTTTTTTTTATCACTGCAAGTGAGACACATGTTTGCTGTTTTAAAAATGTGACACCTTAACCAGTTAGAAGTAGTTAGTAGAACATAAACAATACAATACAGTACAGAGAATTAAACCATGTCCGCTAAAGTCTAAGGAAGATCTCTAATATGGCCAGGGGGGTGTATAACATAGATAGTCTTTAGTCCTTATTTTTAATCAACTTTCATTGGTGTTTTATTGTAATGATATAGTGTGTTATCAATTTATAAAATTCAGTTAAAATCAAAGCTGTGCAGAGTAAGTTTTATAGTTGTTAAAGCTAACGTGTTAGCACCTACTTACACATCCAGAAGACACAGTGATACTAGCATTCATCCTGAGTTAAACTCAACAAAATTCACCAGTGAATCAAAACAGTCACGTTTTTGCCCAAACAACCAAAACAATAAGCTCAAAGATGCTAAAACGCACAAGAGGCTAAAACATACTATTAATATTGTTATATGGTTTCACACCTATCACTCAGCCCTACATTAGGTGTTCACAAATGAAGTTGTCCCTGTGTTTGTGTATCTCGCCCCCTCTCACCTGCTTGTCCTGGAGGTCTGATGAGAGCTCATAGCTCTCTGACAGCGAGCGGGAGCGCTTGATTGCCTCTTCCTCTGCCTGCTTGCGAAGGATGGACTGGGAGTGCTGGAGCTTGGGTCGGCGGGGCCGCAGGTGGCCCGGCAGCAGGATGTGTCCGTAGAGCTGGCTGTCCAGGTGGTCGGGGCCGAGCCCGCCACTGTGGGTCACTGGGACGCAACTGTAGCCACCGCTGGGGTCCACAGAGGCGCCCACCTCGCTGCCTGGAGCATCACCTTCCACACTGTAACACACAGAGACACACAGCAGCACACTGGGTTAGTCTGCTGAGTCATTTTCCTGAGGGCTTTGTGTTTCAGCATGAAGCACGTGACAGATGGAAACAGTGAACTTTGATACTGCTGGCAGGGTATAAATATGAGTGAGAGAATTTATAGCAGCAGTCTGAGCGCTGCCGGTTGTCTTTACACATACACGCAGAAAATAGCTCAAATCACCCCGAGCAGCTTAAGACTGAAAACTGTATCTTGATTAGAAGAAATTAAATGACTATGAATACATTATGAATACCAAAGAAACACATAAAGCTCAACTGACACTGAAATCAACTGCGTCTTAATCAGCAGCTCATTCTTTCAGCAAAAACAAAGCAGCACAATGTCAAGTGTGATTAAAGCATGTGAAGCGGCGCCTGGAATATTAAGATCAATAAAGATCTTTGTGTACTCACAGGAGCACAAACACAGACCTGGACAGATGATTGGATAAACCCTGGCGGCGTTGAGCACCGCGTGCCACGCCAGACTGCAGCGGCTAAATGTCAACCACAGATCTATTCACTTCCTCCACACCTCTTACACTGCTGTGATTAGCTGAGAGGGCTAAGGTGCACTGTGCTGCGGTACCTGGAGACATCTCACTAACTGCTACCATGAGGAATCAAAGCAGTTTTTACTGGAAGTAAAGACAGAAACCCGATCTGACTGCTTTTCTAATGTGTGAAATAACAAGCCGTCCCTCTCCAGAGACACACGCCTTGATTGGGAGAAGTTAAGACTTTTTCAGATCTGGGTGCCAATATAAGAAGATTAAAATGAATGTTATACTGTATATAGAAATTTCAAATGAATGCAGAAGCCAGCTAGGCAAAGAGGAACTGCTGACATGAGAACAAGGAAGGAATCTGAATATATCCTGAACCAAAGTGAATACATATTGGTATAAGTGTTAATGATGTATTAAAGTGCTCAGATTTCTTCTACACATATCAACACACACCTAAAACAGACGGTATGGATGTTACAGATGCAACTCTGCAGATGAGATGAGAGATTATGGCAGAATCCCTGCCATTAATCATCATCAGTTAACTTATTGTTATTATTATTATTATTATTATTATTACTATTATTATTATTATTATTATTATTATACACTTTTAAACTGGAAAACTCAGAAGACTCACATTAAACAGAATAATCAAAACTGAACAGACCCAGTAGACCCCAAGACGCTAGTTTGTGATTGTCATCTCTAAGCCTGAGCCTAGAACCTCCCCCTCCCACACACACACGCACACACACACGCGCACACATACACACGCACACACACACACATGCACAGAAGATGTTTCGCAACTGTTTTCACAGGCTGAGTAGTACTCCTGTGTAAAATCAGTGGAGTGCGGCTTTAAATACCTTTTTCATCACATTGATTGATATAAAAAAATCCAACACTGCAGTAAAGCAGTCCTGCTCGTTGATTTGCAGCATTGCCCATAATGGCCTATAGATGTGTCTTAAAGTTGTAGCTACGAGTATGGCAAAATCCTGACAGCTGACAAATTCATCATCTTCTGTTTTATTTACAGAGTAATACAGTAGAATAAACAGTCCCAGTTATGGCAGCATCTCTGTCGTCCACTGTCGTCAATGTTCGGCTGGTCGAGTGACGTCAAGTCAAATTTATCTCAAGAACACATTTAAACACAGCTTGAAATCAACAAATGCCAAAATATCCAGAAGTAAAACATCTGTCACTGTGCACGAGAACTGAATATTTGCATTTATTTACAATGCCACAGTGAATTCATGTTACAGGGTGGAAGCCTATTGTTGTCTACGTAACACCTGACCTTGTATCAACAGCACGGTCGATCAGTCTGAGAGAGGAAAATGTCTCCACTTCACCAAACAAAAGCAGGGGTGAGGCGATACCTTTTGTTTTTTATGTAGTTCCGGACCCGGACTTTAAAATTGACAGATGACTTCCTGAACTACATATTGCCAGTTAAAAACTATGGTGAAAAGTTTAGCTTTTCTACCTCAAAGCAATTTTTTTTTTTTTTTTTTTGCAAAGTCAGATCAATATTATTTAATTTTGTTTGTCAAAAGCTGATGGATGAAGTGGAACGGCTCAGAGCAAGGACATCTATCTAGAGACATCTATCACTATCTAACCTTGTCAAATAACTGCACCTCTGTGGGAGAAAGTGTCAAGGTTAGATAATAAAGGCTGAAATAAATCCTTTAATAGGAAAGAGATGTGATGTCCAGGAGAGGCTCAGAGCTGTAAACACATGCAAGGTGAAATGAGTAGTAAAAATGGCGCCTGTCATTATTCTGTACCAACAGACTACCAGAGGCATTTAAACCAACTTGTACATCATTCATGCACATTGGATTTTCAGTGAGAAAATATTGATGCAAAAGCTGCATTTAACATTTTGGTGGGATGGGAAGGATCTTATCACCTGCCTTGAATACTATCACGCCATTAAATGGCTGTAGGTCTGACCCCAATGTCTCGAAGCTTCTAAGCCTCAACTGTTGCCATGGCAGTCAACATCCTAATCAGTATTTGAATGCTGTGATTTTTTGTTTTTCAATTATAATATATGCATAACCAAAAAAACGCCAGATAGCCCATGAAGTAAGAAACAGTAATTGAACATTATTCATTAACATTAATTATTGGGACACAGGGACAGGGACACACATGACCATATGACAAGTTTACAAGTTACAAAAACGCTAGCAAGACGTTGAAAAAGTCTAACTTCCAAATTTGTGAAGATGATCCACAAAAACTTGAGTGTCAGATAAACCAGAGCAAACAGGCATAATCACAAATGTACGAGTGCGTCTGTAAGCAACAGCTTAGTTACGTAGCTCAGCCACCGCTGATGTTACTGTGACGCCTGAAGTCTGTTTTTTGTCCTCGTCTTTTCCTGTCTCTTATCAGCTGTCATCTGGAACAGAGAGGTGGTTTATATAGGGCCCCGCTCCACCTCCACCCAGGCTCAGGAGGCTGTTATCATGTGTCGTCATGGTTACAATTATAAACGTAGAGTGACTTGGGCAGGTTACGAACAGCTGTCTCTCGCTTGAAAGCGTGTTTTGTCATCGCACCGGTCCACCCCGACCTCCTTTGCAATGCAGACTTTGTTGCTCTTTATACAACATCACCAGCGTCGCACTCACTTCTGCTCCTGTCATAATTACTACAACCGGTGGAGGTCACCTGATGATAAAATGGAACTCTGGGTTGGAATAAGCTGCTTGGACAGACGACCTATAGGGCGGTTCTTTCAGGGGAGCATAGTGTGGACGATGTGAATCCTCTGGTAGGAGGAGTTTGCCCCTTCTGAAGCATCATTATGTCAACTAGAGGGATGACAACTGATAACAGACATTTAATAGGTGTTAACATTCAAAGCGGTGGCGTTATCCAGATCGGTGGATCCTAATCTGGGTTTGGGGTCCTACCGAGGGGGGCATAAGATAAATATATCTCGAGATGATTAAAGGCACAAAGTAAAAGAAAAATATTGTTCCACTGCTCAACTTTTTGAAATATTTCAGAGGGTGGGCCAGAGGGTGTCGTGTTGTACAGACTGTAAAGTCCCGTGAGACAAATGTGTGATTTTGGGCTTTAATAATAAAACTGACTTGACTGGACTTGTTAAAAACTGGCCAGTCGGACGTCGTCACGCCTCAGCTTAAAGTGAAAGTAAAGCAGCGAGCCTGGCTCTCTCTGAAGTTCAAAAACATGTCGTTTCTCATGCGTTCAATTTGTACACGAAATGTTAATGTGCTGGAACTGTTCCTGGACGAACAACAGCTCATTGTAGCTAAATGAATCACTACCTGACTCCAGCTCAGCAATAAACTCACAGACATGAGGCTGATACTGATCGTCCGGTAAAATAAAGTGACAAAGTTCCTATAACTTAGTAGTTTTGGAGCCAAAACCAAAAGAAACATTAACCATAATTCACAAAATGTCCTTGTCATTTGTAGCACTTCTGAAAGCCAGTGACACACATAAGCCATTAGAAACGACCTATTTTGGAAGTTTCGTTTTGACTTCCAGCCACGTCACAGCGAGGTAGGCTGAGGGTGTCATGGCAAAACAGCTCTCATAAAATGTCCCCTCTCTCCAAACTGGACACTCAATGCTCATTACAAAAGCTCTTCCTGCATCTTCATGTATCCTCAACACATTTTTAATCCTAAAAGGAACAATTCTAATCAGACAGAGTCCTGTAATTAGACTGGAGGGTGGGCTGCAGTGTCTGCTTCAGCAGCGGATGTCTAATTGGAAATATCCATTTGTTTAGATGGAGGAGAGGCTTATCACTCAGCGCCAAGCCTCTAGCAACGCAGACCTAAAGTATGATAGCACTTCAGGCATGTTTATGTCCTCGCGCAGCTGGTTGTGTTCAACTGAACAAGATGTTCTGCTCTTAGTTGCACTAAAAAGAAGCAAAAAAAAAAAAAGAAAATTCAAACAATAAGGACAAACAGCCTCGTCAAAGCAGGGACGGGCGGTGGAGGACGACCATTCACTGCAAAATATAGATGCTTTAAATTTCGATATGTATGGTCCCACTCTACTTCTTGAGGAACAGAGGTGTGAGTCACTCCAGCAGTCAAAGCGTTACTGATCCAATTCCCTTAGAAAGCACAGGGGAAGAGAAAGAGAGAGAGACAGAGAGAGAGAGAGAGAGAGAGACAGAGAGAGAGAGAGAGAGATGACTTTGGTCAGGCCCGCTGACTAACCGAGAGACTTCTGCCGTCTGTGCCAAGAATTCATCCAGCCTCATTAAAATTAATATGCTTCACCTCCAAAAAAAAAAAATCCCATTTCAAATCAGAGGCAAAATGGATAAAAGGGCAGAGGAGGAAGAATGAAAGGCTGCGGTTGTGAGAATATGTCAAGACAGAGGGAACCTCATTCTCTACCAGCGGAGAGTCGTCCTCAGATGGAGAGAAAATTGGGCTAACATCCATTGATGTAATGAAATGTCATCATAATAATAGAAGAGAAAAGGTTTGTGTTTTATCTTGACACAGTACCACAGCCGTGCACTACAAAGCCTCCCATTCAAGTCTGATGTGCAGACAGAAAACAACCTAAACTGCCAACCAGGAACTCGCATACAAGCATATACCACACACTACACGACTGCCTTCTAACAAACACAATTAGTGTCAGAAAGGTTTGTTTTAGGGATCCGCCTTTTATCTCAGTTACAGATCTAAGATAAAATATCTTGGAAACAATTTCCACTTGCAGTTTTTTCTCAGGGTTTTCAAGGCAATGATGCGTAATACAAGAAAGATAATGGCTGCAACTCATTTGGCACTCGTTGAACTTAGCCACTTGTAGCATTAGGGTGAGAAGTTTATATAGAAGCACTCCCATTTCAGCAGTTTAACTGACTCTGAATTGACTGCAGTGGTGAAGTACTTCCCATCCTGGCTAATTAAGATCCTGTAGATTGAGTCTGAATTACATTCTGGTTGTGGTTACAGTCACTGCAAGATAATTATCTCCTCCCGCAGAGACGAATGTAAATCTATATTTGAGGGACTGATATTTATGTCTAAATTCTATGTGTGTGTGCATGTACATAAGGTATTTTCTGAAGAGAATAAAACACAAAGAATAATCTATTCTGTGCTTAATAAATGTATTAAGCGTATTCGCTACTAACCATTAAGTGGATAATAATAACCTTTCTCAGACTCACAGATTCTTGCTCACATTGCCTCTCTTTCTTTCTTAACATCTCTGATTTGTGTGCTTTTAAGTTTCATAAACAGTCGCATGTCACACATGTAAAAACATGTACTAACACCGCTGGGGCTGTAGAGAGACAATGTGGAGACAGGAAAGACTGTGATTGGTCAGTGTGGGCTGCTTCCTCTGTTTCTGATGCCGGCGGAGACAGTTGATGATGAAGACAACATGGAGGAATCTCAATAAAAGCATCAGTGGTCTGCTCATTTTCAGTAACACACATTAAGCAAAGGCATCTCCACTTTGATCGCCACTTGAATGAATGACCGCAAACACAGAAACAGCATGCAGCAGTCTCTTATTCTGCAGTGATACACGGTGCGTAGTAATGCCAGCTACACACTGTCAGTATACGTGCAGCCCACTGTTGCTCTATACTACAGTGTGAAGTGAAACAGTTACTGCGGGGGAATATAATTAAAGCAGGACGGGATCATGTAAGACACATCTGTTTGGCGCTGCTGTGGTGCCACTGATGGGTGAAATGACACAATAAATTACAAAACAAAACCTACACTATAGGTATCTGCGATGGGTCTCCAATTAATGCCTGAAGTTTGTCTTCACACTCCTCAGCCTGACGGAGTGTTACTGTTTCCGCTAATTGGATAAACGGGGGTCGGTTATTTTTTGATTTTAACTACACCAGGCAAGTGTGTAAGCACTGGGAGACAGACTGCTGGAGACATATTCAAAAAACAAACGGAGGTATCCTGATTTCTTTATTATAGATCGAGCTGCAGAAACTGTGGATCTCTTCTGCTATCTCGACTCAACAGTGTTTTCTGCTCGACCCTCCCCCTGTGTGATGAACAACCACTTCTTTCAAACTCCTCAACCCTTGTCTCAGATTCACAAGACTCCTCCGGAGCCACAGAAGAGATTATACGACTGTTTTCACAAGAATAAACTCCGCGAGACGAGTAAATTCACTTTGACTTGTAAATTCGGAGAAGTGCCCTCTAAAATTGTAACCCCTCCCTGCTATAATGAGGCGACCGTCAAACAAATGTGGTTTTAAAAACTTAAAAAACACTGGTACCAGCGAGTTTTTATAACAATTACACCCACGTTAAAGGGCGTGCACCTCACCTTCACTCATGTTAGATTACAGACACCTACTTAATTCAAAAACCCACAAAGTACCGCAGTGTCCCATGACAGTGCATAAATTGCTGGCTGATAGAATTTTAATGATGTGTTTGTAGAGGAAGGTGGGGGTGGTGGAGCCAGCGGAGGGGGCAGGTGATGCGAGGACAGCTCCGGTGTCAACACCTCCTCTGGAGATGCCCTCCTCGTGCCGCTGAGTGGCTCTCCAAGCGGAGCTTCTTCTCACTGTGTCACTCCGCGGTGATGAATTAATTACTCCGACATGCCACTCACACACACACACACACACTCATTCACGCACGCACACGCAGCCTGCTTCGTTTGGTTGTCCTCGCTGCGCTGTGTATTCACGCTGACTGTTTGGCATGTTTTTTTCACAAGTGAGTAACTCTTAGAATCAGCCTAAGCAGATTAAAGACGAGTTAGAAGACACTGGATGAACAACTGAAATACAACTCAGCTGTGTTCACTTCCTTGGCACACAGCAGGAAAAATCAACTACTGGCTCATCAGTGAAGCACCACCCTTTGCTGCATCACTAATGAAGCGCACTTTATTTACACAAAGTGTGCTCTTTGTGAATGTCATCAGCAGCTCTGTACCCTGGCAATAAATCTGCTGCATTAAAGGCAATTTACCCAATAAGGAGAAACAGCAGTTTTTCTTGGACATTAGTAAATGCTTTCTCAATTGATCTCAGCAGAGCCTGAATAAAGGAGCGGACATTAGTGAAATGTACAATCTGCTTCACGAGACTAATCTGGAGCCAAATCAGTAAGTAAGTGCTTATCAAGCAACTATTAAAAGTATCGACTTCTGCACACAGCACCAGCACGCACACACACTCAAAAGTTGAGCTTACCAGCTGTCTGATTCCAGCTCCAGTAAGGACTGAGTCCTGTCAGAGGCGCACTGCAGACACCACATGTTGCCCTCTGAGCCCCTACGCCAGACCTACATCGCCACCCCGATCTCCGTTACTCCATCCCTGGGCTAAAATGAAGCTTTCATAACCACACGGCTCGGACACCTCTATCACTCTAGTCGTCTTTCATCCTCGCAAGGAGGGGCGTTCTCAGGAAGAGGGAGGGAATTCCTGCATAGGAAACTGGGTCGTATAGCAGCAGGAGTACTGGTGTCCCACAGATCAAGAGGGTCTTAAACAGGAAGGGGCAACAAGTAAGAAGTAAAAATGGGAGAGAGAGAGGGAGAGAGAGAGCTCTGGTGGCTTTATTAATAGTAAGAGGCAAGGATGAGGCCAGGGGAAACCCCTGGATATACCATTTTAGCTGTGGTGACTGAGGAGGTGTGGCGGCAGTAATGTGAGCTTTACATCCGTACAACTGTCTTCAGATGTCAAGCCTCCGCTTCATATGGAAGACATACACAGTCTCCACTTTACAACTGCTGATCAAAGTCTTAAAGCCAGTGATTAAAGCGATGCCATCACGACCACGGTCCTGTCACAGACGACGCAGAACAAGCAACAGCTGTGTGGCCAGTTGACCCACGCTAAGCTATCCTTTAAACAAACATGCAAGTTAATAGGGAATGTTTGACTCACATCTCCTCCCATCTCTATGATGATGTTTTGGGTGATTCCATAACCCCAACAACCCACACACACACACACACACACACACACACACACACACACTCCTATTCCCCTGCTACAGCCCACAATGTGAAGTGATGAGGAGGCCTATCCATTCCCGCTTAATGACATCATTATCCAAACAACGGGCGTGTATCAAGTGGACCGAAGATGTTATCGGCCAAGGCAACCATGCAGTGTGAAGCAGTATGATAACAGAGCTAATAGGTTTAGTTTGGGCAGAGATACGCCGCGACTGTAAGGCCATCAAGATGTCGGATTCTGCACTGTAGCCTTCAGTGAAGCTCAGACATTTACAGAACATACGAGCCTCGAGAAAACAAAATTCTTAATGACCCTATATAATGTGGAAAAATAATCCTAATTACAGTACACAATAAGAAAGAGGGGACAGGGAGTTGGTGCAGAATGCCTCTCTAATGGGCCGTTACAGATCTTAATAAACAGGAATAAAATGTCTCCCATATGGTGAAGGTTCATGTAAAGTGCATGAAGTAAAAAACATTTTTAAAAACAAACTATAAAATGTGGATAAAAATTCAGTGAGCCTCAGCTGTGGAGGTGCAGCTCTGTAGTCCCAGAAAATGTGATCCTGCATGGTTATAAGTCTTAGATCAAATCTGAGTTTATATTAAAGTAGACCCTAATTTAAACACCTAGACCAACACTATCTAAGCCAGTTGTCTCCTTTAGCATTAACCACGGCCGTGAAGCCCAACGTAAAGCTGCAGCAGTTAACACCCACTTACATGTGTTTGAGTGCGGAGAGGGACAGTTTGAGGCAGCTGCCTTTGATCAGACCTTGGGTTATTTTTGTCCTCCTCATCTTTATCTTGACAGTGAATAGCCAGACTGTACAGACAGTAGTTGGGAGAGATGTGAGGTATTTTTACCTCACGGATGAGACTGAATCTGTGCCAAATGCCCAACGGAGGTGGGACTCTCGTCAACAAGCCACGGCTTTGTGACAAACTCAAAGTTTTACGGACTGCACTGTTAGGCTGATAAACTTCACGTTGTGATATATTGGTGCCACCAAAATGGCAAAGAAAGGCAGCCAATGGAAAACCGAGCTGTAATAAGAGTAGTAGTAGTAAATAGTCATTGTATCGTTACTGTTACCTCATTAATATCAGTGTTAAGAACATGGTATGTTTATACAGACAGAATGAGCCGATTGTAAGTTGTAGTAACGTTTCCAGAAGTGTACCAGTACACAGTGGTTTACATTTAAAGAATTATAATGATAATTCGCTTTTTTGTATCAGACTGACTCCACTCTCATGTGTGTGTGTGTTCAGCATGGAGCTGGAGCCGGGGGAAGCTGCTCTGTTCAAAGTTCAAAAATACACCAATAGCGATCATTAGTGAGCAAAAGCTTAGTAAGTAAGATGTATCTGGTTCGGTTAATCTGTACAAAGAGCATAAACAAGAATGTGTGGTTTTTAGGAGGATTAGCTCTTGATGAACAACAGTTTCTCCATCTGCCTCGTACTTCTGTTGAGTGTTTCTGCTGGTTCCCTGGCGACCGTACACGCCCACAGCAAGACTCACAACTAAAATGTCAAACTGCTGTATAGAGCAGAGGTTGTCACGTGGACCCCCATGCCTCGTCAGATAAGAGAACTCCTTCACAGACACCGCCAGTCAGCCATTAATCTACTACTGAACTATTTCAACTCACTTCATCCATTACTGTTAGCAAACTATTTTAATTTCTCCAGTTTTCACATACTCTAAAGATTTGGTGTTAAGTTGTTACAGATGACTTCATGTGGGTTTATATATTTTTTATGGACTGCAGAAGCACCCGCTGGGTAGAGGCACCCCTCGGTTGAGAATCACCGGTGTAGATTATAGAAGTTGTTTATGGTTTTTCAGATTTATAGATTTAAATTCAGAGGCTATTCCACCTCTGCTGACTATGCTGCTGGTTCTCAAACACACCACTTTTCATCAGGTTTCCCTCGTGACCTTTGAGGTGCGTGTGCGGAATGACAACACCTGAAGAAACCTGACTGGACTGTGCACATGACAGGAATAACTGAAATATACTCGAGTCATATATTCTAGTATTATGACCTTAATGCAGGGAAGATAGTTGAGGCGGTGGTGACAATCTCTGTTTGCTTCTTTGCAGCAGATGGCTCTTTTAAGGGTTTGTATTGCAGACACACCTGCCACACTCTGTCTAGACTTCCAAAGTGGAAACAACAGGATCCTTCGTCCTAGTGTTAACCTCTACATCAGCTCCTGCTCCTCAGCAGGCCAGACGAGAGGTGTCACAGATCTGCTCTGTAACTATATGTACCATTAAAGACCCTAATCTCCTTCCACACTCCCTTTTACTCCATCTGCAATGTCCAAATCGCTTCTCTTCCTTCAACATTCAGGCTGCAACACGCCACTCCCACGGCGGTGATGAATTTCACATATTGCATGAGACTGATTCTCATCCAGCAGGGACGAAAATAGAGCCAGTGACAGACACTGCATTTTCTGCTCTGCTTGGTAAGTAAATTGACCGGTTTGTGTGAGCGCACTGGCTGGAGACAAATGTGTCTGCACGTCCACCTCCCCAGATGCTGCGGTCTGCAACCCAAAACAGCAGCAGCAGCGCTGATGAGAAACACGAGGAGCTCTGCTGAGATTCACCACGCAGAAGGAACAGGGAGCTCTAAAAAAAAAATATATGCAGTTACATGGCATCAAATCATTTATATGCTATTCATATAGCATTTTAAAAGCCCCGCCCCCCACCCCAGCATCCACCTGAAGAAGAGCAACTGCGATATTGTGCAGCCAAAACAAAGCATGGGGACATTCCACAACTTCAGTTGGAATGATTGTTTTTACATTTTAATTTTAATTTTCAGTGATAAAAACGATGATGATGGGACTTTTGTTGGGGTTTGAACCAAACAAACATGTTCCTTTAGGTCTGAAGGAGATGATTTGTAGGCGTGGGCGTCTCTGTAGCAACACAATGCTCCATTTATGTTGTGACACATTTTACCTTGATAATAAAAATTGTAGCTCCTGCGATATGGATATTGCACTTGGCCATATTGCGATTTCAATAATATGTGCAGCCTTAATTATATTATATTGTTTTAATATAGTAAACACTAAACAATGTCCTCTATTATACAGCAGTTATACTGAAGTTCTAATCGAACATTGTGAAATGCATGGATGGACCCATTTTGTCTTCTACATTACATCCAGAAAATACATGCATCGTTTTCTCAGAATCCACAAGTTGTGAATGTCCCATGAACATGCAAATTTAAATCCTGCATAAACAATGCTAACAGCTGCAGTATATAGAGAGGCATTCATTGGCTCACAGCTGAAAGTAAAAGTGACATAATGTGAAAAATGAAATCTGAAAGTGGGTTGGACATCATGAAGATAATAATCCAATAAATTCATCCAAAAATCAAACGATAATCGACAAATGAAAAAAAATGAATGGGCTTACCATCACAGCCTTGTCTGCTACAAAACACATTTACATAAGACGAATTTGTAACAGCAAATATGCTGTGACAGAAATATAATGCCATCTAAATTACGATTTTTACAATGTATCTGCAAAACTTTCTCTGACAACATATTTCCTTTGTGTTCCCTACAACATCTGCCTGATATAACCAAGACCCACCTTATTCCCTAATGTTAACAAACGTCTTTTAGCAAGCTAAGGCTAACCGCACACAGTAGGATACAGGATGCAAACACTTTATGGACTGAAAAAACAAAACCTTGTTTGTGAATCTAATCCAGACAGCAATTATGTTTCCAGGGTTGAGTGTGTTTGTTGTAGCTTGAAATACGAGATTGTATTTGACCTGATTCCTTTTACAATCAACTCCACCTTAATTAAGAGCCAGAACTACATCTACACAAACAAGCATGCAATTAAACAACAATTTAGAGCCAGTAACAGAGTCATAAATGCTGTTTTCCATTACTCTACACCATCTTGGACTGAAGACTGTGTGCAGGGGCACACCAGCAACATGCCAGTACATTTATAACTATCTTCTGAGTAAGCATCATATCCTGTTTACAGACACTGGGGAATAAACTCATCTTGACATTACCATGAAGATCTAGACAGCCACTGCCCTCATGCTCTGGCCAGGCTCCATCTGCTTCACCCACATCCCAAATGAGTGTGGCCCGGGCCTGGCCCAGCAGGCGGACTGTGTCTCTGCTGTCCACTGTAAAGCTGTTCACTTCAACCCTGTAATCCCCAGAACCCACCCACATGTGGCCCTCAGAGGGAGGTGGTGTCCCTGCCGTCTCAGCCTCAAGCCTCTCCACCCAGAGAGACTGAGAGAGCGGAGGAGAGAGGCGTGCATTGGGCTTGTGCACCCATCATACATCATGCATTTTATCAAGTCAACAAGCTGCACAGTCAGGAGCTGGCACGTGAAAACACAGTTGATGTTTTGTTGATGACCATATGGCCCTGAATCTGTCTAATGTTTATGCTCTGCTGTGGTAGTCGCTCTGACCAGGGTGCAGCATTCAGCTTATCTCTGCTAATCCTCCAACCGTAACTCTGCCTCCACCCTGTTCCTGAGCCGCCCATAAGCTGTAGTGCCGAACCGACACCATTAACCCGCAGCATTGTTGTGAGCAGCGGATACCGAGCTGTCTCAGGCAGAGGCTGAGGTGGGTTTAAAGGATAGTTCCAGTTTATAACAACCTGGGTCTTATTTCTGTAGTGTTGGCCATCATTTCTATCGGGTATAATGACACTCGCTAAAGTGGGTAAAGTAAATCTGGGAACTTGGTGAGATCACGAAAACAAAGTCTGACAGGATAGGAAACACGAGCCGTCAGAGGGTAAGAAGTTAGTCGGTAATAATCCCTACTTACACAGGAAAACGATACGAGGGAAAGTACGTTGGTCAAAGTTCAACCCGTCTGAGTACAGGGTGTCCACAGGGTTCACCGACACCTGCTTATACCACAAAGAACGCTAATTTTAGACCCATTTCATAAGTATATGTAAGCCTAAGTACATAAGGTAAACCAGTAGAAATGACCTAGAATTATTTACTACTTCTCTCTTTAAGTTTTGTCAATACTTCCCAAAAGTTTATAACAATAATTCCTAATAATATAATTAATTTAACCAACAAACAATAATCAACTTAAATGCCAGATGTGAATTTGAGATTAAAGTACTTTAAGAGGCAAGTTATATATAATGTTACAAAAATGTATAGTAAACTCAGCTCAGCAAACTTATTCTTATTGTCTCTCCTGAGTGGAATTTGCTGATTTACAATCCTGCCTGCAACCCTGGTTAGACATTTTGACCTCATCATCTTTAATAGAGTACTTTGACATTTTGAGAAATACACCTATTTGATTTGGTGTATGAAGAGTTAGATGAAAATCTCTGTGTGTTAAATATGTGGTCAGAGCCAGGTGATAGTTAGTTTAGCTTAGCAACATGACATCAAACAAAAGGCAAGAGCTAGCCTGGCTCTGTCCAAATAAACCAGCGCCTCCAAAGGTGACATTTCTTGACCGAGCTGAGTGACTTCTTAGTGTCTTGCCATCACTATGGGGTTGCCAGGCAACCAGCAGAGACTACAGTAAATTACTGCACCCAGCCAAGAAATAGTACAGCACATAACCCCCTGTAAAACCACAACTTTGGCCTTTAACCTTTGTAAACTTTTGCTTTTGTACAGATTAAACAAACAAGTCAACATGTTACTGCGGTACCTTTGTAAAGGAAATTCAAGATTTCAATAACGCCTTCAATGATTTTCTTTTTACGTATTGGTTCAAAGTAAGTTTTGCTAACCCATGGGTTAGTTTCAAACTTGTCTAATCATCTCATTGTCATATTTCTTTGACCCATGTCTGACTCAGCAATGTCGCTACAGTCCCAGATCTCAGCAATTAACCTGTTGAGTCCAGTGTTATTACTACTCATGGGAATGGTGGCAAAAACGACTAAAATAAGAAACTAGATTTATCCTTGAAGTAATCCATCAGATTTAATCTCAGCTAGACAAAATAAGATACACCTCCACCTCTGACTCAATTCCCTGGCATACAGTAAATCCTTGTCTCGTAGTGTTCCACAGCAGGGTTAAGTTGCTATCGTCAACTCCCATCTTCAGTGTTTGTTATTGTCGGGTCTGAACGCTGTACAGACAGTCCCAGTGAACCCTGATGCTATCTGGTGATTCCAGACAGGAAGTGTGACACTGCATCATCAGCTGGCACAGGAAGTTCAGCTAACTGAGATTCTGTCCATAGAAACCTCACTAGCAATCAGATTTCAGCATGCCAAGTGATACTAGATAACATGCAGCGAAGCAGACAACTCATCACCTGTCATGTACACACGCAACATGCCTTTCCCTCACACAGGAGACGCAACAGATCCTGACATGTTTAGTTTGCACTGAAAACACATGAGAGCCTTGCAGTGACGTAGACCTGAGGTGCGTCCGGACGAGCTGCTTCATCAGTATTCATAAACACTTTGCTATTCCGGGAAGAGCGGCCGAGCTGAGCGTGCACAGACTGTGTCTGAGAATGGCTGGACACCTGCTATGTTTGAAGGAGGAGAAGACAAAACATGAAAGCTTAGAGGGGGATGTAAAAGATGAGGCAAGTTAAACTCAAAAGGGGACAGGTCTCTGCACCACGCTGGTGAAGGTTTTGCAGGTTTTGTCCATCCTGTTTGTCCTTTTCTGTCCTTTGACTCCACTGAACTCTCCAGGCACAAGAGGCTGCCGTGAATCAAATTTCAACATCTGCTTCTTCATACCAATAAAACCCTGGAATCCTAACAACAACAAAGTATTCTTGGAAGCAGAGGGAATGTTGAATTTTCACAGCTGGCTCACTGTGGTCATTTGTTGCCACTTGGTTTTGCCCATATGACCCACATTAATGGGGCGAACACTCAAATTTAAATGTTCTGAGTTTCTGAAATCCAGATCAAAGAGTCTTGCTGTAATTGCTCCCAAGTTTTTGCCTGACACCCAGGCACGGTCTCTGAGCTGCTGACTTTAATGGTTATTTGCATTAGTGAAGTTTGTTGGGCAGAAAATGTGCATCTTTTGCACATTTGCAGGAGTTCATAAAAGTGGTTTGAGGTTTTAATGGGATTTTTTTATATTTCTTTTATTGAGGCTCCAAGGTTGTGGAGCTGCAATTAGCAGCTACACAAATACCTTGGATCTGACTCGATAGGTTGTTTGTGTCTGTGTTTGGTCTGTCGTCAGCTCTGTATATTAAGTTGTTTTTTCTTGGCACCAAGTGGATCAAACTGGTTGCGTAAAAAGCGATTTAACTCCAGGTGGTGTGGAGAAGTTTGACGCCAAGTTTTCACTCCCCTAAATGTTCCACACACTTCTGCAGAAACTGTGTCTCTCTGTTCCCACTTTTTTCTTCTTCTGGTAGCTGTTACAGCCTGCACATTCACACTCTCTAGAGATGAAGTTAAATTTCAGATTGCAAAAGTCATGAGGAAAAAAATCACACAACTCTGTACTTAATTCAACGTTACACTGAGGCATTGATGCCATTTATTATGACGACACTACAAGAAGGGTCCAACAATCACCAACAGCCCACCAACTGTACGATAGACTAACCAGGCCAGTGTTCTACAGGGAAAAAGGGAGAAACAGACGAGGGATGAATTATCTGCATAACCCTCAGAGTTCCTCCCAACCTCCTCTTTCTCCCTCTCTCTCCTCTTTACCTCCCTTCCTTGCCCTCCGTTGCTCATCCCTGGCACAGAGTGGGCAGTGCTGCTGCCAAAGTGACTGATGGACAGTACCCTCCGCTGTCCAATCAGAGCTGGACCATCAGGGCAAAATTGTGCAGTCTGAGACCCTAGCTGAGTGGCCTTGACAGACTATAGATCCGCCTGCTGCCCCTGCTGCTTTCAAGGACGTTTTATCCAGACGAAGGAAAGGAATTGGGAGCTCAGGAGGAGCAGCTGTACATCATTTGCTGCGAGGCACAGGACTGAAAACTGAAGGGGGGGGGCGACCATCTATTATCTACCACCAGGGAAGAGCCAAATCCATCTGGCTCAGGCCTAAAAGGATAGTCCCCAAAATGTCACAGACAGGACAGGAAAAGAAATGGCAAAAAGCAAGGTGTTAGGCTAACACAGAAAATGAAATGTCATCCTGTATTACAACATAAGGACAATAGTTTCTCTTCGGAGCCAACACCAGCGGGAAACTGATGAAGTGAAGGATTCTCAGAGTTACAAACAAATCAAGCCACAGAGAGATCGCAGCGAGGATGACAGACATAAACCTACCTTTATAGAACAGATAAAGTAGAGCTGACTCCAGGCCTGTCAGCTAGCTTGACTTAGTGTAACCTGACTGGAGCGGGGAAGTTAAATCTCCACAAAGATGTGCAGGTAACAACAGCGGGACTCCTCTCCTTCACACTGATGGGTTTCCAGTGGAACGTGGATCTGGTTCTGGTTATTGTGGCTAGTAGGCACCACCCAGCCTGGCTCTCCCCCCGCCAGCTCCTGTCCCGTCCCTCTTTCTGTGGTGTTATTACACACACTGAGGCTATTGAAGGACAGGCAGCACCTCTGTCTACACGCCGGCTCTGGGCGCTGTTGATGTTGGCATCTGCAATAAAGGCTGCCTTTCTCTTTCCTGCATGTCCCCCCCTGCCCTCCTGCTGGAGTTTTCACCTCTGCCAAGGAGAGCTGTGAGGCTGAAATGGAAGAAAGGTTGTGTGGATGGCGTTGTGCTGGCTGTGTGTGCCTGCCTGTCATGGGAAGGGAGTGGCAGCCTGGTGTGACACACTTGATTACCCTGGCTGATTGGGGATTATTTTTGGCTTTCCAATGGCACCCTCCTCAACCTGAAACTCTACGCTGTGTTTTCTTCTATAATTATCTCATCCAGTTGTCACATCAGTTTGACTGTCACTCATCTGACACCGAATTGTTCTCTTTTTTTTTATTTACTGGAAAACATGCTATCACATAACCAGCACATGACACCCGGAGCTCCCCTATCTTCCTGTAAATAGACACGCTGGGCGAACTTTAAAAAGGGATGTAGTACAGTATGGGACTCTGAGGTTACAGCATGCGCTATGTTACAACAAAGTGTATTACTTAAAGCTCCGCTAATCAGTTTTTAAAAATATTATTCCTATTTTTTTCTATTAATCAATTAAAGGACTACAGTGTGTGTAATGTAGAGAGTGTTGCTTGTAGCGACAAACCAACAGACTGCAGCCCCCCTTTATCTAGAGGGAGCTTTTAGCTAATCCTTTTGGTTAGCTTTACAGCATATTTACAGGACAGCTTATTTACACCACTTTCTCCAACCAGCAACAGCAGGCAGCGATGTTCAGTGAAAAAAGCTCAGGCCCGGAACAAAAATGTTTGACGGACAAAGTTAGTGACGAGCTAGCAAAGAAAGTCGCATGTATAGCGAATAAAGAGCCAGATATTTGTCTCAGGAGTAAAAAAAAAAAAAAAAAAACGCAATATTTGCACAGACTTCAAATAAATACAAAGGCCGCTTCATGTCTTCTGGATGAGTAAATAAGCAATTATTTGCTAGCGTGTTAGCCATAGAAATGTTGGAATAGGAAATTCTCATTCTCACTGCTGATGCACTCTAAGACTGCCCTGATGCATTATCAGTAAAGAGCTTACAAGACACAATCTACAGACTCATAAAACTAATGCTGTAGCCTGATCACTTCACTCCCATTGAGTGTATTTGCTTATATTTCAAAGAGGGTTCTCTACCATATGTTAAAAGTCAATCTCAATAATTTACCTCACATAAAGGCTTACAAATGGCCGCCTTAAATCGCGTTCTGCGTCATCAAATTGTTGATAAGCCAGTAAACACCACATCTGCATTTCCGATCTAAGCGTATGCTGTCCTGTAGGTCTGTGCAGTATTTGTAATTAGACTAATTGTGAGTCCCATCTGGCAAAACTGTCAATATTAGTCTTTATTAGCCACACAAACAGGTCCCTAGTGCGATTCATGCATACCAACATATACACTGGCAGTCAGAGTAACTGAGACCGAAACATGAGATCTTTTAACCTGCTATTAGTTTGCTAACAGTATGCTGTTCACCATGTTCTGATGATTAGTTCTCCTACAATTAAGACATATCTATTATCTATTATTTATCTAGGCATAGCAGGGGCCAAGCAGGGGCCACCAAAATGCTTACTGTGTATGTTAGTATATCCTTAGCACATGGACTTTGTGGTGAAGAGACCTTCGGTTGACTTTTCTCCTACATATCCGTTTTCTTCCTCTTGAGCACTTCCTCTTCAGATGTGACCTCTGCTAACCTTCTGAACCCACACTTCCTGTCCATGCCTCCAGACAGAGGAGCCCTCTTGCTCCACAATCCTCTGTATGGACAACATGCGTCAGCTTGTTGCACTCATGTCAAGTGTGTCGAGTGTTTGTGCCGTCAAAAGAGATGCCTCTATTAAAGCTCCAAATCATGACAAATCTGGGCAGACAAGGAGGGTGTTGTTCAAACATGCAAGTCATGGTGGTGAAGTACAATACAAAAAAAAAACATTACAGGATGTGAGGTGTGTTGTCTTATCCAAGAAAAGGAAGATATATGATTATGCTTGATTTAACACAGATCCTCAGCACACTGACAGGGTCAGTTTCACTTATGTGGAGGAAGAACACTAAAATTTCAAACAACTTTCAAATCCAGTGAAATATGATGCGGACAGTCAGCAGAAGTTATTTCCCTAAGATAAAAAACACATGGATGTCATGAGGAGAAAGGATTGGTAATTGTTTTTTAAGGATGAGAAGGTGAACAGTACAATATATCAAAAAGAACAGGAAGGAACATTTTGTTACTCCGTCCCAGTCATCATTTCCCAGAAACTACTGTTGAGAGCCTCCACTTCAACCATTTGTCAACAGCGTTTTATTGCGGTGAGTCCCGCATGTGGGACTCGGTGGGACATAGCTTGACAGCGGTAGGTAGAGTGAGGGAAAGCAAGACTTGAGAAGCACTGACAACTACTGCACCCCTGGCTGTTTTTTGAAGATGCCAGTTGGTGTCTCAGTCAGACTCCAAAGGCGAAAATTCTCCCAAGACAATAATGTTTTTCTACAGGAGAACTGCAGGAGTTCCTGTCTCCCGAGGCGATGAATGTGGTGTCTGACTATTCGCCAGCTGAATGGCCTGACAGGGCCTGCCAGTGTTAAAGTAATTGCCAGGTATGAGCACTCCTCCCTACTGTGTCTCCCTTCCCTTCCCTGAGGTTCACTGTGACGGCCTCCTTTGCATGGAAAGAGATTATGACCAGGCTGGAATAAGACTGAACTGAAGCCACTGAAATTTGTCATGCACATGCTGAACTTGAAAACAATTATAGCATAGATATGAAGTTAGATTGGGAGTGGAATTAAATGTCCGTGGTCCTCATGGAGGAGTTCTTGAACGTGACAAGCTTTGGACTTGCAAGCCTGACACTGAGGTTTTGAAATGATCTCTGTCCATTCTAACACGCCTGAAAACAAATATCACATAGCATCACATTAATGTACACTGGGCATGCTCATGCTGGTGTAAACAGGAAGCAGATTGTCTACTCTGCAGGTGGTTAGTTACAAAAAATGCTACAAATGAGGAAAGCAACGGCAGTTGTAGCGTTAAAATGCAGACTCAACAACAGCTGCTAGCAAAGACAATAAGGTCAGGAACACTTGTAATTCCTTTTCCATGTTGCTTTCACCACTGGTAGTCATTACTGATAAGACCCAATCAGGTGGTAAACGTGGGTGTCTATGTCATCGTTTCCTCAGTCTCAGTTTCTGCACGTCCAGACTACAATGCAACCCCGGAGGGTTCAAGCTAAAACGAGGCCAGCAGCGTTTCTGAAAGTTTCTGTTTCAGCGGCTGAAAAACTCTGGACATGTCAGTGTGGAAGTAATCTGAGTTATGACTCCAAGACAGAGCGTGAGTTTTGGCACAAAATGCAGCAGTTAGGCTCTGAAGGTTTGGTTATTGTATTTAGCCTGTTGATAAAGGTACAAGGACCTCTATTAGAACACCAGCATGTACACACAGCACCCCCGGCTCTGGTCTATGCTACACTTTGCATTTCTCTGGTCCACTGGCATCACTCATTCACACATAAATCACTCTCGGATATCTACAATGAGGCCTGAAGTTTTCTTGGAAAGAACTGTGTTTGAAAGATTTGAATTGTCTCTTGACTACATCATCTTCAAAAGGAAATCCATTTACTGCAATTCAATATTTAGAAAAATACTCTTGTAGGAATTTTGGGCCATTACCTGTTTAAACAATGAAGACCTGATTTTTCATCTCCAAGCAAGATATTCACCTCTGGGGGAACAAATACAACAGAGTCTTGGCGCGAATAGAGCTTGTAAATATCTTTCATTGTTGTTTAAGTTGCTGATGTGCCAGTTGGATGGGGATTGATGCAACTTCTATATTCAAGCTCATTTAGTCTTATCTGCAGTTGCAAGCTGGACTGGGCCCAGGGTATTAAACCGACCCATCTGGAGTGCACAGTATAAAACACTCTAACCCCAGTCAGTGTAGGAACTAAATCAGATTCTCATCTTATTGTGAAATGGCAAGAATGAGTCTATAAATGAGCAGCTCTTTGCTCATCATGAAACAGAAACAACTCCAATAGGCCTCTCTGGAATCCAGAGGTGCCTCTCTTCACATTCCAGTGGAAGTGAAGCTGAGCATCTCTGCCTCTGGAAGTGTTTTCCTTCGGTGAGAGCATAGAGAAAGGCCAGCGGCAAAACCACAATCACCACGGGCCATTTGGCTACAAACACAGCGCTGTGCTACAAGAGGAAAAACAAACAACTTGATTTGAATACCATGTGCTGTACACCTCCGATAGGTTACTTTTGGCTACATTGTGGGAGACACCTGAAAAAACACTTGGAAGCACAGGTGATATATCACTGTCCGACAATGAGAAAATACTGTATAACCCGACTCATGTTGAAGGAACAGGCTTCTACCACTTTATGTCTTTATTACTCATGCCAAACTCAAGCCAGGGATGTTGCAATTTAGGGTCAGCACCTTAATGCATGTCCAGCACCAGTTTATTGAAAGGTTGGCTTTCAGCACTTGCCCCTGTAATTCATAAGCACAAACGAACCCGCAAGGTTCAATCTTGAATCAGAGACACAGAACAGTTTATGCACCGCACCACGCTTCATGTGAGTGAACTTTTCCAAAGCACAAACTCAAGTCTCCATTTTCCTTGGCAAGACTAAAGGAAAAGTACACCCACTAAAAAAGCTCCATTCAGGTTATGAGCAGGAAAACACAAAAGCATCCCATCTGAAGACGCCAAACACACTCACAGAAGCAATCGTGTATGTTTTGGTGTTTATATACGTTTTCATATTTTGATAAACACGAACATATGAAACACATCTACATGTGTAATGCTTTTTTTCTATTAAAGCCCTCTCATTCCTCTCAGCAGTAGCACACATTTGCCTGAAGTGCCAACACTTCAGTGAGAGCTGCTAAGCTAGCTAAGAGCAGAAGCCACAAGCCTGCAGGATGTCTTACTCTGAGGTTAAGGATCCTCTCCAGACATGCTTTAAACTCTCCAAAAATCCTCTGCTGTGATTAAAATTTTGCTTCACATAATTTTCACACATAAAAAGCGATAAATATGTAAAACTGAGTCTGAAGCTCATCTCGTCTTACGTCCTCATTGAGAAATTCTGGATCAGGCCTTGTGCCCCGCCCACCACCTGCCTGCTCCAGGTGGACAGGTGAAAGAGCAGAGAGTATCAAGCAAACATCAGAGATACTCAGCCACATGTTTGAGCCTCAGGCAGACCCAGACTCAGGAGTTTCTGAGGAGTGAAATCAGCGACTAGTCAGTTAACTGGTTGTGTTGTTTGTTAGCTTGTAAGTGGCTCTGGCTGACAAGGTTTCAGGTTCAAGTTGACAGGATTGGTTCCTTAGGTTTGTGACGTATGAAACCCTGGCTGTCTGAAACCGTGTTTATGAGACTGTCATTGGTTCACTGCAGTTCAAGGTGGTAAATGCGCTGCCATGGCGTTGACTGATTGTTTTTCTCATGATACGTCTTGTATTATATATAAAAAAAACATATGGACATCGTTAACAAGGTTAAAAACTTGATTTTCATGAGGGTGTCTTTAAAACAATCTTCTTCATAAAGAGATGCAGCACACACTCTCTACAAACCCACATTTCACATGGAGTTGGTGATTTCACCTTATTTCGCTGTTAACTTGCCCCACAATTACAGTGTTAGCCTGATTTCATTCCAACCTCATCTTCAGCCAGAGCCTGTAAAAACATGTAAAATATTCCCTTGTGCCGTGACTTTGCTTTGACTTGCAGCAGCTACATCTCATGACTAACTGCCGCCTTGTTGTAATAGTGAAACTAAAACACTGTGACACACCATCGTTCACAATGTACATCATATCCAGAACACTATGTCTACTGACAGTAATTGTGGTAATAACTGGAAGAGACAGAGCGAGCACCAGCAGAATAATCCCCTGCAGCTTTTCCCTGCCACATGTTACTGTGCCTTATAGCAACCTGTTGACACCAATCCCAGAGAGCCAGTGGGCCAATGCTGGGCATGCATAAACAGCCTGTAATCCGCATTGCACACTGGCTGAACCACGCATCTTATCACTAGGCATGTGAAAGGCAGACAGCTGCGTGTGTGCAGAGGGCAACTGGCCTATTTTGGCTAAATAATCACGTTCACATCTAACATGCTCGGAGAATACAATTCAAACTCAGGAGGATTTTATGGTTTTGTCCACTTTATTTGGTCAGATGCAAAAAATGGTTGTTTTTATACATGGTAAATCTACTTAAAGTATAATTAAAAACGATTCAAATCATTTCAGAAGACTGTGTTGATCAGCACTAACTGTGTGTACTGTGTCCCAGTTCAGGGGCGGCATCCTTCAGAGGCTGCATTTCAAGACCGATTGTATCACAGACTAGACTGTCCCATTTCAAAGGCTCCTTCAAATGCGACCAAGAAATCCGCCCTCTTTTTCTTGGGCAACGAAGGATCCAACATGTGGATTCTTCACGGCTCACCCTATCCCAAGATTCATTGTGTGCCGGTAATGAAAGCACGCAACACTGACAGAGAGCCCGAGGATTATACTTCTATAAGCAAGTATTGGATTTCAGCTCAGTTCAACAGCTAACGGGTCAACTGTTTAAATCAAGGACCTTAAAACCTCAAGTTTTTTGTAAAAAACAAAGTTACGTGTTGTCAAGGTTGCTGGGCGCTACGGTTGTGCTTTGCGACAAAACGGTAAGGGCGGGAACAGCTTGTGACGCTAAGTGAAAAACCTCTGTAGGCCAGACCGTCTCATTTCAGTTCGGCCTTCGCGGTCTACAACGGCTACGAAGGACCACACCTTCGGAGACCACGTCCTCTGATGGATGAGGCCTCTGAATTGGGACACATCGTATAGATCATCTGTGCCTTCAGCTTATTTATCATGACCCCTAGAAACATCTTAGACAACGACAACCTCTGGCATCTATTAATTATGACGAAATCAAAGGACAAAGTCAGGTGATGTTCTACAAAGACAACTCAGTCCATGTTAGGAGGAGGTCAAACACAGGACTTTGACATGGGTACTGTTAATTTCTGGTTCAAATCATGACTACTTTTATCCTAAAAGTATTACTATAATGCATCCTGTGTAGACAATGATGGACTGAAGCTGCCGCTGCTTTTACGACGCAGCCTGTGTAGACATTGTGTAACAGTCTAAAATTGGCAAATCTTTTATTCAAAGGAGCAGGATTTAGTGAGCAAGATTACCAGTCACACCAGACATTCACTGCCAACGTTCAGCACTTGACAATACAGACACATTTTGATTGGTACTCCAAGTATGGAGGTTCCTGTGTCAGCTGTGTCCCACCAGCCGATTGTATTGTATAAACCCCCCCACTCTCTCCAATGATAAGCAATGCCATTTTTGCCAAGAGTAAAACTAGACATGATAAAATGGTGACCGCCGTTCCTCATGCTTACAAAGTTTAGCATGAGGAAACCGACCCCATTCAGTGAGTTCTTCAAACAGATCTGGTATCAAATCCACCTTGGCTGAGCACATGTTAAATAAGATATCACTCTCACAGCCTAATTGCTTATTCTCTGCGTCAAATGAGCCACATCGACTCAAATTTGAAGATACGGAGATACGTCCTGCAGTTTTTAACGACTCAGTGCCAAAGACTTAAATTCTGTTGAACCTGAGCAAACTCCAGTCAGAACCATGAGGCTGGAGAGGAGTTTCCTTGTTGTGATAATGAATGACAGGCCAGCCCTTCCTAATGCCTTTGAAACGCAACGCGAGATGACTCATCAGACGCTTGTCATAGCTTCCTGGCTCCCTCTCGTCTGCTCCGAATACTCCTGAAAACTCCTATGATGGGCCCATGATTTATTTAACACATGCTGATGTATTTTGCATTAAAACAGCCTAAATGCTTCAGTGCACTTCACTGGTGGAAAAAGCTCCTCCAGCCCAGATTTGGATGCATTATCCTCTCTCAACACTTTTTGCATCATCAGTTTTGTTTTGCCGCGGACGGCCTGGGTTGCAGATTCAAAGAAAGCAGGAAATGTTTTAGTAAATGTTGGAGAAGAAAGCAAATTCCTTGAGATATACTGAATCTAAAATCATCAAAAACATAAATTCACTATACTACACATCGATTTTCGGGAGCATAAAACAACAACAGCACAGCTCAGCCCATTTTAATTCATAACCACAGAGGATTTCATCATTGTAGAATTATCTGATACCAAGCAGCTTAATGCTGCATAATCTACCCAACCTGAAAATCCTGCCCCAGAGGATATAAACCAAGGACCGAAAAAACAGATCTGGCCTCAGAGATGGAATTATATCCAGCAAGATCACACAAGTCACACGTAATCCTGTGCCCTGGGCCAGAACCCCAAACTCATTATTGATGAATTAATGTGTGCTTTGCTAAAACCTATTAAACTGTATTAAGATATGCACGATGAGGAGAAATGTTGTAAAGCTGAGAAGTGACTGCATGAGACTGACACTCCATCTAATTTGCAGTAATGGCGAGAATGGCACAGGAGCCCATTCGCTTTGAAAGTTGAAATGTTGTCGAGGTCAGCAGAGAGCAGCCTGATGTAATGAACTATTCCTGGGCCTGCTTAAAGGATCAATAGGGATTCATCACACGCCCGCCCTGTGCTCTGCAAAAGAGCACAAGGAACCAGGATGCAGGAAAAAAAAGAGACAAAAAAAAAACCAACAATCAACCCTCCCCACCTAGTCTGTAAAGCTGCTTGGAGGACACAACAGCCTCTGCATTAAGGGAGAGGAAAGAGAAAGGCATGGGGACGGAGGGGGGAGGAGAGAGAGAAAGGACAACAACAACAGTCAGGCACTGTCTGAGAAGTTGAAACGTCCCTTCAGCCCAAGCTTGCTGCGAGCTGTGGGTGTCCTCCAGCGCAAACATCAGCTGCCATGACATCAGACTATGGGAAGACGGGAGGAGGGAATGGCTGGGGGGTGGGAGGTGGAGGGTGGTGGTGGTGGTGGTGGTGGTGGTGGGGGGGACATGCCAGTGCAGCTGCTGCAGTCATCACTGCCAGCCACCTGCCTAAGCTGAGGGTGTAAACAGAGCATGCAGCCCGCAGCACTCCTCTCTCCTCTCCTCACCTCACACACAGGACACACACACACACACACACACACACACACACACACACGGCAGAAGTGCCTCTAACAGAACCAAGCGCAGAGGGTAGATGACACGAGAGAAATACAAATACAACAGCAGAGACACGAGATGTGAAAGCAGCAGCCCTACCGGCAGAGAGAGGCAGCGAGCAGCCCGGCACACAGTCGACACTGGCAGGATGAAAGGGAGGGACCATCCTTACACATTCACCTCCAGCTTCTCAGAGAGACGGCTCGGGCCCTCTCCACCCTCTCTCTATCTGCCTCCTGTGCTTTGAGCCTCTCTCTACCCCCCCTTCTGTCACTCTCCACATGACTCTCTCGGCCCCTCCCCTCTTCACTCTCTCTCTCTCTCTCTTTCTCTCTCTCCAACCCCCCTGCCTCTCGGCGGAGTTGTGTCCAGCCTGATGCAGCCCGGCGAGTCCTTGCCTCTTACTGGCACTGCTGCAAGGTCAAGGTTTGTCTTTGCACCTCGTCCCTCACAGAGAGAGACACGACACTGAGAGAGAGAGAGAGCAGGTTTTTAATTCACTCCGTTCACCGACCGACTTCTTCCTCCCTGGGTGAAGGTGTGGTAATTAATGAGATGAGCTGCTCTGAGTCTGATTGCAGGGAAAATGTGCAGACCTCTCTGGCAGTGAAATGGAAAATAAAAAGGAGGGTAAATTGTGACAAACAAGCAGCAGCACAGACAAAAATCAATCATGCTTCTGAGAAAAGGTTTTACTTTCTGCTTTTCTCTCCCTGAAAGGCCCCATCAGCAAATAACACAATGACACAAGATAACTGAGTAACCTGAATTACACATGGTGAAGATTTTGACACAAATAGTGGTGGTGATGGTGGTGAGTTTCAGCAACAAATGACGAAAACAGCAGGGTTAGGGTTGGATGTTTTTCTTACAAAATCCCAGAGAAGCCAGATTCTCAAATGCCAAGTGCTGTCTAAACACACGTTTGTATAAATAAAACAGTCTAAAATAAAATGGCAAAATTATGATTCACATCAGGTCGCAGCAGGCCTTTTAATCCATGTACCTTCATCTCAGTCGATTTCCTTTTCTTAAACAAAATTCTGGAAAATGAAAAATGTTTATAGTAAATATTTCTAATGATCAATGTTTGTAACAATGTTTTAGTACTGTTTTCTATTCAGTTTTGTTCTCAAAATAGAATTTTGTTGTTTTCTTATTGCTATTTTTCACACAGTAAATCACACATCAGAAAATCCAGTTTCCATTGGTACAAAATGCTAAATTGGAGCGATTTTAAATGATCTTTGTTATCAAAAGATGAACTGTAATATTTAATCTTTTCTGTTCTCTCATTGTTTTATTTCTCATTGGAGTTACTCATAAATCACCTGTTTGCCTATCTTGAATGAATTATAATTTCATTAATTCATTACCTAAACCACTTATCTTTTAGGCTGGACAGCTGACATCAGCCGAGGGCGGGGTAAACCCTGGACAGCTCACCTGTCTCTCACAGTGTTTTGGACTGTGGGAAGAAACTGGAGTACACGGAGAAAACCTACTGAGAACATGCAAACTCATGGTTCACACCCAGAACCTTCTCGCTGTGAGGCGACAGTGATAACCACTGCACCGCCAAATCTGATTTAAAAAAAGAGACACCACAATCACTCAGGTCTCACGGTGACTATTGTTTCACAACCATGGACATAACTGTGGTAGTACTGACACAGCGTAGAGAAGATCATCTGACAGACGGACGGAACATGCCAGTAGCCCTTTTCCACCACATGGTACTGACTCAACTGAACTTGACTCTACTCGCCTTTGTTGTGGATGGTATCTAGTACCTTTTTTTTCCACTATCACCTCCACTGAGGTTCCAAGGGAGCTTGAAGCGAAACCAAAAGGTGATGTGAAAACACTGAAGACAACTGACTGATCAGAGAGAATCATCACTACTGTGTCAAGACGGGAAGTTCTGAACAAACCTGGCATTGTTAGTTATTCCCCCGAAGGATTCCAAATCCTCCCCCATTGTAGCAGACAGGAGGGAAAAGACAGGGAAGTCAAGGGATAGTCAACGAGAGAGAAAGAGCCACAAACAGCTCTTTCTATGCACCTCCTCCAGCTGATTTTGAGTGGTTATTGTGAATGCTCCGATTGTGAATTGTAAATAAATAATGTGTGATGATAATAACAGTGTGATGATCAACCATCAGTCAACATTTAAATTTGTCCAATACTTTGGTTTTATGACCAAATTCCTACAAAACTAATGACATTCCCATTATACGTGTGTGTACTGTGTGTCGTGCAAATGCAAATGTTAGCATGCTAACACGCTAAACTTGAACACGGTAAATATAATACCACCTAAATATCATTATGTTAGCATTGTCACTATAACCACATTGGCATGCTGACATCAATATTTAGCTCAAAACCTCAATGTGCTTTACAGCCTCACAAAGCTCCCAGCATGGCTGCAGACTCTTAGTCATGTTTCCTGTTAACAAAAGTTAAAGTTAACAAAAGCTGAGTTTTGTCTAAAAACAAACAGCCATACATGAACTTTGCCTAAATAGAGCAGGAAAGGAAACAATCTGAGCACAGTCAGTGGTAACTTTTGGCCCACATGCCTCATACAGATTGAGATTCTCTACTACAGCACAGCAGCACAGCGTAGATACACAGGTGTAAGCTTCTTCTTTGCTAAAAAACGATCACGCCATGTCTTACACATTGTTCAAACTGTCAAAACCTTCTGAAAAACAAGCTGATGATTCAGCACGCAGCCCCATATCTGACAGTACAGGGAAGGAAAACTAACAACCACAAAGAGAAAAGCATTTCTCAGAAGATAAGACTTACTGTTGCAACTGTAAACTGCAGCTGGCATGGAGCGGCATTAATATCCTGAGCGAGCCTCTCTATCCACCTGGGAGGAAGTTTGCCAGGGGTCGTGCCCCCTTCTTACTCGGGCACTCACAGGCCTGTTGCCAAGACGACTGGTGTGGCAGCACGGCTGTTGGAAGTGCCAGCAGTTACAAACAGAGAGACCGAGGGAGAGAGTAGAGACTAGTTGCTGCGCTCCAACCACTGGGCCTATAGGATTACTGGTAATGGGATTTCCGACTAATGGCTCCTTCTGACAGGTGGCGTCCCCGTTTAGCTCAAGTTCAGCTTTGGCTATAAAAACATTGCTGAAGTTTAAAGCTTTCCTCGCCGGTCTCTCCTTCCTGCAAAAACATCTTTCTCAGAAAGCTTTTTATATCAGTGTGGAGACACCACAGCAAGCACGAAAATCACTACCAGTAGGTTCAGATTCCCTTTCTGCAAACCAGTGATAATCCCTCTAAGTGAGGGAGACTACTTCATAGCATTGTTTTAAAGTTTTGTGTTTATAAATATATTTTATTTAGATGGAATATTAAATGAGTCATTAGAACCACAGAAAAAATTTGACCAAATTTACGTCTGTGTTCATAAACATTACTGAAGTTTTTTTGTTTTTTTTAAGAGTTCAATAAAGAGTGTGAGATCCACTTACTGAAACATTTCCCAGTCTTTCAGCTACATCCCATGGCCTTCATCAGTGAGTAAAGTTTGCTGGGCAAATTCCCTTTGCTGTTAAACACATTTTAACTGGGTCGACATACTTAGATAGTTTTTTATTGTGTTCTGGCGTCAGTCTCATGTTAAAAGACCATTTGTGCTTTAAATGGGGATTCCAGTGATTTTTGTATTGCATTTTCAAATATTTAGAACTTGCAAAACAAAAAAGTTAAAAATAGTGATGAGGCCCAGATCTTCAGGCTTTTAGTCTCAGTCAATATCAGCCTATGGACTACTTATGAATGGACTACACTGTTAAATTTAAATGCTAGTTGACCATGTTTTTGCATGTGATCAAAGCTGTGCATGTGACACTTAACAAGGCTGCAAGATTGCAGTAAACACAGTGCTATAAAATGATAATCCTACCGGTTCAAAAAAAAAGTGTCAATGATGCTAATCTGCAAATCTCCATTGCTAACTGAAATCAGAGTCACCCACACAGGAAAATGTCACTGAGCAAGAAATAGCTGCCTGATGATGACAACAACTGTTATCTGCTGCTCCCTGTTGTTAACATGCATTTTAGGCGAAGGCGTGCAGCGTTGGTTTGAACCCTGCTGCAACTGCTGGCCTCACTGGATTGACTGGAGTTAAGCATCGTCCTCAACAGCAGCACCTCAACCACTTCCAGTGTCACACGGACACACTGAGGGGAAACTCTGACATTTCCTCTGCCACCTTGACCCTCCTCGCCTGCATCTCTCTCATGCACATTCAAATAAAATGTACGTTGTCTAGTTTTCACTGAGGCGGGGGCAGGGCAGGAAAACAACAGAGTCAGAGGGAGGCAGAGCTGGAGACAACAGAGAATGACAACAATAGCTGGAGGCACGTCATAATTTAATGATGCTAATGAGGATAAAGCAGCTTGTTACCTTTTCTCCATAAGCCTCTGAAGGCAGGACAGCTTGTGACATCACAGGGATCAGCAGCACTGTTTCACACATTGCAACATGAAGTAGCGGGAGAGGGCGTTAATGCCGTGCAGATGGACACAAACAAAGCCTGACCTGAGTGCCAGAGGAAAGTTATGTGGATCTATATGCCCTTTACATCTAACTCCTTTGGTTACATGAACATTTTAAAGGCCGGGTAAGAACAAAAGCTTTTAATCTCCGGTCTGTTTTTGAGGTGCTGGTTATCACTTTTCACCAGAAAGGCAGTTCCAACATGTTTGCAATTTCTCCTTTTTATTGAAGAGAAAAACCGATTAGCAGCCCTCATTATGCAATATGTCTCTGTTCTTAACACTTTCTGAAGTCCTCACTTTTTTTGGTTTGCGAAACCATTACAGCTGAAAATTCCTCCCCAGGGTCAATTCATGTCAGCCTTAGCTACACCACGCACTCACACGACACCTCACAACATCTAATCAATACATTACACTGTGGTTAATAAGTCACTGTGTAAAACAGCAGCTTGTCTGTGTTGTAAAAGTTGTAAAGCAACTTTGATTTTAGATGGAAAGAGATTAGAGGCAGAACAGTTATCGTTCGACTCCCTCTAAACAGTCTCATCTTACTGTAGAGTTTCCATACTCCAGATGCGAAAAAGTATAAAAATGTTTCAGCAGTATTAAGTGTCAGGTGGACCTATTTTTCTGCTCTGGCTCTCACCTGGAAGGTACGTACAGGATGACCTAACCATGTGGCCGGTGGAAGCTGTCGGGGCCTGAGGCAGCCTGAGAGGAACATCTGCCAGCAGACACTACTCAGGGCTGAAAGGTTTCATTTGAATCATTTTTAGATTCTATGCATTTAATCTAAGTCAGTAAAAGAAATACAAATATATTTCAGTTTGCTTTGTGTAAATGTAAATGCAGCAATCTTTCTCAATAGAAAACAATTTACAGTTTAGGTCAGAGATTTTATTTTGGTCTCTCTTCCCTTCTTGCAGCCTCACGGATGTATGGTCAGGCTGCAGTTTACATCCATGTGGGTCCAGACTCATGTAATATATGTAGTAAAAACTACATATATGCAAAATGCATTAAGTGTATTTGCAGAATATTAGGATGTCACAGTTAAGTTGACCTTTGACCTTCTGGATATAAAATGACTTCATATAAATTCTTGTGTTATGATGCAATACTTATTTTGTAAGGTCATAGTGACTTTGAACTCTGACCTTTGAACACCAAATTCTAGTCAGTTCATCCTTGAGTCCAAGTGAACGTTTCTGCCAAATTTGGAGAAGTTACATCGGAGTGTTTCTGAGATATCACGCGAAAGGGACAGACAGATGTTCACGGCTGTCACCAGCATTAAAGGCATGAAAAGCATTTCCGCAGATTAATGATTATTTGTCTTGTCGTTGAACGTCGAGCATCATTGTGTTAAACCAAACCCACGCTCATGACTGACATGTGATAAACACAGCGAGGAACCACACTGATCCTATTAATGAAAAAATAATGAATTTCGGAAATGGAGAGAATAATTAACAGAACTGAAAATCAGAAAATCAGAAAATGTAAGATGTTGGAGTAATTGCTTTGGATATGAGGCCCTTAATTAAACAGCTCAGAGGGGGGTTGTAATTAAACTCGGACAGATGTAGAAATTACATAATAGAGGTACAACCTTGAGAAATGGTCAATGTGTTTCAGACTGGATGGCTAGCCAGGCAAAGTGCGCAACTGCCTCGGTACCAGGTTCACAGTTTGTCAACTGTTTGTTTGTTTGTGCTCATCTGGTTCATTTTAATTTTGTGTGGGAATACTTTAATATGCACAACATCTACCGACATGACCAGGACCTTAAGGTGGGTCCTGCTTCACCATCTGAATGAAAAGTGGGTCCCTCTGTCACAATCTAGTTTTAAGAGCTTCATTATTTTAGAGTGAATTTTCCTGAATTAATTTGTGTTAAATAACATGACCACACACCCACTGTTGTAATAATTCAGCGTCCTTAGTAAGTTAGTGTGATTACCATGGCACGGCAGTTTGGCACATTCCACAAAGGATTCAAAGACACTGTTGGTTCAAAATAATACATATTCCAGTAAAACGTGCACAGACCCACAAGGAAACCAGCAACTATAATAATATACTGCACATACTATATTTATAGAAACAGAAAGAGAAGACATGCTACAAGCCTAAACTTCCTACTGATGAAGGACCAGTGCCTCTTCAGCTTTCAGGTTTGGTGGTTGTGTTGAGCAGTGACCAGCAGAGGGTGTCATTATTCCAGTTTTCAGGCCCTTTCAAGCTCAAGAACATGAGCGGCACTTTGATATTCAAAGCCAACAAGACAATCAGAATTAGGTGAAAACCCAGCAGATATTTGGCACATGTGACTCTTACATCATCCAAAAAGAACACCTGATACCTCTCACTTCACACCTGTCCTTCTCTTTATGCTTTAAGACATATTGACTGATGTAATCCTCTGGTCTGCACCAGAAATTATAATTGGGGTGAAGGGGCTTGCATTCTGATGAGGCGGAAGTAGATTTTTTTTTTTTTTTCTGTCCTCTGACCAAAGTATTGTCTCCTATAATTTTGAAGCATCCCTTTCTTCCCCCACCAATTAGAGCCAAGCATGCTGAGTGAGGGGGAGGAGAGAGGATGGACCATCTCCATCAGCCTGCTAACCACTCAGGGGAGCTCATTAGAGTGGCCTGCAGCCCAGAGGCTTGGTGTTGTGCTGGCACTACTTCTGACACCACGTCAATACCATCGGCTTCAACGCCACTGAGAAAAAGAGCTGGAATGAGACAGCGAGAGGAGCTTTCAACTGCATCTCCTGACAGCCTGTCACAACACTAAGGTGTCCAGATGTGAAGTGTGACTACGCTCCTCAACAGCGCTGATGACTCATGAAACAACTTCCTTTAAGCGGCCTCCTGGATCCGCTAATTGAATCAAGGGTTTTGGTACAAAGAATAAAGCAATTTATGAGGATGATAGCTGCACAAATCTCTGAAGACAGTTCACACACACCAGGTTGCTGTAATCACTCCGGCACTGATAGAAATAAAACAGCGCTTGCTCAGAAGAACACCTCTGTATGCCCCGTACAGAGTCAGGCAGCGGCTCTACAGCAGCGAGAATCGGAGGCGATGAAATCCTCCGCCTGTGATGTCGCGCCGGAAATCCTCCGCAGGGAGAAGACGAGAGCCCTGCTTCTGCTACGAGAGGGCTTTTGTCAAAACATTTAACAATATGCTCTGTCGTAGGTGTGCTAACAGCAGGCTCTGTGATGGATCCACCAGCTCAGCCCCTATCACATGGCAGCCCTCCTTCACTCCAGAAAGAGGTGTGTACTCGTTTTGGTTCCGGACGGACCGTGGTTGGCTGGCATAGCGAGCTGTGAAGCATGGTGTACAAAGACCTGGCATGCCATGGTGCCTGCTTTGAGAGATGACTACAGTAGGTGCTGGATAAGGTCCACTGACTCACCATGACAACAAACGGCAGATGTTTGTGTGTGCAGGCAGAGCTAGAATTAATGAGTGTTTACCGTCCTGTGCAGAGAGATGTTGGCCACATCCTGCTGTCAGGCTGCTGAGTGCCACCTCACCAACCAGGCATGATACATCAGTTGAAGGACAGATCTGGTTTATTACAGCTTGGGTCCTATTTTCATAGTTTTGACTAACAGTCTTGTCAGGAACAAGAACACTGCAGTCACCAAGTTCAATGCTGAGATCATAGCAACACTATAAACCGCCATATTTTCCTCTTCTTCTGTGTTTTATTTGAAGTGTTCATCCATAAGTAGATTTTATTTGTGGTTTTAAGAACCAAAACCTGTCTCAATGTAGTTTTACATCTCCTCCCTCAGGCTTCTCTCTGGAGCTGGTCAGCGAGCCAATCAAAAGAGAGGAGGCTCTGAGCCTCTCTTCTGACTGTTTTCTGAGTGATTGAATAAAAATGTAGCAGCTTTCAGGTAAACACTTAGAAAAACCAAGTCCTGCAAGCTTGAATGGTGGGTCCAGGTTGGAGGGGCTTGGGGCGTGGCTGAGAGCAGTGACTGCTTTGTTGTGACGTCACAAAGTTACAGAAGTCTCATTTTAAGGCTCAGTTTCTGAATACAGGCTGTGTGCATTTCTCTGTGGACTGAGCGCTTTGATGCTTTCACAGTACTAATATAGAACTTACAATCAAACAACACATGGATATGTGCCTCTATACTATATCAGAAGTTTTAAATAAAATTTCAATGGGGCGAGAAAATCAAGCAGTTACACAAAAACAGTTAACCAAAGAGAAAACAAAAGCAAACGGTTAGAATTATTTTATTTAAATATATTTATTTTGCAAAATGTCTGTAGTAAATGTCTGACTCAACTTTGTCCTGCTGTATTTGCCATAGCTGTACAGGTTTCCTGTGTTTCTGTTTCACATCCAAATAGAAATGTTTAAATAACGACGGCTACATTACTGGTTTGTTGAGAAACTGATAACCTGACTGACCTGTTGTTGTTTTTGCCAAAACATTCATTATTTACTCAATTAGTCAGTCAACAGCAAAGATTTTCTTTGTCTTATGTAATGAATTGAACAATTGGGTTATGGACTACTTATCAGACAGAACTTATTTTAGCATCTTATTTTGGGCTTTGTTTTATCTCTTTGTTTATTTACATATCAACACTATGTTCACTATCAACACATTTGTGACTTGCCAAATGTGTGAATTAACAACATTTCCCCATTTCCATTTTTTCTTTTTAACAGAGAAAATGATTTGCATTTTGAAGAAAATTTTATTTTCTTGCTCTTGCAAATGAGTTGTATAGGAACGTAATGTCTAGGAGACATTGATGGAAAAAACAGAAGCTAAGCTCTGTGACTTGAATGTAATGATAATACATGGGCCAAACCTGGGGCTACTGTGCTCCCACATTTAGTTTAGAGAGTACAGTGTTATCGTAATGATCTGAAGGAGGGCCAAAACAATAAAATAAGACCCTAGTTGTAATAAAGGAAAATGTCCTTTAAGCTTTAGCACGAACCTGCCACTCTCAGTTTATTTACAACACATTTTACAGTGCACATGTCACAGTTCTGTACAGACAAAGTTGAGCATCACTGAACAGAATATTCAACATCCGTTCCTTTGACTAAATGCTGAGTTTGTACAGGCAAATATTAGACAATTTCATGGCATGCCCTGTCACACAGAACACAATACAAGCCCGCTTTTGATCACTTTATGAACTGTCTTACTTCGAGACTGTCAAGATATTAGTCACTGCAAAACATCTGTCAAATGTGTTGTCTCTCGTGAAGTACAATGCAAGTCTCCCTGAGGTTTGTGATAACTTTCTTGTCAAACAGTGAAAAACTGACAAACTGCAAAGCCAAGAAATTACTGAAAACAAGTCAAAGAATTGTTTTGATGGAGAAAGTTCTTTTTTGTTTTATGGAGATAGGGAACATACTGTTACAGTATGAAAGCTCATTTCTACAGAGCAACTCTCCTCCCTGTGCTTCCCTGCAGACACACAGCTTGTCACCAATGTTGTTAGATGCTGACATTTGGTTGAATGTAAGATGTAAAGTCAGGTGACCAAAGCTCAATGCCAGGAAAACATCCAATGACAATATCAATTTGACCTCATGAAAGTTGACGTTGCATCGTTAAATAACCAAAATCCAGTGTCTTTCAAACGTCTCATGACGCCATCTTGACATAAAATAGCAACATTCTAGTCATGAGCAAAACCCAAGTCTGCTCAAGTCACAATGTCAGTTAGCCAATGTTAGGTTTTGACATCAACACGATTTTCATTTCCAACCAATATTCAAGTGTTAGAGTCGTTAGAGTCCAACGTCTTTATGACGTTACATTGACATGGCTGGGTTGATGGAGGACATCAGATTAAAGCTGAATTAAGTATAAACTGAATAATGTGATCGTTAGCAGCTTTTTGAGAAACTGTTGTTTTCAAGCCAGAAAATGAGAATGAGGGTAAAGTCAAAATAAAGCAAAGGGTAAAATGTCAACGACACTCATTATGTTCCTGATGCCCATTATGGTTTCAGTTGTGTGGATAATCTGCTATGAATTTCTAATGAGCTTTGTCTTTCCTGTGTCATCAAATAGTTTATCTGCACAATCCATCAACCAAACATCTCAGAAATGGAGGCAAGAAAGAAATGCATTCACAAAGTGGTTCATATAAACACGCAAACACACACTTATGAAACCATTATAGACCTCCAGCGCAATTATCAACACCTGGATCACACAGCTCTTCAATCAGATACTAATATCTGCATACTGCATTCCCAGTCTCTCATATCCAAACCACACCCACGGCCACAGAGTGGCATTAAAAGCTAATCAGATGTTAAAAGGCTTTTCATTAGGGTCAGAAGAAGACAGATTGGTGTGTGGGGACCACTGACTGTGCAGCAGTGCTGCCCAGTAATTACTAGTGGTCCACCACCTGCCCCCCAGTTACACTGCCATCTCATCCTACTGCTCATAAAACACGCTTCCACACAGCTGTGTACTACTCACATAATAGCTCAATTCACTGTCGTGAAACTTTCTTTCTCATCTATACTGGCTTTATCTTAATCTACTCGCTTTGTGTGGGGCAATCAGAGGTTAACCCCTGTTTTACAAAGGTGGCGGATGCTGCTTTTGTGTTTACACAAAGGTGGGATATGTAACAGAAGTGGGCTATAGGCACATACTCTAGCAGCCATATTGAAGGTTGGCTAGGAAAGCTAACTGTCTTTTTTAAACTCACAACTTTAGCTGTGCCAATACAGAAGACACATTTATCCTTCATGACAAATATGATCAACTTAGTGTCAGTAGTTAATAAAGCCAGCTTGTTAGCTAGCAGAGCAGTGTCATGCTAAGTTATTGTTAGCAGTAGATAGTTACATGTTAAATAAGCTGCACTCACAAAAAGCTAAAAAGTCTATAACCATGCTAGCCAGCTCTGTGTTGCTGTACTACATGGTGCTTTGAGCTAAATGTCAGCAAGCTAACAAGAATGACAATGCTATCATGCTAATGATTGTGAGGTAATATTTATGCTAACCTTCTTAGTTTGGTGTGTATTAGCACTTTAGCACAGAACAGCTGATATGAGGGATTGTGGATGCTCCATGTGCTTTAACATACGTAGAATACAAAGAAACAATCATTTAGTATACCCAGGCCTTCAGCAGCCATACTGACGTCTCCCAGCCGAGTACATTGGATGGAATAGCTAACTGCCTTTTTTAATCTTTGGATTTGTCTGTCAGCAAAAAGGGGGTTTACTCTTCAATAGCTACACATGGAATGACTAAGACTGAAACTGTAGTGACACTGTTCTTTTACGTTTTTAAAATATATTTATTTATGCACAAAAATGTATCTACTAGACACAGTGACTGCCAAAAGCCCCTGTGACCCGTTTCAGGTTTATTCCTTCACTGCTGAGACTAATACATACTAATGCAAGCATAACCCACGAAACATATGATCGGTGATGTTGTGTGTACTGTACTGGATGACTGCTGTCTGGATGAGCAGCAGGCAATAAGGCAGGGAGCAAATAGATGATAACTAACACACACACACACACACACACACACACACACACACACACACACACACACACACACAGACTCTGCTGCCAGCTCCATCCTCCCTCTTCTGAGGCCTCTCTCTTCTCCCACCCGTCCTCTCAATCTCCTCCGCATTAATTATGACATTGGTAATAAAGGAAACTGTTTAACGGGGAGGAATTGCAAATGAGCAGGAATTGATTGGGCCTTCTCTCATACTAATTGATTGCAGACTTCAGCCGCAAATAATAAAAGAGAAGGAGGAGGAGGAGGATGTGAAAGAGAAAGAGAAAGAGAATTAAAAGTTGAGGAGAGGGGAGGGGAGGTCAAAGGCTGGTGGCTGGTCCACCACTGGGAGGTGTGGCAGTGGGAGGAGAACAGGCAAACAAGTATTCACAGTGGATAATAATTTGTTGGCATTTCTGGTCGATAAATAAAGAACATTAATCACAGCACTGATACTTCATTAACGTCAGTTTTTCTCAGTCCTGCACGTATAATAATTAGCATTAAGTGGCCTGATGCAAGACACATGCAATGAGAGTATGATATACAAACACATATAATTCAACATTTAGTTGAATGTCTTGAAATCCAACATGACTTTCCTCCAGCTGTAATAACAGTAATGTTCATCTACTGTTTATACCACTGCTCCTGGCTGATACAATTTAAGAGTGAAAACAAACCCCAGAGTAAACACTGCCAATGATGGATATTTTCCCAGAATGCAAGGCCAAAGGGTGTGGGCAAGTAGCAGGAGGTGTTCCAGGAACCATTAGCCCCCCATTGATTAGCTTCGGGTCTGCACATTATAAACAACGTTGCTGTGACTTGAGGTGACAAACAAACCTTCAATATGTTAGTCATTCTAAGTTTTCTCAGTAATGGGAAACAATATTTACTACAAGTGGGTTTTTTCTTGGTAAACTTTATGTTTCTTTGGATCAGATTGCCAAAAGCTACCGAAAGCAGTAAAGCAGTTTGTACAACCATCCTATTGTAGGGAATTGATGTTAAAAGGGGTTTTGATTTTAAAATCAAAGACAGAACCTTTGTGAATGATCTTAAATTAGAAAAATACCAACTTGTGTTTCCTTCCCCAACCACTCCACTTGACTTGCCTGTGGTTTGGGGCAATGATTTGAGTCAAACAGTGTTTTAAGGAATTACATAATATATGACCAGCCAGTGGGCGGTGGCACATGTTCGGTTCTGTGCTGAGATAATGTGAAACCCTCATTCATTCTGCACTTCAGTGGAAATCCACACGTTGTGTTTTGGGTTAGTTATGCATACACACAGTCACAATCTGGCGAGTGCTCGCTCCAGCTGTTAGGTGGAACTTAGCAATCCTTTCTGAATTTACAGGGATGGAGGCGGAACTGTTCCTGAGGAGAAAATAATGGACTTTCTGATGCCATACTGGGAAAAGCACTTTGGAAGCGAAAGGTCATGGTGAATATGGCCAATAGCTTAGATTTTAAGTGGTTGCAGGATCCTGTGAGAACGCTGCTGTGTCTCTAATCCGTCAGAGTGCCATTAGCAGGTGACACATTGCTGTTATCAGAGTCAGGATGAAGTCAGGCTTCGCAGGGCAGCCGGGGCCTGACCGAAGGTACCCCCCTGGACCATTGACAGCCCAGGTTGGAGCCTAGCTGGCCAAGACAGAGTGATCTGCGCTCAGGGCCACTGTGGCCATTAATGTTAGATGAGCCCAGCTCCATTGAAATGCATAAAAGATGGACGAAGACCCCAGGTGGCGGCTGCGTCCCTGACTGCCCCTGCTACTGTCCGGCCATTATTGACCGAGCCACGGGTCACCAGTGATGCTAGGACTGGGCCAATTACGGAACTTGACAGTGATTAAGAAGGACTCTGAGTGCAGCAGTTGCCTGAGCTACAATGACATCTAAGTTATTACGGTGACATTTATTCATTGTTATAGCCATTTAAATCCATTACAGTTCCATCCAAGCATATGTGGAGAGCAATAAACGGAGATGATATTTCTGTCTAACCGAAACATTATGGCTTAATATCCTGATACTGCTGGCATAAATGTAGACTCCAAATTCAGTGGTAGAAAGTAACTTAGTTCATTTCAAGTACTGTACTTAAGACTTTGAAGTACTTGTACTGTATTTGAGTATTTCCATCTCATGTAACTTTATTCTCTACTGCATTTAAGAAGGAAATATTGTGCTTCTTACTCTAATACATTTATGTGAAAAGTGTTATTAGTTTTCAGACTAAGATTTTACATAAAATGCATTTGATAATCTTATAAAATACAATATGGTCCTGTCAAGTTTAAGATGTCAATTTTTTGTTAGATATATCCCAGAGGTCCCATATAGTATAAAGATAGATGTCCATGTCTTTTTTGATTATAAAGCAGGTCTAGGTTCTATATTAATACTTTTAAATCATCAAAGCGCTCAGTCCACAGAGAAATGAACACTCAGAGAAACCAAATCTTTCTAGGTTGGATGGTGGGTCCAGGTGGGCAGGGCTTGGGAGTGCAGTGACTGCTTTGTTGTGACATCACAAAGTTACAGAAGTCCTGATGGCTCCTTTTAAGGCTCAGTTTCTGAATACAGGCTGTGTGCATTTCTCTGTGGACTGAGAGCTTAGAGACTTTCACAGTATTAATATAGAACCTAGACCTGCTTTATAATCAAACAACACATGGACATCTACCTTTATACTATATGGGACCTTTAAAGCCAAAAACATATATCCTTATGAATATCAAAACTTCAAATAAAACACAGGAGAAGTGTAAAATATGGGACCTTTAAAGAACTGTTTGAGGCCAAAAGACGTAAAAGGACAATGACAGCGTCCAGATTACATATTAGTGTTGACTGCTGCATAAATGTATGCATAAAGATACAGGAAAGTGTGATTGACCAAGATTCAAATCTACAAAACTGCACACAAACAAAAACTTTCCAAGCCTACTGTGAGTTTGGGACAGAGAACTTGAATCAGATTACAGGTGGAAATAAGACACTGCATCTCTGAAATATTTATAACAGCTCATTACAATACTGGCGTTCAGTCAAACAACAAGCAAGATTATTAAAACACTCCCTTCTGCAGAGTTTACAGTATCCTCCTGGTGTTCACATTCTTCAAAAGTGAGAGAAATTCATGGAAAGGTAGACAAAGCAAAAACAAAAAGAGACATTGGGAGCAGACAGAACTTTTTCTGCAATCTCCAATCGTCTGCTGTGTCTGTCACTGCAGAGAGACACAGTCAAGTTAAATTAGCTTTTTACATGACAAGACCGACTCTGACACGCCAAATCAGGATGAAAAGAATTCCTTGCACACTAAAGATGCAAAGTGCGAAATTGCTGAGGAATGGCAGCTGGAATAAAGTGACCTTGAAGCAACTGAACACAGATGGCAGCTTCACTGACAGACATCACAGCGTAATGAATGACAGAAAACAACATGACGTTTCCTCTGAAAATATAAACAAATCATTCACATAATTTTAGAGCACAAGCCAGTAAAGTTCTAAAAATATCCGTCTTTCCTTGTACACCATATCCATCTGACCGAACGTGAATCAGACCACACTCACCATATGTCTTCAACTCTCCCGTTGCTGCTCTGTTTGTCTCCGTATAGTGTTAAAAATCCTCTCTGCCTCCTGCCTGTGTGCCTCAGGTGTGTTATGGCAGAGAGAGAAAAGCTTCCTGAGACACTGCTGCCGCTTTAACAGCTATGGTTCAGAGGGAGGTGCTGTCAGAGAGCGCCTGGCCAACAGCTGACTGACTGCTCAGTGCTGTTTACAGAAGGCCCTCTAATTCAACTTCCTGCCAGAGTGGGGAGCAGAAATGACTTTACCTTTTAAAGTGCAGCCTGTTGGAAGGCCGGGTCAGCTCTACTTCACGACATGGAAAGCATCACAGAGTAGATGACGCACCAGACATCTGCTCGTAGACAAACCGCTGGCTCTGATCTGCTGTGTTTGCTTGCTTGCCAGGAAGTTGTGTGGAGCTGTAATAGTCATCAAGATCTGTTGTGGAGTTGAGAAGAGGTATTGTACTTCCTCTCCTCAGGGAGGGTGGGAGCTAAGGATGCATACAAACAGACACGTACTGTAGGTCATCTCAAACTGGCAGCTCCAGCTCCAGTCTGAGTCCCTGACTTAAATAAATAATACCTGGCTCTCCTTTGGCTTGCAGTTGAAATGGCCAGATCAGGTTCCCTGGCATCTACTGTTTCACTGGCAAGCCTTTTTTTAAAGCGCCTGCATGCACACAGCCTTTGAAAAAACACATTGAGCTAAGAGTTCAAACAGTCTGGGCCAACCTCTGCTGTAAAACCAGCCTCTTTAAAGAGAATTTATTACAAAACAGCTACAGCAAAGCAGGTTGAAAATTCCCTACAGATAGCAAATATTGTGGGAAAACCACTCACACAGACACAGATGGGGTTGGTATGTAGTCCGGCACTGACAGGGGGAGAAAAGACAGAGTAGCGGGGTCAGAGGAGAGTGAGACCTGCATGTGAGAAGAGGGGAGCTATTGAGGTATGACTCCTGTCTTCAGGAATGTACTGCAGGAAGATGACACTGTCGTCTTCTCTCGCTCCAGAGACGTGCTATCAAAGGCTCAATCTGTCGGTCCCAACAATAACACTGTGAAAGGTCTTATATGTGTAGGACAGACAGAAAACAGTAGCCATGCTTCCTGCAGCGGCTGGGAGCTCGTCTTAAAAGGGCCCGAACATGTATTATATCAATCAGCTTCTTACTAACTTTCAGGTTTAGGCAGTTTTTGTTGTTTCACAAACACTTGATGGTACAAAGAAATGTTTATGATTTGATACAAAGTTTTAAATGAAAGTTATACTTTAAAGCTGCACTAAAGTTACACTAAACTGCACGTACGGATAATGTAAGATAGCTATTTAAAAATACCACACATTTGACTTCAGCCTCCAGGTCCTGTGTACATGTGTGAGTGAGTGTGTGGTAATTCTAAGCAGAGCAGACAGAGGGGACTCCAAGCAGAGAGGAAAAACCATGTCACCGTGGCGTTCATGAGAAATCAGCAGAAACGGAAAATGTCTGATGGCCAAATTACACAAGACGGTGTGCGTGTACTGTACCAGACAGGATTCTTCTGAAATTCAATAAAACGACCGGACTCGCCGAGAGGGAGGAACAGTTCTGTATTAAAGCATGAACTCCAAGCTGTGGCTGGCCGATTCTCAGAGACTGGAATTACAGACCATAGGAGTTTATGAATGGTGATTGGCTACTGCTGACTCAGGCTGCTCTAGCCACAATGGCCACTAATTTTAGTCTTGCAGTGGTGAAATCACTGTGTGGAACCATTAATGCTTTAACCCGTCCCATACAGCCGCTCTCTCTCTCTCTCTCTCTCTCTCTCTCTCTCTCGTCCTGTTTCAACTTTCATACTCTCCTCAGAAACACTGACAGAACAGTTGTAAGAAGTATAGCGAGCAACAAGTTCAGTGAATCCTCCTCCTTTTCATCTAAACTAGTGCTGAAGCCATTAGTCCATTAACTGAACAGATGACTGGGAAAAAAATAATCAGAATATACAATAACATATAACAATTTTGGATAATTCATTAATAATTAATGTTAAGTTATTTAAGTTAATTAAATGAAGTGTATTTAGATATTTTTGATTTTCATTCTGTTGTGTATTTCTTGCAAATTACTGAACACTTTTACTTCTTTGGGGCGCTAAAATTTACAAGGAATTTAGTCTTTGATTGAACTGGTCACAAACTGTTAAACATGCAACTTAAAGGTCATAACCAAGAACATTGGGAACCACTGGTCTGAGTTATTTATAAAGCAAAAACAGCTGTAAATTCATCTTTATTTCTGTTAGTTGGGCAAAACACGCAGTATAAAGACGTCAACTCAGGCTCTGAGAAGTTGCAGTTTGTATTTTATTGAATAAATGATTAATTGAAAAATAATTGACGGAAGTTGCAGCTGCAATCAGAACTCACTGAAACAACTTTTCGGGTTTGATCTTGACCCACAAGATGATCTGGATCACAGCTGTCAAACACTTGAGCGAAAACATTTCATAACTTCTAGTAAGTCAAAAAGTACTATATGTAAAAAAGAAAAAAAAAATGCTGTGTTCAAGCCCCAGATTAACTAAAAACATGTCAAAACATATTAAAAACAGAGTGAGCGTTAACCCAGCACATGATCCCCATTACCCTGACAGCGTCTCCACCAGTGTGCCACCATGCTTTGGAGCTTTGGAGTAAGAGGATTCCCCTACCTTATAGTCCGCACTGAAATGCAGTACTTCCACATTAGATTCCACATGTCCCTGACATCATCGGGACGGAAACTTGAGATTTGGATTTGTTAAGTTCTCTGATGAGAGGACAAGACCCAGATGTTTTCAGGCAACTAAAGGCTGAAAATCGTCTGCATGAGAAAGGAGCATGCAGGAGTACTCCTACCAGCATCCACTGAGGCCACTCCTTCACTCTCTCTTCACTTGACCACAAAACATGTACTAGTCTTTTCTTGTTCCAGAGGAAAAATGACTAATTCTCTCTCCTGGAGGCTGGGTTACTTCAGTCACTGCTCATTCTCAGCTCCTCTTTTCCCTCTGTTCTTGTCTGAGGAGAGCAGAGCAGAGACGAGACTTATCCAGCATTACCAAGTAAGGCCAGCGACTAAGTGGTCCAGACAGGGAGTAAAATCCCTCCTTGCCTCAGTGTGTAATGCTAGTGCATGTTCGCATTCCACCAGCCGGCTGCAGCCCCCTTCCTTAGGAGTCTATCACTTACCGCTGCCACGTAATTCCCCCTAAATCATCTCCCTGGCGCTGCATGGGAGGTGGGAAGGTTCGGGCATTGTTTGTTGTCATTGTACTCCCCTCAAGTGTCGGATCTCACATTTTTTCACAAACTCTCAATAGATGGTATCTGACCTGAGGGGTGTGATAAACACTGCTGCTGAGTGGGTGCAGTAGGTTTTGGACACGCTACACTGTTTGATGCATTACTTATCAACCATGTCCTAACAAGGTGGAGGGGAATAACATCTAGGGCACAGGATTAAAGTCATTTTGTTGAGTCAGCAAGAGTGGAATGTAGAATAAAAGTTCTGTTAACTTTGGAAATATGAGATGTGTGTGCAAAAGAAAAAAAAAAATATGTAGGCTAGTGGTAAATGTTAGATGTGAACAGCTGTGCAGCCTAAAGATCCTCTGCTACAACCTCAGTGAAAGGAGCGGAGGAGCTTGGTGGTGCGGACGGTCAGCGTGAGACTCTGCAGCTACGTTAGCTGTTACTTGTGTTATGACTCCAGGTCAGTAGCAGTAAACACAGATGTCTGTTTGAGTGTCTGTCACTGTTAACCATCACTGCACACACCACATCACCATGCACAAAATATGTATAAAATAATTCACGTATCAGTGCGGACCTACATGTATGCAGGGTAACTGAAATACACTGAAGTGACTACATGAGTCCAAAGAGTTGAAATACACTCACATATGCTGGTCTGTATTAAAGTGGGTCATGTTAACATGGAGACAAAATCTACACATCGTCTAAACTTGCTTTGTTCTTCTATAAAAACCCATTTGGTTAATTTCATATGCAGGGTAGTCAGGGTCATGTAGATCATACTGGCTCTTGTGGGTCAAACCTCTTCAGTTCTGTCTAATTATTGTTGTTACAAATATTCATAGTTTTGTTGCTGTTGTTGTTACAAGTAAAAGTCTGGCATTCAAATTTTTTCTTTTGTAAAAGTGCAGAAATATCACGAGCAAACGTTAATTAAAAATGATCAAATGAGTGATACTATGATTTTATTGCTGCAGCTTTTCAATGGGGGGCTAATTTGAACTACTTTGCATATAGTATTAGGTAATTTAATTTTTATCATACTGTGCTTACATCAATCTGAATCTGCATTTTTAACAACTATAACCGCAGTGGAATAAAAGGTGTAATTTTAAATTAGTAGAATTTTAAAGTAGCTTAAAATGGAAATTCTTATTCTTATTCTGGAAAGTAAAGAGCACGTGTTCCAGGGCTTGAGTGAACGTACCTAAGGTCACAGTGACTGACATTTTGGTCTAAATTTGTTCTCATGAGTCACTTAATTAGTTTAGTTTAACACATGACATCTACGGTATATCAGTGACACTTCATGTTACCTACAGTAACATTAACATGCTTCCTCAGACCTAAGTAATCGGTAATAGTTGGGTATAGCAACTTCTCTGGACAACATTCAGCTGCATGTAAAGGATACGCTGACACATAGTAATGCAAATCCTTCCAGCGATCATGTGAGAAGTTTGCCTTTGTTATTTTAGACGTTCAAGAATAGCCAAGTATTTTCACTCCTGTTGGCCTCTGTGGCCTTCCAATGAGCAGCTGCCAAACATTTCTCCCTCCCTCTGTCTGTCTGTCTGTCTTTTCATCTGCCTGCCTGCCTGCCTGCCTGTCTGTCTGTCTGTCCGTCTGTCTGTCTGTCTGTCTGTCTGTCTGCCTGCCTGTCTGCCTGTCTGCCTGTCTGCCTGTCTGTCTGTCTGTCTGTCTGTCTCTGACCCCACTTTCATGGCAGGGTCAGATACTGGCAGTCAGGAAGACTTCAGTCATTAACAACTCAACTTTTTTTGATAAAGCTCATCTTTAGAATATTCCAGATGAAGTGAAGAGACAAGATCAAAAGCAGATGAAACACAGACGACATAATTAGTGCCTCATACAAAACCAGTCAACAAAGGGAGCATCAACATCACTGTGTGCCATGCCACGGGCTACAAAGCTCTGATTTACAGTGACTGCAGCTCAGGAGTTGCGCCGCCACACTTGTTCACATTCACACAGCAGATCGATTTGACAGGGGCTTCAGACTCTGATGTTTCCATTTCACGCCACGAAGGGAAATCACAGACAGAGTGGCTGATATCAGACTGACCGTTACGAGGCGTATCAGCCGCCGGTTGGAGCGGAACGGGCCGGCACGCCGAGCGCACCCTGCAGGGCGCGGTGTGAACGAGCTGCTGGCAGAATATGATGGACCGACACATGAATGGAATTAACACTGTATTAAAGACTGTGCTGTCTTTTTAACACAGTATTTCACATTAAACAATTCACTACACATGGTTACTACTGTACCCTGTTCTCCAGTTTGTTATACAGTGGCCTTCTCTGAGCATGAAAAACCAAATTAGGGCCATTCCCATTATTTTGGTGAGCCACTGTGAATCTGGAACACCTCTCGAGATTTATCAGTAATTCATCTGCATTTGTAAAGACTTGGGGTGAACTCCGCTGGGATCAATCTGAGAAAGACCAGGGACCTACTTTACGCCTGAAAAGCCTTTTGATGTCCAGAATTTGGTCCTCAGCGGAGACTGCTCCCTCCGGTCCACAATGAGTGTGGAATATTAAAGGCCACGGCTCTGTCTGTTAACTTCAGATAAAAACACTATAATCAGATGAATCCTATAGGAAAAAGGGCAAACCCTCGATCTCTGTGCGGGGGGAACTAAAATACATAACGGAGCCTTTCATGTGCAGTTATTCTGTCAAGAGTTAGCAGTGATACGTGGCGGGCCTCAGAGTCAGTGGGTGTGAATGAGGAAAGGGTGCGGGCGTGTGTGTGTGTGTGTGTGTGTGTGTGTGTGTGTGTGTGTGTGGGGGGGGGTATCTTCAGCGCTGATGAACTATACAGTGTCTGGACATTTTGATGTAGGCCAGCGACCTTTTTCACCTGGCTGCCTTAACTCCAGCTCTGCGTACGGCACAATCGCAGGTTTGCCTCACGCTTCGTCAGCGCAGTCGCCTTTATTGTCCACCTCAGCTACTAACAGACAGGTAAATCCATTAGAAGACAAACAGAGGGGTTTGACAGATTACCACTGGGGTCATTGATCTACTGGAGTGGAGAGAAAAACAATGTTACAACAAAAAAAAACCCACAAAGACGCTATTAAAGGGTTCACTTCACCCACCTAACAAAAAAAATCTCTTTTATCGAGTTGTATCTGGACATGAAGATACTGCAGATTGATACCCTGAATGGTCTTCCCCCACCACAATACAATGGAGGGGAATTAGTTGGTAATCTCAGCATTTAGAAATGATATCTAAAATAACTAAACAGCACCAATCACTGTCAACAGTTTCCACAGGTTCTCTTTACTTCCATTTCACAACACGCCATTCACCTCTTTGTTTAACCTGGACAACTAAAAAAAAAATCCAAAATACCTGCAGAACTAGATGTGTAACGCGAAACCACTGTCTGTATCATTTACGTCACAAAACCTCTGTATTCAGATCTATATCAGATGTGGGAGGACATACATCAGAAATGCCACTGCCATTTATACTGTTCATGTGTATAGGTACGAGATAAGCTGGCTACAGAATATACAAAATGCTATTTAAAGCATCTCACCAGTAAAGAAAAAAAAAAAAAAGTTGAGTAATTATAAGTGGAAATAAAGGAGAAGCTTTACACAATAATGCGATATCTCCCAATTTAAGAACAGAATACTGAGTCATAATGGAGCAGTCTATAGGTGTAGTATTGTGTGGGCTGCACGGTGTCATTTACACATTATCTAATAAAGATAAACACAGTGGAGAGCCGGAGTCGTGTGGACACCAGGAGTAAACATAGCAAAAGAGATGTGTTTTAAAACCTAAAGCAGGTGTGGACAACAGATACTGTAAGAACCACTGGTACTCAGTTATAGGTAAATGCAGACTGATTTACCAACATTAAAAACAATCAACGTTAAGTTATGCCGATTTAAATGCCCGTACTGGCAGGGGGGTGATTACTTAAAATGCACATCTTAAGCGTTATTCCATCATTGCTGCGCATTTGCTCCTGGTTCTGAGAGCTCTATTCCCAGTGAAGAGTCTAAGACACGTTTTCCACCAAAATACCAACAACTCACTTTGCACTGACTCATGTAAATGAAACCACCCACCTGTCTGTACCTCCACCTGTGCAGTGTGCACTTGGCACCGCCACACAGATGGACAAAGCGAACAGATCCAACTGTCAGAGGAGAGTTGCTCCCCCTACAAAACAGGGCCCTGGGTCTCTGACCCTCTAATACTACTGTGATAATTTGGATGCTGTTTAGAGTGCATTATTAGCTAGGAGCACATTCGTACTCGTATTCATTTACATCCTCATTAGAAACCATTTTGTTGAATTAATCCTTTAAAAATGTGTGTAACAAAGAGCAAGACTCAGACTGTTATCTGCTGTTGACTTGCCAGTTGAAGAGCACAAACACTATTATGAGCAGGTCTGTCCTCACACTGACCCAAGCACAAAAACTGCAGCTGATTACCGTCTGGCTCCCGAAACCACTCAGAGCCCCACAGCAAATTAACACTTTCCAGTTCCACCACACTCCACAACACAATACAAGAGTTTGGCTCGTCCTCAAGCTTAATGAAACGGGTCTCTACCATCCAATCAATGACCGGTATTTAAATGGAAACACACGCGCATTAAGCCGTGTCGTGGGGGGATGTTTTTGTCTTCACCCCCCCCCAGACACATGGTTGCGTGGAAGGAGAAGGTGGGGGGATGGGTGCACTCATGAATAAATATGGCCTGGAGGTGTGTGACAATCCACGCTCGGAGACGCTCCTCTCCAACATTACATATTCCTTTATGATTACCATTCTCTGAACCAGGCCAAGAGTTTGCTCACTTTCAACTGACCCCACGGGTGTCTTTCTCATTACACAGAGAAAATGAGATGAAACACAGGCCAGGAACAGCTGCTAAAATTAGCTTTCAAGATGAGTGTGTCCCTTATTTTGGCTGTATAGTCCTTCACTGTACAAGTCATTTGAATGTTTCAACAGAAAACCCTTGTATGACTTTCTGCTGGTGTAACGGACCATTTTGCAGCAATATTAGTCCACAGCTCCCTCAAGAGCCTTCAACTCACATCATTTGTGTTTTATATCAAAATGAAAATGAAATGTGTGTTTAGTGACCAGCATCAGCACCAACATCTCATCATGTAAGACTGCACTTGACTGTTGTGGGCTATAGTAGCTAGCAAACCAATAGCATGAGCTAGAGGTGTGTGTTTTGATGTCAGCTCATAAAAACTTTGTTTACATTTCCAAAGACTGTGGCTGTGATATAATTTATTAATTTTTCCTTCATCCTTCACTTCCTGAGCTAGTGTTAGCTTGTGTTAGCGACATGGCAGGGACAGACCAAACAAAGAAAAAACCCATACAATCTTCATCAGTCAATTCCCATGGCTCAACCTTTTATAAGTACGTATGCTATCTCATCCACAAACAAAAAACAAGAACACAGATTTATGTGCAAAGTCCTGTCTCAATGTGCCATTGCAAGCAGCCAAATAGCAACCTGGTACTTTTTTATAACCTTTTTAATAATAGAGACATTGTGCAAAAACAAAATTCAAATGAATGAAATTCATTTGATTGATCACCTATCTCAACAGCGCACTCTTTCAATTTAGTATTGGACTTCACAATACAGTTTTTAAAAAAGAAAGGGTCAAAGAAATCCTGACTTTTAGTCTCTAGCGTGGGTCGAGCGACACTCACTACATTTCCCATAATGCCAACAACGACCCTCTCTGGCAGGTAAATGCCCTTGTCTTTCAAACTGAGGCCCCTGTTTACAACACAGGCTTTCACACAGAGGATATCATACAGCTGTTTGCACAGGCTGAGTCGTACTTCCCTTGTCGACTGAAACAACTTTGATGTGTAAAATGTGTGAAGTGCCGCTTTAAACTGCAGGTAATTATCACTATATTGCCACATACACATCCGACCGTCATATTTCCTATCGTATGTGCAAAAGACGAGCGTTTACATTCATCATGCAAACTTTAAAAACACACCAGCCACAGTCTGATCTCAAGAGCTGAACGGACTGTGGATTTTCTGTGGACACCGATAGGGGCGGAGGAGAACTTGTGAGCATGTGTCGGCTCATGCTGCCAAGCCAATAACTATGAGTGGGACCACACACACAATAGACTGGATACTGTGCTGGAGCTTGTCAGGGGCAAACCACAACAATAGCACTTCCATTCAGACCAGCTGACCTCACTGACATGTGGGCCCCGTGCCCCCCATTTCAGTCACTCTCAATATAGCAGCACAGGGGCTGGAACGTGGTGGCTGTCCATCATTCATGTCTGCCTCAAACAGTACACTTTTACGAGGCAAGAGTCTGATTATCCTGGGCACCCATAGCGTGTGCTGGTTGAATCCCTACAGGATTACCACAAAGCACTGACATCATGTTATGGTATTATTCCAATTTTAGAAGGGTCATGGCTGTGAGTCTTTTTTTTTTTAGGCAAGGAAAAAGACAAAATTTGACAGACATTATCCATACAGCATAAAGCACCTTACCTTTTATAGAAACCATGCAGAGGCTGCAGACAGAGGAACTGCCAGTAATCCAAACAAAAAGCTTTGAACTTCAACATTTTGTCAGCCCGTAACAGAGGCTTAGATTCAAAATGTCATTCTGGGGGGGTCCATAGAAAAAAAAAAAAAACTTTTCTTTTTACAAGAAGCGGTTTACACTTAGAGAAACAAAGCGAATCCTGCTCAGCTCAGGCTGAATGGCAACAACACTGACACCCCACATGGTACAGTCCCATCTCAGCATCTGACTGTGTGCATCTGGCCCACATGGAGGGGGCTGGACCTGCATCCTTCTGCTCCCTTTGTTAATCCTGAGTGGTCCTGTGCCGTCCTGTGCTCCCTGTATGTCCAGGTGTAGTAGTAGTGTCTTGATAGAGATGTTATCCACTGGACACCGCGGCTTCTCCTGAAGTTGTTGGACAAAAGGGTTGTCCCAACACAACCCTCTTATGCACAAATCCTCCTCCTCACCCCACTACTCTCCTTCTCTCTCTCAGCGCTCACTTTTTTCCCAGTCAGTTAACAGCAGAGCAGGTTCCTGTCTCCATCATTGCTGCTCTTCACAGTTGAGTTACAGCTGCTCCTATTGTCTAAGCAGCCACACTGACAAGGTTTGACTCTGCTGCGCCTCGCCAGGCCAACAAAGCACACAAAGGCCTCCCTCTGTGGCCGTATCAATTAGGCTTTATCAGATGCTGCACAGTCTCTGCCAGCCCAGGCTGCTCAGAGACGAGCTAATCAGCAGCAGCACATGGTGCACAGAGGGGGCGAAGTCGGCACCCACGAGGGAGAGCCTCATACAGACACATGTGCACATAAAGCCTGGGCTGGTTGCCAGGACAACCCTAAACAGCAATGAAAGACACTGATGGACCCTTGATGTTACTCTGGCTGATTGGTTGAAGAAGAGAGCTGAGGGTCAGGGTGGGGGAACCAATCAGTGCTGTGATGTGAATTGTGGTGCAGGCAAATCATTACCAAAAAAATAAAAAATACAAAGAAAAAAACATGATCCATCATCAGAAATTCATTGTGAAACTTGTAAAAAATAATCCTGCATTAAGTGGAGCAGCCGAGTGCAGATGCAGGGATGAATTAATGATGACTATAGAAACACGGGTCATTAATAGTTTATGATTACATGTTCCCCAAAGTACAAATTTGTGCAACAAATCAGAGTTGCTCGAATATCACGTAGGATTTATACAGGTTTTACATGAAAAGAGAAAAAAAGTAACATGCTTCAAGGCCCAACGTTTCTTGGATCGTTGTCAATACAGCGCTGTGGAAGAATGATTGCATATGCAGAGTGGTTTACAGTATATCAAAGAGAACTGTTCATTCAGCTCAAACGAGTGAATCACTTTCAACTTTACCTGCGCTAAACCGCTACACAAACCCCATCACATCAGCGTGCCAAGGTCACCCACTGTTTAATACAGATATCACTGTTGGATGGGTGCCGTCGCTCTCTACCAGGATGATTCTGTTGTCAGTAACATCCTGGCAGAGATGTTGAAATGGACGCTGGACGTGAGACCAGCGCCACTACAGCTTTCGGCTCTGGCTCAGTCAGCTTCACAGAGCCATGGACCAGGTTGGGTGGGGAGCTGCGCGAAGCGATACAGCAATTATTCAGCCTTGCACGCTGCTTTGAAGTGAGAACAGACAGCATTTTGTATAAGGCTGTGAGTCATGACAACAGCAAAGGAAATTTTACAATACTGTGCACTGAGGGATGATGCTGCAGACCGAAACACAAAGTCCCATATCATTCTGTCTTATATGGCAGAACCAGCTGATTGAAGCCCTAGCCTAATGAAACTAAAGCAATAAATATAGTGTTCCAGTAATTAGTCAGCAGAACAAGATACTGTTAGAATATTTCAGTGAATGAATAGGTTAATATTATGTTAATGTTAAAGGGGATTTAGTACTCCACTTCCATAAAGTTGAGGGATTTAGTAAGTAAAAAAAAAAGGGAAAAAAATGGAGCAGCAGCTGCAGTGACACCCTGCCTTTTATTCTAAGGTAACAAATAATAAATAGACAAATATAAGCTGTGGCTGAAGATAGACAAGCCACCATTACTGCAGGAAACCTGCACATAACACTGTAATGTTTGCAAAGCATTTTAGTGCCAGGAAATCTGTCCAATGCTCCCTGTAGAACTGGTTATATGGTTATTAAAGCCTCATAATCTCCTAAATTTAAAGAAGTTATTTGTAAGTTTTGCTTCGTGCTACACAGCTAACGTTAGCATCATCAGCTTTACTCAATTGTCTAGAGGAAAGAAGAGCTGATTGCAGCGGTGGAAAGCAACACCAGTGTTAACTCTTTGTCTCTATCACGTTTTTTTTTTTCTACTGAAGTTAGCACGCTAACCAGCTAGCCCCGGTCGAGTTGGCCTTTGTCGTCACTTTTGGTCACTCTAGTGTCCAGTCTTCCCTGAAGTAGCGCTGCTCTGAGGACGTATTACTACCTCTTATACTGTAAACGCAATGATGGCTGAAGCTCTTGGTAAGACTGGTAAGTAAATAGTTGTTAATGCTAATGCTGGCATTGTAGCAATAGCAAAACTCAAAAAAAGCTCCTTCAACCTTGTAAATAAAATTCAGCCTTGTCTTAACAGATAGCTGGATGTCTCTTCTGGGCTGTGCTGTTATCAGCTGCTCACGCAACAAACTGAGACTTTAGAGGAAAGAAAGTAAAATCTCTGTTCAATGAAACATGTTCTGAGCGGCCTGCTGACAAACGACCAGGGACACATGGACTAATGTGAGCCACCGCTCTGGTCTGGTTTGGACAACTGGTCTGTCAACCATGATTAACCCAAACATGTCTGTTTCCTGTGTGGTGTAAATGTGTTGATTTGCATTCTGACACTGCAGTCCTGGTGACGGTGCTTCAGAGTGCAACACATAAATCAGCCGCTGGATTTGTCTGTAGGCTAAGCTCCCAAAATATTTCTCATAATTTACTTCAATTGCGTGAGAACCTGTCTGTCTGGGAAATGCCCAGATGTTTCAAATTTCATGCCCCCCTTAGTAACATATGGCCTGAGATAAAAATAAGGAGCCTTCAAGCCCAAGTTGAAATAACCCCAATGACATAATTAAGGTTATTTTTCAAACTGTGGGAAATAAGTGTTCATAGGTTTAATAGTCTTCACTATGACAAGCTGAACTTGTGTAAAAGCATTGTGTCCTTTAAAATGCATGCAGTCTCTGAGTACAGATTGTCGTTATGTAATGTTTTAAAGGTATCGTCCACGGTGACAGTTCAAATATAAGTAGCACTTAAGGATGGGGCAGTAAAAGTACTTTCCTTTGAATTCATTCAGTGCCACAAGAGGACAGGGTTACGGACTGGGCCACACATGTTCCTCTCGCCTCATTAAGGACCAGTGTAAACACTTTCCTTTGTCTCACTGACAGTCTGAGGGGGGCATTCCACTCAGGGTGGGCCAGCAGCACATTACTGAGCAGACGGTGCAACCAAATGAGGGACCATCTATCATGTGGTTTCCTAGAGCCCGAGGTCTGCGTGCAGGGAGAGTGAGATGTAGTCTATGCTTCATCACCTCTTTACCCTGGGGTAGACAAAGAAATCCCATGCCAGAAATTATCATTAATTACCACTGCTTCTTTCTTATTGTTTGAGCCCACATTTTTGAAATATCTCAATCAAAAAAGATGATGATAAAATCCTAGAATTGTTACTGACAAATCACGAGACGTCACACTGACACAACAAGCTTGACGTCTTGTAACTATGAAACTATGGGCAATGATCTAAAGTAGGAGTTGTCCTGTTGGCTGTACCAGGTGCAGCTCTTCCTGCTCCCAGCTGTGGGCTTTAGCTGAATGTGCTGGAGGAAAGCGTTATGGTAATAACTGCAGAATCCATTTGGCAACTGAGGAAGGACAAGCCCTTCACTCCAGCTGAGCTTTGCTTTAATTTGCAAACTTTAACTGACTTAGGCCTCTGGATCTAGTACTTCAAGCAGGTCAGGGTCTAAACAAGCAACATTATAAATGTGCTATTCATTTTTTAATGAAGAAAACGACTCTTCTTAATTTGTCAGCAGAATTATGCAAAAGTACTGAACCGGTTTGCACCAAAATTGGTGGAGTGATGGGACATGGGCTAGGAGAGAACACATTATATTTTGGTGCAGATCCAGTTGGAGGAATTTTTAATCACTTTCCTTAAACATTGCAAGATAAGGCTTATTAGTTTTTCATTCGAGTTTTTTTTCTTTTTTCTTTTTAACTTCAATTTTATTAAGTATGTTTTTTCCCCAAGAACACTGGTACAGAACAGCAAAATTATATCAATAGTAAAAAAACAAACAAACAAACAAACAAACAAAAAAAAAATATATATAATAATAGAGGATAAAAAGAAAAAATTGCCAGCATATTAACATAGTACTAAATTACAGTATCTATATTACAAATGTTATATAATTGATGGGTCAACAAAAACAAAACTGTTCCATTCCCATGTGAAACCAGCTGGTTATATTGTAACCATGACAACAAAGATCTTCTAATGTTAAGGAAGTACTTATTTTAACCCAAATGATGATCTTTTCGTAAAGGTTTGAAATCATTGATTTAGATCCACCAGTGTACGTCTGTAAAATCAAATGCATTATTCCATGTATCTGTTTCTTTCTTTTAAGAAGTATAGGCATAACTGTAAATATCTAAAAATGCTTCTCCAAGTTGTATTTTCTTTTAGTATTTGAAAGCTTTTCCATTATTCTGCAATAAGCATTGATTCCTCTACTCACCCAGTACTTAGAGTGACCGAGACCTAGAGTCCATACTGTCTGGTTTGACTTCTGTCTCATAGTTTTATTAACTGAGTTTACTCGCTTAATAACATCAACCCAGGTAGACAAGGTAAATGAAACCAAGGGATTTAAGTCCTCCTGACAAATTCTTACTAACTTCTGACCTCCAATCATTGCTTGTACTGGAATATCCTAACTTATTCTCTCCACCTCCTTCCACTTGGCCTCGTATCTACTGTCACACCAGAGAATTATAGTTTTCATTTGCGCAGAGGTAATAGTCCCTGAGGTTGGGAAGTGACACTTTCTGACACCTCTTTCCTTTCCGATGGTTAATGTACGATATCTAATCTATGGTTTCTTCCCCTTCCAAATAAATCGTGAAATTGGCCTTTCCCATTCGTGACAGTGATTGATTGGGATTCTAACTGGTAATGATGCAAATAGATACGGTAGTTTAGGTGACACAAACATTTTAATAGTCTCTATACTTGCACTGAAATTCAATAAGAATGATGACCAATGGTTAATATCTTTAATTTTCTTGTTTACAATATTTAGTTTTTTTTTCTTTTACCTTTCAATTATTTCTTACTATATCCATTATTTCTTATTCATTTACACCACTAAAAATACAGCATATATATTAGTATCCACCTTCAGTTCCTTAACTCCTTCCATACCTATCGGTTCAATAATATCTTTTGCTGGGTTCAGACTCACATTTACAAAGAAATCATTGAATTCACTGGCAATCACTGACTTATGGTTTATACTTGTATCACATATTTGATCTGCAAAATAATTAGGATATTCTTATTTCCGTGCATTTGTTTTAGTTATAATATGAATTTATGATACAATATTTATCATAATAGTTATTGTCTTCATGTATGTTGTTTCTATTCTCCAATATCACTGCTATACCTACTGAAACAGGTCTCTTTATTGGTTCAAATAATATTTGGCAGTTTATTTTTATAGACCTTCTATATCAGTTTTTTTAAAAATGCATTTTGTAAAGCTTTAGTAATCCATCGTTTGTCAGTGCAACTCCTTAAGGGGCAATTTTTCTTATATAATTCAATTGTGACTGCTTTCAGAAAGAAATTAGAAAGTGTATCAACATGTTCAGTATCAACGTTATTCTGTTTGTTTCAGTAAATCCACCTTAAGAGCCTCAGTAGATTCGTATGTTCATATGAAAGTTTACAAAAACTGGCAAACAATGACCTAAGTCACAAATAGGCAGCTCCCCTTTTAATGTGGCATCAGTCACATTTGTATATAAAGGATATTATCAATCAAAATTGTGCTATGCATTGTTATTGTACTGTGTTTGATTATCTTTGAATATAAACTTATATTATACTAGTAGAGTCTTTATTGGACTTGGTATAGAAAGTGGTCCTCTGGAGATCCCAGCAGCTCTTGTAGCGAAGTGCACATCATTGAGGATCTGTTTGCAGTGAAAAACACCTATGCTGACAGACAGCAGACCTTCCCTTTAAATCTGTCCATATTGTCGGGACTGGGCGCTCGTCCCGCTGCTGCCATCTTTCTACAACTCTAAGTATTCTTGGTTTGTGGAAGATATTGTGCATTTAATCACAAACTAAAGTCTACACACTGAAACTGGAGCCACAGGATTTTATTCCAAGCTGCAGTGCCTGTTGTATGAAGCGTGAAGAAAACTCTACAGTCTCAGCATAAGTTGAAACTGGCAACCACACACAACCACATGAGGCCCAGACAGAAACTAAACAAAAAAGGAGTGGAGCAGTAACAGTTTATTCCAACCCCTGCTGGGGAAATGAAATGGTTGTTAGGATTTTGCTGATGAGCACATTTGAAGATGTCAATATCAGAGAGGAGCTTACATCAAGAAAAAAATCTATCGGAAAGATTTGTTACTTTGATGATGCAAAAGTTTCACTGCTTCTAACTTTTAGCCCAATCAGATCCAGGCACAGAAAAAAGACAAACATAACAAACATGATGCAGTTCTTCCCATACATCACGCATCATGCTAGTCCTGTTTATAGAACATGTTTCCTTCCCACTGCAGCAGGACCTGATCATTGGAAAAATACAGTGGTTTGTATTTCCTCGAGAAAACCAGCAGCAAACCTCTGCCAGCAGCCTCGCTGTTCTGCTGATTCAGTTGGCAGAACAGATCCCATTATCTTGTTTATCCTCATGGAAATTTAACAGTTTACCAAGTGACCTACATTTTCTCTACAGATTCAGGTCTCAGGCAGGCATCTGAAGAAACACAGTTTGTTGGCGAGTTTACAGGGAGTCAGAAAATTTGCATGACGTGATCAAGATAAGAGCTGGATGCCTCCCTTTCCTCTGAGTCTGAGGCGAAGCTTTAAAGGCGTGACTGAGAAAGTGTGAGAGCGGGGATGACACATTGGTGCCATTATCTGAGGGCGGAACCTCGACCCTGACCTCCTCTGCTCAGAGTTCATTAAAGGCCTCGCTCTCCAGCATCATATAGTGTTTACTGTCAGATATGGGGTGTGTTCTCTGCTCACCTGCTGTGCCTGGACGCTGTGTTAATTCCCCACTAGGAATAAGGCCCTCTCGCTGCAGCGATGGAAGGGAGTGATGAACAGCCAGTGCCGGTCTTATCATCACCTTTACAGTCTCAGCTCAGGAAACCAATAAAGATGGCCCGCGGCATCCCCTGCTCAGCCCTAACTGCTCCCAGGAGCCCGCTGCCACCCGAGGGACAGCCATCCATGTAATTGCAGCTATTGTGAGGCCACACGGAGCCAGCTGAGGTCTGAGCGGGAAGGGGAGGAGGAAGACCTGTACATGTCTTGTCTTCACGTGCCTTACATTAGACATTGATTGATGGCAATCTGCCTCAGCTTTGTTCCCAGCTCAGGCCCTGCCTCGAGGATTGAGCTCTTTTCCTGAAGACCTCTTTGACTAAAGACAGAAGCTTTACAACAGAGCTCCAGGTGACATTCCTAACAGCTCTCTTTAGCCTGACTTGACACTCTGGGCTGAGGAGGAGTTGTCACATACTAGCGGATGAAGAGGCTGCCACATGGGTGTAACTATTAGAAGAAGGGAAAGTTCAACATCAACGCCCTGCAGCTACAAACAAAAACTTTCTTCGAATGGACGTTTCATTCCGAATTAGATTAAACTGCTTCCTCAATAAACAGATGATTTGTATGATATATTTAATGTCAACAACTAGCAAACAATGTCTAGTCACATCTAAAAATATCTTTTATAGGATATTCAGTTAACTATCCACATCATATATATGTCCCCTGCAAATATCATTTATATACAACTGTCAGAAAATTATGAGAGTCCGGCATCAGTCCAAAACTCCAAAGCAAGAGTTAACACAGAAAAAAAGGCAGCAAATCCTCACATCACAGAAGCTGGAACCAGAAACTGTTTAAGAGCTCCTGATTCATTTTCTGTTAACTGACTAATCAATTAATTACACACTCATTCCACCATTGAAGCCCATAATTGTGTTCCCCTTGTTCTGAATTCACAATGTATGGAACAGAAAAACATAGATCAGTTGTGTCACTAATTGAAAGTAGGTTCTCAGTGTCCGTTTGTTTATCTCCTCAGTTCAACATCAACATTTTTACTGAGACAGAGCTGAAAGTAAAACTCATTAAAGTCAAAGCTCTGTTCGCAGTCTATGAAAATGAAGTATAGTGACATGTCCTTCTAATTGTTGCCTGTGCACTCTATCAAACTCCTATTCCTCTTGCAGTTTAAATGTTGTGCACCCACAGCCCCTCCTCAGAGATCCATTTGATCAAGTGCAATTTGTGTCACACCAAAATCATGTTGTTATAATATTTAGAAAATCATTCAGCTTTGTGTTTGTGAAAAACAGAGAATTCTCCACCCAAGCCACTTTACTGCCACTTTACACCACAACGAATAAGAAGAATACAAAGCCATGAACTAAAGGCTTGATGGAAAACAGAGGAAATACTACTTTTGATACGATGGGCCGATCATTTATTCCTAGAGATTGTGTTTTAATCAGCGACTGGAGCGCTGAACCATGCTAACAGTGTCAGGGTTTGAGGTATAGTCAGCATTAGGGAGTGTTTGCAGCTTTCTCTCTGATGCTGCTTATCTCCATCGACCACTGCAGCCTCCTGGTCATCTGAGGATTAATCTGTTCTAAGGAGCACATTAGTAAAGCCTTAGAGCTGTGCTCCCTCTAGTGGATTCCTGCCCTAAAGACCGACAGTGTGTAAACACACCAGCAGAGGTGTGGTCACACTTGTCAGTAAGCTTCACATGAGGTGAGAGCTTGGTGCTAAATATTAGTGACAGACTGTGTTTGCTAGTTTTTCATAAGAATGCTCTTCAAATCCAGGATGCAATTAATACTGTCACTGACAGCATCTGATAGTACACAGCATATGTTACTACTTCATGACTGCATCTTGCACAACTGTTACAAATAAAGACATATAAAGCAGTAGAAGTATCAAAAGCACCTCTGTTGTAGTTCCTGCTACAGTAGACACACACACACACACACACACACACACACACACACACACACACACACACACACACACACACAGAAGGTGAAAACAACACCAACCGTGCAGTCGCAGCTGGTTACAAAACTATAGCTGTTGTGCGTACTTTCCTATTTTTCTAAAGCATTTTAGGACATATTTGTGGAAACAGCATCTCAGCCTCGAGCCTTGGTGTTTCCCCTGGCATCAGCTGACTGACAGCTGAGAGCCGGCGTTGCAGGGAGACTCGCTGTCAGCTTCTGTAGAGTGCTACTACTCTATGTAGACAACGAACATTGATCCAAGGCATTTTTCTCTTTTTCAGAAAGTCCACGTAGCACTAGTTAAACCTAAGTGGCCACTGTTTGCTACGTGTCCCTTTACGACACCACCTGAGACGACTCATCGTGCTGCTAAGTTTGTATTCCACTCAGATGGCAGAAGCTAGTTTACCTAGCTTGCTACCGCACTGTTTCCCATTGTCACAGAATATCATACAGAGTGCTGAAACCACAGGCAACAGGTAGCAACAGTGTCACCCCCCACCCCTCCACCCCCCCAGCTGGTTAACTGCCTGTTATTCTTACTGTTGTTGTTTCTAGTACAAGTTCATTAGCTTTGTATGTGAAATCACAACTAAACAAGAACAAAATTTGCCTCTGAAATAGTGTATTAATAGTATGTAGCAGAATTAATATGTGTATTTAAGAACAGTATTTGAGTAGATCTACTTCGTTACTTTCCACCTCTGTATATCATATACTTGCAGCCTGCATCAGATTATTAAAATGCAGGTTAGGTTGAGGTTTCATTTTTAAGGATGACAGGTTTTGTTCTTAGCAGAGATACTGTATGGCAGCCTCCCGGCGTGTTTCTCTGTGTTCTCGTTGCCTCAGGCAGGTAGAGCTGGAGCCTCGCTGGTCTGATCCTGTCTTTGAAGTACTTTTGAGTGGCAAGTGTGTTAGGCGACGCCACGAACGAGATAAAAGGTGAAGCAAAATGTCAGTGGAGCCATACTGTTCAACCTCTCATCTGTTGACTGCACCCAGCACAGCCTTTTTTTTTTTTAAATGGCGTGCTTCAGAAGAAATAGAGAATATCATATTGTGACGGAGGAAATGAAGAAATTAAAAGGTCAACAAATCATTAATTAGGCCTGATTTATCACAATAAGATGCCTGCTGTGAAGACACATATGTTTCTAACACAGATTCCTTTGAAATAGTGTAAATCAGACGACACGAGCAGGTTGAAGAGAGATCTGTCTCCATCACGCTGCTGTTTTATCAGTCATGTGTCTGAGTGCAATCACCACACGACTGAGCCTGCATGATGTGTTTTTGCTATAGTGAGTGGAGCAATGTTCTGCAGGCACAGAAATGCACTGTAATTGTCAAGTCAAACCCTCTTAGACCATACAGAGCAAAGGACAAAAAAACCTGCCGGACATTAGATTAGAGTAAAACTAATCAGTCTAATGATGGAACATGACATATTCAAATATTCATATAGCTGTAAACATTTCTTCAGTCAGTGCATGTATGGTCCAAATACTATAATCAGCCAAACTTGGCTGTGGACGAACAGAATATTCCTCAGACTTCCAGAAACTTTTAGATACTGAATAGAGGATTGTCTTTATTTTTATTGTGTATTTGATGTAAATCCATAAGATGAGACACCTGATTAAAATACCCAAACACACAAACATGCAGCAAATGTAATTTTCATTCCATATTCTGAAGTTGCGTTTGATATTCTCTGACCCACAGATGTGATTTCCACAGGGGATTCAAATTTTATTTTTGTCGCTGCCCACTTTTACAATCTTAGTCTGATTACTCACAAAAACCTCTCTGACTGCCCGCCTGATATAATCCACATCACTGAAGCTCTGACATGATGAAAATGTAAATGTGCTCATCAAGGTTCCCTTTAGTCATTACCATGAACTTAAAGCAGATACACTTTTTCTTTGATTGACTCCAGCTGTCTGCACAGGCTGTGGAACAGCTCGCATTTACTCGCGCTATATGCACCTGAGTCCAAATCTATTTCTCTGCATTTTTCTAAGCATAACTACAGTGATTGAGCACTGGGTCTGACCCTTTCCAAAATATGGGTGACCCACAACTCACTAGTGTGCGTGACTGCCTCCTGTGTAGAGACACATGCTGCTCCGTCTGTGTAGAGACACAGATCATCACAAAACCATCAAACCAAAAAACCAAAAGCAGACATGGATGCAGACAGTGGACATGCACGTGGTTGTGTTTATGCTACACTGAGTGTTGGAGCACACGGTTCAGACACTACAGCTGAAACTATGAATTGCACTTTACTGAGTGCTCTGTGAGCTTCATGTGCCAGGTATCCCAGAAGAGCTGCAGCTATGTTTTGCAATGTTTCACACTGATGTACAGCCAATATTCTAAAAAAAAATAAAAAGATGCTGGAGTTGAGTTGAACATCAAACATTCATCAACAAATAAAGATGCAAATACAACATAATGCAAGCAAGAATATTGCATTAATTTACTGCAATTTATATAGAATTTTCTTCTTTTTTTTTTTTAGTAATCATCATAATGTCTTCTTTGTCATACAGGAAACAGCTCTCACATAGTTTCTTTTTTATTCTTACATTTTACATTTTGCCCATTTCAGAAACCAAACTTTGCCGCTTTCTTAGACATTCATTCTATTCTCTCAACGTTTGATTCAGTGTCAGTGTCCTCAAACTTTCATTAACTTAATCATTTCTCCTTTGATTCATTATTTTTCCAGCTTCCGTATTCACTAGATTTCCATTAAACTTCAACATGTCTTATGGCCTGAATGGTATGCCATATATAAATACACACACACACACACACACACACACACACATACACACACACACACACACACACACACACACACACACACAAAAGAGACAAGGACAATACACCCAGTTCATTACAACATTTCAACAACAGTATGGCCTTCCAAAATAAAAGACCTGATCACTCATGATAATCCACAGACCTCAATGAGCACCACTTCCTGCTAGAGTACTCCTACCAAACCAAATGTGAAGCTGCAGTTGGAAGGTTTTATGTTATTGGGCTTTCAGGGTTAATGTCCCCATAAGGCCACTGTACTTCAGGAGAAACAGAACCTGGAAATGCTGCTTATATCAGCCTGGTAAGGTCAACTACCTGTGCCCCCATTCTCCACACAGATTTCTTTTATGTACATAGTGTTTTGTATGCAGACCGTGTTTTCACAGGCCAACAGAAAACTGCCCCTTACAGTCACTGAGAAGCAGTAAGATACCACTGTTTCCATTTTTCACCACACGCTCGTGGATTCGAGGATATGATAGGACCCAATGTCCTGTGCCAAAATTTGTGAGTACACAAGTATGATTCCCCTGTTTTTTATGCTGACAAAATCAATTTATTTCTGCAGATCTTTGAGTTTGATAAGGAATTTAATCGGTTTTAATCTCCCAACACATCCTGGTAGCTCAGCAGGCAGAGCTCTATATCATGCATTGTGAACTTCATCTCATCTCATATCTTTTCTGTTATTTTTATTCCCCAATTCATAAACTACTTCAGAAATCACAATCCCGTAACGTTTACATCCACCCACTGTATCACTACTAAGGGAAAAAGATTTATGCCCCAAGTCTGGGGTTACCATGGCACTGGACTACGACGCAAATCAGACCCACACATCAACCATATCCACATCAATGCACTTTTGGCTTTTTTTTTTTTTTTTAGATCACAGTCTCACACAGCTGAAGCCTCAGTGAGCAGCCAACTTGGAAGTCCCAAATGGCAGCTATTCCCCACCAGCACCTGAAAGCAGCATCACAGCCAGAATCTAATCTAATCAAGCAGAGGGAAATCTCTCTGCCAAATATCACCCAAATCTGTTTGTAACTTTTGGAGATAAAAGACAAACACAGAGGCAAACATGAGAGCTTCCAATAACCTCCACAGAGGAAAATATGGCACTGAGACAAATATACTCACATCTGCAACTGATGATTATTTTTATTATCAGTTTGATTAATAGTTAAGTCTAGAAAATGGCAGAACATAGTGAAAAATGTTCCACAAAAGGTACCTGCAGAGGTGCAGAGGTGGCAACAGGGGGTGTCTGAGCCCACAAGCATCACAGAAACGATTTCGCTCTTCGACTTTTGCTTAAAAAGGGAATATAAATATGAATATAAATGTAATATAATTGTATTTCATCCAAAACAATTTTTTGGACATTTTATCCACTAAATAATTCATTACTCAAAAAAGAAAATAACCGGTTGATGTGGAGTGTTAGCTGTCAGCAGAAGGAACCTGGTAACAGTTGTTGTTTGGCCCAAATATGTGATCATCTATGTGCATTGTTGCTGTATATTCCAGTTCTTTTTTCACCATTAATAATAGCAATGATAATCAGTCATGCTGGCTGTTAGTCAGTGGAGTGTGACCTGGTCTCGCAGCTACGTAGTCCAGCTCAGTCCAGTCTGCATTCATGTCACTACTGTGTTGTTCCACTGAATGTGATGGTTGTCTATATAATATACAGAAAAAATGATAACACTATTAATCTAACTGCACTGGTTGTTGCATTTCTGCATGAATAGTATGGCATAAACACACAGTCAGGCTTCAGCTCACTGAAGAACATAACGTTGGTTTGAGGATCAGATCCTCCTTTCATGGCAGTATAACTATATAACTATAACAATAACCACACCCCCCATTAGCATATCATAGTAAGTTCTGTTTTAGCACCTGCTATTAATAATTAAGCTTCCCCTCTTCTCCCCATAGCCATAATTATCTACCAGCACCACATCTTCAAATCGCTTGTTTTGCTGAACCAACGACTGACAAATTCAAAGATATTCAATTTGCAATGATATCAAATAAAGAGGGGAGAGTAATCTGCATATTTGAGAGGATTGGGCCAGTGGAAATGTTTTCTTTGACAAATGACTTAAGTATTAGTCAATGGGCAAAATTGTTGTTGATTAAATTTTTGTTTGCTAACCAATTTGTCAATAAATTTATAATATAAGTGGCATATCTAGCATCAGGGAGCAGTGTTTGTCTTTATGATATTTCATGATGCAAACTGTCATTTGACCTGACAGCCTTGTCCCATCACATTATCCCCGTACAGCCAATAAGTGACAGCTCCGGCTCGACTGCGCAGCCACATAGAGATGTGTGTAGAGGTGCAGCTTGTGTGTTTAGTATGGCAGGGCTAGCTGCTAGCTTGCCTCCATGCAGATTTATGGAGAAGCGAGGCCGCTTTGATCTCCGACACGCTCAGCTGCGCTCCGTAGCGCTGCCATGAAAGAGACTTTACAATTAGATCAATTCAACACAAACAGTGGTGGCAGGAGAGCGAATAAAAAAGCCTGATCTATTTATGGCTTCTTCACACACACGATGACAACGTTTATATGAGGTTACTCTTAATTAGCTGCAGTGTCTCTTGTCTTATGTACCATCTGACAATTTCCAGCTGTAATTACTACTGCCTGGTAAAAACAGCCATGCTCCCATGCGCTGCAGAGCTCTTATATCACCGTGGCCAACAACAACAGCAGCTCTGCTGCATACTGAATTCACACTGATCTCCAACTACAACACGCTGAGGCTAAAGCACCCGTGCTAATTTGAGCTGTATTCAGTTCCTTTAAGGCTCTTTGCCCTTGTTTATGTACCATTAAAACAACAGTGAGGACGGGACGTGGAGAACAGCAGCGTTTAAGATTAAATTAACACTGAGTTCATGATTTACTCATTTTCCTTGACAGTTTAAAGCAATGCACAAAGGCTGTTTGACACTGCCACAGTCGTCTTTCAAGATGTAAAGGTGAACAGTGAGTAAGGCATTAAACTTTAATGAGGAGGGCTCCCTAAATATTTTAGTGGCCTATTCATTATAGACAAGTGGGCAGAAATCAGTGGGGAGATTTACCTATGTATGTGATAACATTAGATGAGAAACAATGCTGATACCCAAAGGTCCTGTAGTATGCTCTGTGGAAACATGCTGACAAAGAAGTTTCCTATGAAGTCCAATCAATCAATCTAGAACACAGCGGTGCAGCCCTCGCTGCTGTATTTGATATTGCTGTCATGAAGAATGATACTGTATATGCACACACGCAGTTAAGGCAGACAGTAAGATAAATGAGAGTGCCCATATCAACCACATCCCCACCATTCACTGTCTGACAGAATAGTTTCTCAATAATTAACTGCCATTTGAGTCTAATTGTTGAGCACTTCTCTGAAGAGTCCTTACACGTTAATTACTTCATCGTTTTGGAAACGTGTTGCCATATTGTTACCGCTTGGCTCTGACTGAGTGCAAAGATATATGACCACAAACCATTGCACTATGTACCAACCAAAACCCAGAAGAAATATAGCAGGAAATACTTTGTATCATAAGGTCAGATTTAGATCAGCAACATGAGTCCATTTATTCAAGAGGTCTGCGTAAAGGTGCACTAATTCATATTTTATATTACCATTGGATTAAATCAATTCGAAAAGAGTCAATCATAGTGACAAACCACCACCAAATTATTTCACCAGGGAGCAGCTGCAGAAAAATCTGGAGGCTAAATAAAAGGCTAATAAAGAAAACTAAAACTAAACTATTGGACATGTTAGTGGAAACAAAGTCAGGCTTCTGGCACAACCTCACCTACTTCCAAGATACATGGAGAAAGGAAAAAGTCCAAAGAGGTCAAAACTCCAGCAACACTTAAAGTGAACAGAAGAACTTTAGTAGTCTGATGCCTGTTGTATAGTATAAAATTATATTGTATAAAAAAAATTGTATGAAATGTTTTTCTTGGTTGTCTCTTCTTTCCCTCTGAAAGTATGGATAACTGGAGATACAAGGTCTTCTTCTACAGCAAAACTAAACTCATCTTTTCTTTACTCCAAGTATTTTGACATTGATGTTTAAACAGTTTGGTCTGACAAAACACCAGGATGCATAGACATAGAATTCCCAGCTTTGGTGCCTTACAATAGAAGTCTGTTCCAGATGGCAGACAGCGAACAGCAATGCATGCCAATACCCCAGAGCCCAATGTGAACAACCACAGACACCAACAGGCACTTATTCCATCATCTGATGCTATGAAGGATCTGAAAGACAAGTGGTTACAGGTCCAGTTATTTCATACAGAGCTGGACGACAGCAGAAACTCAGCTAGTATCAGGACACTCATTGAGCTCATCAGGAGAGAAGAGAATCCCCAATCTGATTTCCACACTTCCTTGTGTCACTACAGATTGGATTAGTTCCGGATTGCTCTGCCTCGCAAGTGCAAAATGGATGAGAAGCTGATTACAGTCACTCAAAGCTTTGCTAATTCTCCAAAAACTTTTGTTTCAAAGACTGAAGGAACGAGTGTCTCAAGAACAAGGCTGGAAAGCACTGCTGGCGTCTTTGGCGAGTTTTCAAGTCAGTTTTCAGTCAAGTATGGTTTTAATGCCATCAGCTTTGTAGCAAAACGCCCACCAGCCACCTTGAGCTTGGGTGGGTTACACGATCAGCCATCGCCGTCGAGACCGGCTCTGAACAAGCCTCGGCTTTGCGGCTTTGCCCTGACCGTGAGAGGGGAGGGGCTGCTTGATAATATGATGAAAACCCCGCTTAGCGCAGGCAAGCCTTGGGTGGAACAGATGGAGGCTCCTTCTTTCTTATGCAATCCAGCATTAGTGAAGCAGAAAATATGACTTTTACGTGACTCCCTGGATGTCAGATAAAAAAAAAAAAAAAAGAGCCAAACGAACGTCCTGGGACGAATAGATGAGTTTTGTAAACAGCCGGGTAGTGGGATTAACAAGAGGTCAGCACAGCCCCCCCAAACAGCCTGCTGCCTGGTACTGCCGAGACTGATTTGGCACAATTTAGTGAGCATCACAACACAGTCAGTTTAAATGATGTGCAACATATCATATGAGCCTGATGCATGAAACCACATTATAAATTCTTTAGTATAGCAAGTGTCGAGTCTGTCTTGAATGCATGAATAGTTCCAGATTTTTTGCAGATTTCTCATTAATATTGATCACTTTCATAAATATTAGCATCACCAGTGAGGCAGCAGTCATTAATCCATTATATCAGTTGTTACACTGCTGGAAATTCTGTATGTTTTCTGTAAAACATATAAATATTCTATGAATGCCTATAAATAACTATAAATGGCTTATTTCTTTGTCTTGCCCTGCTTTCTTCCTTGATCCTGTGATTATGAAATTTTATAGTGTTTCAGTGTGTTTCAAGGAAAATAACCATAAAGTGGCAAAGTGTATGCAACTAGCATAAGGACACTGAGACGCTACAATTGAAGGTTCCAAATTGACCAAAACAGGGAGATTAAACAGAATGAGAAGAGGACGCACTGGTGAAAGGCTTTGAATAATAATAACACTCTAGGAGGGGGTGAAAAAAAAGCCAGCCTCCTTGAGACCCCTTTCTAAAAATAGCTCCACTGGTGTGACATCATCAGTGCTATGCAAATACAGTCCACCTTTACTTCTGTCGGTGCAGCAGGAAAGGCTGAGTATGTTTAACCCTGTGGGTGTTTGGGTTGATAACATGCACACACACAAAAACACATGCACATGCAAAGAGCAGCATATACACAGTTTCCCTGTTATACAATTTCTATTTATATTATTAGTATTTGATTCCTGGGATCCCAAGCAAAAATACCCACACTCTCTTTGCACATGTTTCTACATCCATTAAACATTTTCCACTATTACTGTAAGTTTTTGCTGGATTTCCTTGACTACCTGCTCATCCCCAAAAATCCCCCAGCATGCAACATTTATACAAGTACTCACAAGTGATGGTGGCGTCTGTGAGTCATGGCAGAGCTGGGAACCTCTGTGTCTGGTCTGGGGGAGCAGGAGAGCAGAAAGCTGAGGCACACACGGACTGGCATGCAGTTAAGGCTCCCTCGGTCACCCACCAACTCTCTCTTACACACACACACACACACACACACACACACACACACACACACACACACACACACACACACACACACATACACACATACACACACACACACACACACACACACACAAACCCTGACTTGGCTTGCTGCTCATTCAAGCTTGGTCACAGTAGGGATGATGGCTCACGTACAGCAGTCTCATGATGTAACCGGTGCTGCACATCTCATTAGCAGAAGCCAAAGCACACACTCTTTTCTGCATTTAACCTACTTAATCTATATTCATGTACATAGACTAGAACGATATATCCATTAAGTCTACTTAATCCTATCTATATGGTCAATATATATTAGTGTGTTAGTGTAGGACAGGGAATGTAAAGACTCGCTCTCTGAACTATGTATATTTTTCATTATCATTAGCCTCTGAATCTGAGTGCAAATTAAGGGCTTTGAAGCTTTAATGTGTGAGTAACTGGTACTGATTTTGTTGCATTACATGAATCAAATCCTAAAAGATATCCAATTTTAATGATACAATGTAAACAAACTTTACATTTGAAAAGTGTCTCACATATCAATGCGTCACACCTGCACCATCAACTCTCTGTCTGCTCTCACACATGTGGGTATATTTATGTAGCGAGTGTGTTGAGAAAGCAAGGATTATCTCGCCGTACAGAGACCTACATAACATACAATGCAAAGGCTCACTGTACTACTGTACTGAGAAGAGGAGAGGGGATTGGCTGTCTGGTCTCTATGGAAACCGCTGGCTGCGTTGAGGGCAGGTCCGCAGAGGGAAAGGCATCAGGGAATCAAATCCTTTCTGCGCTTCTCATCCAGAGCTGATGAATCCTCCGCAGCTAATGGGAGCACTGTACAAATGACTTGGCAGGTACAGGCCTTAATCACATTCACATTTACTACTGCTTAATATGAGCTATTCTAACAAACACACTAATAGAGTTTTAGTGAGTGGAGACTACCGTAGGGAGATTCTGTAAAAGCCTCTACTTTATTCCCTATATATCGTGCCCTTTTTTCCCACGTTTTCTACCCAGCTGAAAATGCTCACTTTTCTATATGCACTATGGTCCACTGCTGTCTCTGCTGTCGGCCTGGAAAAGGTACACAGCCACGTTCATGAAACGAGAGAAAATACTGCAGATAATAAATGTGTATTTGAGCATCTGTAAAACAATTTTACAAATGCATACGTCACAACCTGAATAAATATGAATGTTTGTAGATGTACATCAGTGGCATCAGGGCAAGCAAGGTCAGCAGTGCTTATCCAGTTAAAGCTAAAAATCAACATTAATAAGAACGATACTGAAGTGGAAGTGATACATCTTACATCTGATCTCAGAACAGTGTTTTGTCCCATAAAGGATGTGATGCCTGGGTCTTGTCTCTGAAAGCCAGCTTGACATCCAGCTGTTGCACCTCTCGTTTCTGTCATTTTTGTGGATGTGATCGAGAGGAAAGCAGCCTAATTCAGAGGTTTGCGGATGTGCATTGAGGCTGGTGCTGCCAAAGTGTGGTAGTTAAACTGTCCTTGACTCAGCTTCTCCTATTCTGAGGTCAGTTATGATACTGCAGCATTATACGCATGCGGTTTGCCTGTTTTTCTTGACTATGGTGAATTGTACTGTATTCATAAGATTTGCTACACACATTCATGTTCCTGTCAGGATGAACTGACTTTCCACCTAGAGCCATGATCAAAGTTCCACTTTGTCCAGTGTTTTGGTTTGTGACCAAATACCTGCAAAACATTACAATCAGCCTCAGCCAAAGTTAGCATGCTAACCCATTAAACTAGGATGCTAAACACGCAAAACATTATACCAGCGAAACATCAGCATAGCATGTTAGCATGCTGACACTACTGTACCTAAAGGCCGCCCTCCCTCTCCTTGTTGCTGCCACTGCTGGCAACCCTGGGCAGCACATCTGCTGCCATGGTTACACTGAAAACAATGGAAGCGGCGGACACACAATAGTTTACTCAGTAGTGAGCAGTAATTTGAGATTTAAATTTGTGCCAGGGATTAATCATCATAAGTTTGTGTCATCACAGACAGGTGTAGAGCGATGCATTTTTCACATTCCATAAAATGTGAGAATATAGTACACAATATCAACATTTAGGCATGAACCTTAGTTTTGAAATTTTTGAAGAATGTAAACATTAATTGGTGACTATAATTCTTACTGTCAATGTGGCAGCAATGCCCCATTATTATTACAAAAAGCAAATAAAGCAAATAAACTTTCCTTCCATTGTTGAATTTTGAAGGCACTATATAGTCAATACTCGACTATATACCCTCCACACATATGTACATACACATTTAAATTAAAAATTGGGAGTTATTTTGGACACAGCCTTTGTCTTGTTTCTGTCTTATCCTCTTAATTGTCTTGGGACCCTTTGGGAGGCCATGAAGCCACAGCTGAGAACCACTGATAAATGTAGTTCACACTGTGTCCTTGCACTCTTTACAAGTGCCCCAGCCAACCCTGCAGTGTAGTGACAAGGACGTGATCCCTCACCAGCTTCCCACCGATTAACAATATCAATGGTGTTTGTTGGAAACAGACAGAGGTGCGAGATTGAACCATGGCTGCAGTGGTAAGTGAATACTTAACACTTGTGACATCTGATCACCTGTAATTTCATATTTCTTAACTGATTTGTCCTGAAGAAAAACAGTACAGTCATACACAGCAGCGGTAAATAGCGCTGTAGCTATTCAATGGAATTTACATGACATGGATGATTTTGTTCTGCAGAGAGCAACTCAGTGGCTCTTCAGTGACACACAGTTGTTTTATGTAGGAGTTGTTCAAGTACCAGATTCGGTAAGTGTGGTAATGTCAGCTTCAACAGCAACACACAGGCCAACAGCCACATATTAAGTAGTGAAAGTGCCTCTGCATCTGTTAATGGACTTGTCTCAGGGGTAAGCGGCTGGTGGCAACTTGTCACCTGTGAAAAAGGACTATCAAGGAGAAGCAATTCATCTGAGTGACACCACAGCATGTCAGGTAAACAGGGTCTCTTCTGCCCTCTTCTCTCTGGACTTAAAACATGTCAAACCAGCAGATGAGCAAATGCTGGTTTTAGCAAGGATGCACTGACAGCTTTTCAGCCGTACCTTCCATCTAACTGCAGCACAAGACTGAAGTTTTGTAGCCTTCTGGAAGATGTATGCCCTTATCAGGGAGAGGTAAGGGAGGATGAAGCCAATCATGCAATTGTGTGATTCAAGTGAAGGCTGGCAGTAGGCAGGGGGTGGGCAAATTGCTTAACAACAAAATGAAAAGCTGCACCATCACTCAGCAGATAACATGACCGCTGAATACGCTTTACATGTATCACATGCTGCCGCACTCCGCTGCACATTTCTCTCAGGAATACACACTGTGCAGAAATGGCTCAACCTTTTTGACATGACAAGAGGCGAGGCAGAGGGAAGCGCTGAAAAAACCATCACAGGCCAGGCCTTTACAGCAGTTGTCATGACAATAGTGATGGCTGAAAGCAAAGATCCTCTCCGTCCCCTCTCTGGAGATTTACTGACATTCAGCGCCACTCTACTTAGACACAAACCGTACAGATCACTGCCATGGCTGCAGGTCCAGTGCCTCCCCCCTCGCTGCTCTGTCTAGTCTTAGAGAATGCGACTGATCCAGATGGGAGATGTTTTCAGCCTGCTCACAGCCAGGGAGAAAATGTAAAAGGGGAGGGTTCATCAGTTTGATGAATAGTGCTGGATCGGTCGCTGCATATGCTCAATGCATGGCGTACATTTGATTTACTAAACCCCTCCCTTGACAGCAGGGAATCAGTAAAACCCCTGGGTGCCGTCATCTCGCTTCTGAAGTACAAACACAGCGCATCCTTAGAGATATACAGACTGGAGCGAAACTGACAGCCACATCTCTGGTCTGATTCATCATCAGGAATTGGTCTCTGGGGAGCCGGACTGGTTTTAGGGACTTGGTCCTGCGCATTTAGCGCCAATGGCTGTCTGCCACCGACAAATGGGAGCCTGGGGTCGACGACGCTGAGGAGGACATGATCAGTTCGGCCAGGTCTGGACTCCAGCAGAGCTTTCTAGCATGTGATGTTATGAGTCATTAGAGACATGAAGCCCTAATAACAACTGCCAAGACCGGAGAGAAAGAAAGGCTGTAAAGATGGAAACAAGCTTGAGCCAGCAAACCCACGGACATGCTGTGTTGTGCTGTACGCAGTGCTGTGATCTTTGAGCAAATATTTGGGCTGTGAAATATCCCAAACTTTGATTAAAAGCAGAATCATCAGGCAGCACCTCAGGCCTCTGTCTAACTGAGAGATTTCCTCACGGCTTCTAATCCTTCGGCGGAATGGGCCTGATGATCTATTGTGTAATAGGCTTATAGGAAGGAGACGAGTTTATGATGAGTACTGCTGGACATGCCTGCTGGGATAATGTCAGTAAGGTCTGCTTTCAGGCAGTTGGTAGAGTAAACAACAATGGATACATCTATTGTGTGCAACAGAAATATTGTGCTATAATCTATTACACATTAAAAACAATAAAGCAGAGTACGAGCTCTTATTCCCCTGCACTTCTCTTAAGAGAACACCAGGTTTACCTCACAGCTGAAGGTGCTTTACAGCTGGGACACTGAAACATGTCTTCATCCTCAGCCAGGGAGGAGGCTGGTGAAGGGTGTAGAGTGGGCGGAGGTGTATCGTTTCTTTAGGCAGCTGGAGCTTCTGTGGAGTCGTATTGCTGTGACATCAACTGCAAGACAGGCATTAGGGCCCAGAAGTGGAGGCTCTTTTTACTCGGAGAGGAAAAAAAAAAAGAAGAAGCCCAGGGCTCACTAAAACAACAACAACACTCAAACACATCACTCCAGTTACTGCACTACCCTGCTCGTAGTCGGGAAAACACAAGAAGCAGAATGGGAGAGAGGCTATGAAGTGGCAATTCAAACACGAGACTGTTCAGTGAGGTACATGATATGTCAGCTTACTGAGGCTGAGTTCTGTGTGACAAAAGCCATTTTGCAGATTGTCTCATTGGTTTGCTAATCACTTCTACGCAGTTGCAGCAGTAAGGACAGGAGTGAGTGAACAGCAGTAATGGACTATGTTTGTGTGTGAGAGAGATTAGAAGGAAAGTGGTTAAAGAACCACTCCCATCTCTGTGGTCACTGTCTCCCTCCTCCGGCTGTCCTCCCTCACATCTGCAACAGAACTGCAACAGAACTGCTCCAGCCAGGGTCAGGATTCACACCGGTTTAAAATAAATGTTCTTATGTTATTTACTGACAAATCTTTCTCTTACTCGCTCTTACATTGCCATGTGTCCATGTGTGTCATGTGCCATATGCACCACCCAGTGAGCAGGAAAAGAGAAAGCATGTAGCACGTGCTTAATTAACCTGAAAGCTAACGGTCAGTAACAGAAAAAAGAAAATATAGCCTCATGTCACAGGTTGGGCTCAGGTCTAAAATTTGGCAGCACCAGTTCAGGCTTTAAAGGTTCTGTGAAGGATCGTTACCGCCACTAGGTGTCTCATAGACACCCAGCATCGTAGACCAAAACAAATGCTTTGTTGTCCACAACTCTGGCCTCCGTTTATATACCCATCAAATCACTTACACATTTTAAGGAGAAAAATCCATTTCTGAGTCAAGTGGAGGCCTTCGGCAGCTTGTAGGGTTCTCAACCTCGGTAAAGCCAGGCCAGTATTCTCTCCATGGTTGGACTGGGAGAGAAATTCAGCCTTCGCCTTACTTGCTGGGACCAGCTGCATGAATGACACTGACAGAGCCGGTAAAGACACTGACGGAGCTGGTAAAAATTTCAATGGTATGTTTTGATCGGCCACCAGCCGGCCAGGATTTGAGCTGGTAGTCCCCATATCCAGTCCACCTATGCTCTGGTTTCATCTCTTTCTTTGTCGGAGGCCTTTTTTTTTAGATGAAAAAGAAGTTTCTGCAGGGGAAGAAATTCTGGAAAGTCACTTTCACCTGAGTGTTGCATACTGCACTGTGCCATCTCACCTTTGGGTGGTGCCTGTGTGTTTATGAATGTGGGGAGGGCCAGCGGTTTAACAGGAGGGATTCACGTGCACGAACATGAACAAGCTGTCAGAGTGGCTACCAAAACAATAAACAGAGAAACTCAGATTACAACACATACAGAAGTGTGACTTTACTCCACTCAGGACGGTCATTACTCCACCATATATTTACATAGAAAAAAGACGTTTGTTGCTCGATTAATGTTTAAAATGACACTGTTTACAGAACCTTTAACAATGCAGGGACAGGAGAGGTTCAATTAACAGTTTTACAACTATGTAGCCCTGTACATCTCATCAGCCTTCAATGAACAACAGCAACTGTTCAAAGGAAGATGAACCAAACAAAGACTAAAACCCTTTAACGCTGCACATATCAATATTTCTTATGTTAACAATGCACCAAATAACAATTAGTGATGTGAAATGTGTCACTCACAGTTATGAACCCACTGAGATTTATTACCTGTGTAGCTGCCCTGAGCTCTACAAAGCTTTTTTGTGTATCATTCAGCTCATGTTTCAGTTCACTACCTGCAGCTTTAATGTTTTGGTTCAGCTCTTTTCAACCTTGTCTCGGTTCAAATGAACTCACTGTACACTACCTGCCCAGCACCAAACAGTACACAGACTAAGTTAGTTGGTGAACATAATGGAGCATTTAGCTGCTAAAGAGACAGATTCTTTTCTCGTGAATATCTGTCAGAAGCTGGAAAGAAAAACCTGTCTACTTTATGTGTTAATAGAAATCTATTTGGTAACTTGCCAAGGTAATAACATGTGAGTCACTTAAAATTTCAATATTTCTACTCCAGTACACACACACACACACACACACACACACACCCACATATATATATATATATAAAATATGAGTTTTAATTGATTAAAACATCTACAATCAATATAATAACATATCACTGGAGCCTAGAGAGAATTTACACCTGAATCTGTATCTTCCCTTGGCTAACAGAGCTTTGTCTTCATAAAAAAATATAGCATTTTTAGTTTGACCACATGCTGCACTAGTGGGTGTAATAAAAACTCATCACATATTTTTCACTAATCACAAATTCTAACAGCCCCCAGCAGACAGTCTTTTAGTCCTGGCATCAGCATACAGGATCTCTGACCAGTCTGAGTCCCCTTCCTTCTGCCGCCATGTGGGGCTGTGCAAGATCATAGATCACATGTTTCATTAACTTCATCACACAGCCGAGCCAAGAACAAGATTTCAACATGTCAGTGCAGTGTGTGTGTTTTCGACAAAAACAAGTGACAGGGCCTCTGTGCTGTCACTGATGTCGTATGAGTGAATGGCTGCATGATTTTAACAATAGTATTAATGGTTGTAAGGCGACTGACTTATGTGTCCTGATGTGTGTGTGTGTGTGTGTGTGTGTGTGTGTGTGTGTGTGTAGCTGTTCTTCTATCTTTGTAAGGATCAGTTTGAGTTCTAAAGAGAGGACATTTTGGGGTTAGGTAGGACCAGCTGTGGCTCAGGAGATAGAGCCTCTAAACAGAAAGTCGGTGGTTCGATCCCCAGCTCCTCCAGTCTGGGCCCAAGTGTCTTTGGGCAAGATATTGAACCACAAATTTGCCTCTGATGGCAGTTCCATCAGTGTATGAGTGTGTGTATGTTACAAGCACTGTATGTGTAGTAGAAAGCACTGTATCATGTGTGTGAATGGCTGACTGTGGCTCTCAAAAGCACTTTGAGTGGTCGATAAGACTAGAAAAGCTCTGTATAACTGCAGACCACGAAACCAAACTTCTAAAGGACTGTTTGAAGGTTAAGACTTGGTTTAGGTTGGGGTTAGGCATTTAGGGTAAGGGGCTGGGGAATGTTGTCACAAAGATACAAAGTACAAGTATGTGTGTGTGTGTGTGTGTGTGTGTGTGTGTGTGTGTGTGTGTGTGTGTGTGTGGTCACAGTCAGGAGCCATTTTAAGTGTTTGTACCAACAGAGGGCAGTGTGTTTTCACTCAATGAGCTCCGTCCCTCTGGACCTCTGCTTCAGAGCAAAAAGGACAGTGTTGACACATTGTTAATCTCAAAATTTCTATCATCATGGTTCACATTAGGCCAAAGGCACACCTGAATAATTCATTTTCAGTATCATTGCATGGAGACAGTACAGTGCTCTCAAACTGCTGCGGTCTCCTCCCTTCGTACCTTACACACCTAAAACTTGGTTGATATTTTATTGGATTTCTGTGTTTCATCCACAGCTTGTGTTCTCACAGAGCACCACCTGACCTGCAGGTCAGCTGTTTGATGAAGCCACTGGCTGTGTGTGATGTGTGTGATGTGTGAAACTGCACAGGAACTAGTGTTTGTTGGTCAACAGCAGACCCATTCTCAAGCTCAGAAATATGTCACCTCTCCTTCAGAGGCATGCTGACTGACAGTTAGTGACACTCTGCAGAAAAACTGAATATTAAGTAAGCAAATGTGATTTATGGGCTCCCGTTCTGTGCCCTGCCATTTCAAATATGCATGATATTCTGACATAACAGATAGCTGTTATTGGTGCAAATATCAGTTACGGTGTAACCACATTTTTCTTGGGTGTTATCATCAAATAGCAACAAAAAGCAACAACAGCTGTATTGGACAGTTCCAGATATGCTTTACCTTATCATCATACAATGCAACATCATCATAGTGAGAATGGGTCAGTGCAGGAAAGTGGCGAACAGAACAGGGAAGTTGCTTATTTCCTCACTAAATGAATTCTCTGTATGAAAGGTGTTGTGCTTGCCTTGTCACAAAAAGATGGTGAAGTCAAAACTGCCGGTTGTTAATTACCAAGTTGCTAATTACATTCCCTCTTGTAATTTACTGCTATAGAGGCCCTTTAAAATGCGTGGCGAGAAACGCTCTTGCTGGTTTATTAAATCATAACTGCCGGTGAAGATGTAAAGCTTCAGTGAAGCGTGACAGATCAAATGAACATGAACAGTAATGTATACCGGGGTGAGATACTACAAAGCATGCACTCTCACAAATTACAAAAAAAATAAATAAATAAATAAAAAATTCTAGGATACCTGAAATCAAAACCTACAGCACTAACTTCTCAGTACCTCAGTGTAGTCTGTAAAAACACGTTTGTGTCCAAAACACAGCACAATTTTGAACTTTTGAACCATTAGAGGAAGAGAGGAGTGTGTGTGTGTGTGTACTTGTGTTTAGAATTATTTTACACGCATGTAAAATGACATCATGTCGTGTGCCAACAAAGGATTGGCCCTTCAATGACCTTTCTGTGTTAGTTACAGTAGTGGGTTATAGTTAGTTTCAGTGTTGTATGGAAAGCAGGTGCCATAACTTCAGGCCTGATTGACTATAATTCTTACTGTCAATGTGACAGTGATTCTCCATAAAGACATACAGATCCCAGCTGAGAGTAAATAAGACAAGCGTAGGACATTTATAATTAAACTGCTCATTAGCACCGGCAGAGTTGTTTTGGCTTTTCAAATTCACTTCAACAATGGATGCTCATACTCTTGACTCATAGTCCAGACTCACTCCATTTCAGATTTTAAACAGTTGTGTGGTGCTCCATCCTCATGGACTCCTGCCCGTTGGTAAAAAAAAAACTGGCTAATGGGCAGTGTATAATTCCTTCTGCTTGTTTATACTGGTCAGTCCAAAACCTTGGACTTCTATCTGCCTATGGACTGTAGTAGTAAGCCAGGGTATACCTGGGTTATACAACTCACATTATATAACCCAAACCGCCTGTTCAACATCAGTAATCTTAACCATCTGTAAGAATCATACTGGGCACTCATGTATTTTTATTTAATGTTCACAATCTTTTTGGTCATTAAAGTGTTACATCCAACTTTTGCTTTGTATGTATTTTTCGTTGATGTTTTTAATAGTGTAAGATAGTGTTATATAACCAAAGGTCTTTGGGTTTTTACCAAAACAGGCTAAGATACTATTAATAAAATACTTTTTTTAACATGAAAGGTAAGTTAAATATACAAGAAATCTATATAAAATGACATGTAAAAACCAAAAATTAACAGTAGATTGTTTCAATTTTAAACCCCCTACCGAGGTTTTCAACAGTTCTTTGACATTTTTTGAAAGAGAAATCAAGTGTTTTTATGTTTGGCATATCATTTTATTACATCAAATATGAATTAATATACACATTTTTAATGTAAAATTATGTAATAAAAACCAATTAATAACAGTACCTTTCTGCAATTTTAAGCCTTATTATTTGTATTATAACAATGTTAGACCTTATTTATAGGTAATTTCATTGTTTTTATACGGGTAAATGGTCTTTATTAAACATTAAAAAGCCCCAAAAATACAGATAATCTCATGTAAAATTAAAGCTATAAACTATTTTAATTATGGAAAATTACTGTATTTTTATGAGATAGTTATTTTCCATTATTTTCCAGTATTTTTTCTGTCTCCCAAGCTGCCGGAATATTACCGTTCTTTTAAAGGTTTAAAAAAAAAAAAAAATGTATACAGTGTAGAGTGTATTAGGAATTCAACAGTCATTATTTGATTTACAGGGCATATCAAACAAAAGAAATTCATATAGTAAACCAAAGGTCCTTGGATACTTCAAAAATGAATACATGTACCATTTCATCCCAGAAGGGTGCAGCATATGTTTCAAAGTGAGAATAAAATAAAGAGTATTTATGTAATTGTGGAAATATATATACATACGTGAGAAAATAAAATTTGTGTGACAGTCCCAGGATAAATTATGGCTTGTTTTGCCCCTCATATTGATTTCATATTGATTATAACAAAAACAGAATTCCTGCCAAACACATGTATTTGGCCTCATACACAGTTCGTCCATTCAGGGGGAGAACTGGCCAGACCGACTGACTGAGCGACCAATGTGTTAAATGAAGTCACAGCAGGAGTGACATCCCTCACTGTAGGCACAACTGTGTATAGTATGAGTATATTTAAAATAGGCCTAAGATGTGCATGCATGATGGATCAAATTCATCAAATTTCAATTTTATGAGATGACTACCTCCAAACAGATTCACCTTCTTCTACAGACACAAAGTCTTATGTGCTTTTCGTCAAAATCACTGCTGTACGGAGCCTGTTTTAAATGTGGTCCCTCATTCATTGAATGTGTCAGCTCAACTGAGCGGCATGTGCTTGATTCTGCTCTCATTTTGTGTTGGACTGACTAAACTAAAGTGGCCCAAGGTCTATTGTAAATTTTGTTAAATGTCATCTTAAGGTGCTCTTTGATAGTATCGAGCAGCACTAGTGGTGTGCGCCAACATTTCCGCTCCTCGTCTCCAGCAGGCAGAGCAGGAAGCTGCTCCTCTCGGGCCTGTCGAGCCCCTGCAATAGCCTTCACTATGTACACACTATCACCACATCCTATTAATGTCATGTCACAGCCAGACAACAATGTAATGATGATTAAAATGATACTAATCGAAATAGCAAATGGCGGTCATTATCATTATAGTTAATTATCTTCTATTCTACTGCACGGAGAGTGTGACAGCAAGCTGTCACAGCCAAGTGAACAAAGAGCAGAGCAATAACCTGGGTCAAAAGAATGGAGTCTGTGACTCCACAGGAGGCAGATCTGAATATATCCTTCTGATTCTCACAGCAGGGGGTTTTCAGTGATACAATGTTGATCTGACTCAACATCAGCATCTCAAGGCTCCTTTAATGTTCAGGAATGTGTTGAAGCACAGACGCTCACAGCGCCAATGAGATTAGGTTATTTAAGATTTTGCATTTTGAAAACAACTTTATCTGACATTGAGATTTTGGAGAGGAGGGGGGCAATGCTCACAATCCACTGTTTCAGGGAAGATATATCCATTACTGGACTGACAAGAGGAAACAGAGAACGCGTCTGTAGCCGTGTTTACAGTAATCCGTCAACAGATTGTATGGGCTTAAAATTGAATCACAATTGAACAATTCCCAAGGTCAATGGCAAGAACAACTCCAATTCGGCCTTGACTCCCGCACTCTGGAACTCATTGAGTCATTGTGAGTAATGGGAAACATCATTCTTCACCCAGTATCCCAGTCAAACTATCAATCTGGCCTTGGACCTGGGAGGGTCTCTCTAGCGAAAGAAAGGGAGGAGCTGGGAGAACAAAGAGTGGCCCTCTCTTTCATCGCTGCCATCCGCCGACGAATCTGAGGCAGGTAAAGAAGATGAAATGCTACAATATGCTAAAAATAACAGTTTCATTGCTTGTACTATTTAACGTTCCCCACACACAGCCTCCCAGCTTCCCTGTCACGCTTAGGATTTCTCTATATGTTAAAAGTGGTGTGTATGGGGGTGTAGTAAGGCGGTTTGGAGGCTGTTGTGTTTTTTCCAAGACCAAAAACACACAAATCTGCTTTAGCATGAGCCACAAACACTAGCACGCCCAGCCTTCTAGTTTACTATCTACAGTAGTGTCCTAGTGTTGCTTCCAAAGGCAAGGGTCATGTCATTAGCTTATTGTATTATTATTATTAATGTAATAGTTCAAGGTTTTATTAAAAATACCTGCTCAGGACTGGAACATTCACTACTTGCGAGTAAAGTTATTGGTATATCACAGATTAAAGTGATGCTGACGGTTAATGATGGAGTCCTGCTCAGGGAGTCTAAACCCCCACAGCTCCAACCAAACTTACGTCGGTATTATGTTTCACAAATACATCGGTTGTTCCTCTTCTAAAAGTAAAGTTCAGTCTTTGAAAATCTGAACATTAAAGCATAAATCTAATTCCTATGTTGTGCCATATAATAAGCTTTCAAACTGTTCCAGTGTTAGAAGAAATAACATTATACATTTTTATTTTAATTACTGTAATGGAATACTGGGGCTCACTATATTTAAACTGCAATAGAGCTGCAACAGCTCTGTGCAGCAACACACTGCTGCTTCTTTATTTCCAGGTCCTCTAAATGGATTATCGGCTGATTAGGATGCTGACTTTTTGCCTGGGACCTCTATAGTTAGCTGCAGTGCGTTAGCATTTTAGCATGTATGTAGCCATCATATCCATATTTTAGAACCTTTTACTAGTTTCTCGTTTTAAAACAAATCTGCTGGAAACATTAAAACGGCAGTTTTCAACCAAGTCACAGACTTTTAGCTTCAAGATTAGCTGCAATTGATCACTTCCTTGCAAATGATGTCATTTAATTTCATTGGCAAAAAACGAGAAGCCTTCTCACATTTATTTATATGTGAATGAAAGGACTCATTGTTTCAAAAAACTCTGATGACTTTGGAGTGGTATTTTGCTGCCGTTATCACTGTATAGTGCATTATGTGCCATACTGAAAGAAAAAGCTGGACAAGCCAACAGTTACTAAAGGGAGCTGGGCCTAGCCAGTGGTCATTTATGATTCTGCTTCGGCTGCAAGACAGAAAATCTCATGCACAAATACGTATTATGCATACACACTCACAGTATGAATAGTAACAGTATTTCTAAGTCCTTGGAATGATCACGTAATAAATAAAAATAATAAGGGATAACAAGATACCCTAAATCTGCCTACTAAAGACAGTCTATAGAAAACATGAGCTTCATTCCACATGGGCTGAATCTTTGTTCAAACAAAAAGAGGTCACACTGTATGCATAACATTTCAGCTAAAGTGGATCAAAACAGTAGCTGATTTGGAAGTAGGCTAATGAATGCAGAGCATTAGAGTCTGTTTCCTCTATTCCTCTCAGATTATTACTATAGATGTCAGAGCTCTGCTCAGAGTCAACCAAAACAAAATCATTCTGGTTTTTCCCTCTGCTCAAACAGAAACTTACATTTTCATTTATCTGCGCTGACTCATTATTAACTTTATGCACTGCTAAACAATGCATTAACCAGTCTTAAAAATCTCTAATTTCATGAATTAATAATTGCTGCATTTGTATTTTGAAGTTTTCAGCACATCTAAGTCATCAAAGCAGCTCCGAGGAGTTGATGCAACTTCTCACTGTAACATTATAATAAAAAGAGAAATAAAACCAGATTGTTCATCTTGTCTGACTAACTATTCACTTAAAGTGGATCTCATGTTCTAAGGTTTGAACTGCCACTACGTGATCTGAGTCACTACACGATGTGAGTCGCGCATGCGTGTAAACTTTTGTTCCCATCAAACGTATGTTCCCATGCAATGGAGGAGAAATTGATAATTGCAGTGGCAGGTTTCCCCATCCTTCAGGACAAATCTGTTTGCTTACAGGGGCTTAATATAAACATATATACAGTATACATATAGTATAGTATATATAAATGTATATAATATATTTTGTTAAAACAGGAGGGAATTGCATGCTAACTAGCGCATAGCATGCAAAACAACAACCTTGCTAGCTGTCTATTTCAGCTCTATCATCTCTGTCAGAGTGCCCACAAACCTCAATAGTGTCTTTGATTGGGCAGCCAGAGCGATTTCTTTTTCACTCTCGCCGCTTTCAGTCTGAACGTACGGGTAACACATAATAACTTCTTGGCCGGGAGGCACATAATAACAGCCATAGTGACAGTGTGGTACAGGTGAGGGTAGCTTTATTGTGTATTCTCTGTGAAAAATCCATAAACTCCACACTGTGAGAAGGTGGTCCATGCTTTTATACTATTCAGTACAGTTAAGAAAACCTTGATTGATTTACTGGGTAGACTACAACATGTGCTCATTCACATGAAACCTACTGTACTTTGCTTTGCCAAAACCAAGACCGAAAATTCTATACTTGGGTCACATAATAATTAAATCTCCATGACAACTGAATAATTTTATTTGCAAGGGATTAAATATAAAAAAAAATGAGCATTTTCTGATCTGCCACCACTATGGTTCAGGTTTGGCTAAGTTCAGGCAACACAAACGACCTGGTTCAGGTTGGACTGTGGTGATGGTATACTGCTGACAGGACATTGTGTCTTTTGCTTTAAGATACAGCTGATCTATTAGCAACAATGATGAGATTAGAGTAAGTTAAATAGCAGCAGCCTGAGGAGAATGGTGCGTTAGGAGGATTGGATGTGATTGCATCAATCTTATCCACATTTGTGGCCATTACAATGCCTCACTATTTGATGGATGAAATTCTTTTTCCGGATCTGGCAAAACAGCACGACACCCAAACTCTTAAAAGGGAGCTCCGCCATCAAAGTCTGTTTACAGGTGTTGGGTTGACTGCTACTGCATGAGTGGAAAAAAAAGTCTTTTGTGGCGCTGCAGGAAGTCTGAAGTGATGTTGCTTGAGTCAGACTTTGAAAAAGTCAAAAGTCAGAAAGACATGAGATTACCAGACCTTTATAGTCCGTTCTTCATCTCTACTTGAAGCTCAAGGCTACATTAAGCACCACGAGCATAACTAACCTGAATCTCTGACCGAACTCTCTGCTGTCGAGATCCCAGGTTTTGACAAGGAAGAAGAATGTGCAGAATGAAAAGGTTGAGTCTGATTCTGCTGCATCAATGTTGATGCTCTTTTAAACTGTCCATCGTGAGTCTAACAATGTTGTAGAAGAGCAGTGTAAATTGCTACTCTGGTCAGCAAGTAGTCTGTTAATTCAGCATATATATCATGCATTTCTTTTCTCTAATATTGGTCAGTGAACACAACACCAGACTGGAACCAAGCTAAATATTCACTCCAGCTCAATACTGACAAACAGATGATGCAAACAACAAAATTTTTTTCCCTGTTTAAATATTGCACTTGACCATGCTCACACTTGAGTGCAGCTTGTGGGTGAGAGACTTACGAAATGTCAGTTTGTCCAGAGGCCTCTGCTGACATGGTGGTAATATGATGTTAATATTGCTCTCATACACATTGATGTACTGAACACACACACACACACACACACACACACACACACACACACACACACACACACACACACACACAGAGCTGCTCAGCCTCACAGCCCTGCCCCTCCTCCTGCTGGACGCTTCACACTTAATGCTGCTGAACCAAATCTGCTGCACTCAGGCTTACAGTCTGTCAGGAGATGGTTAACAGAACTTAAAATGTGTTTCTCTTCTAAAAAAGAAGACGATCTAAGCCTTGTGTGTTGCAAACCTGACATCTTAATACTGATATTTTTCCACTCTTTCATTTGAAAATCCAAGACAGGATTACTCATGGTGTTATTGAATTAGAGTGACATAGCAATCCAATTTTTGGTCGTAGCAATGAATGGATCTGCTTCATGCCCTTGCTGTGCAAATGACTCAATGCACTATACAAATCTATCACCACATCCACTGCAATCAGCACGTAAACATAGAGCAAATGTAAGCTTAAATGTTGGAAAGGAAGAAGAGGGAGGCAGACGAAGAGAGCACTTTCTGCAGCAGCAGCAGTACAGCAGCAGAGCAGAACTGATCACTTTCCTACTCCATTTTAATTTGTGGTGAACATGGAGACCAGCTGTCAAACTGCCAGCAACTTTGCATTTTTGCCTGAACTCAACTCTGAGCAGTGACATGTCCAATTCCTATATCAGGTCCTTGAAAACTTTGCATGTTACCTGTTAATGACATAAATATTAACTACAAAGAATAAGCAAACGATGCAAACTGACCAGAGCGAAAAACGGAGAGGCAGAAACACTAGAATATATATGAACGGTTTCAAAGGCATAGGCTGAACAGCTGTGTGTCTGCGTTCAGCCCGTCAATCTCGTTTTCTATATCATACACAGACGCATATACAGCGCATACCCTGGTACTCAAATATTTCCACTTATATTTACTCTTCAGTTAACTCATGACCTTACAGTATTGGCTGTACTGTACAGTCATGCACCTATCTGTGTGTGTCTGTGCTGATAGGTGATAATATGTCAATGATGTGTTTAAATATTGTTTCCGCTGTCCCCAAGTAGACAAAAAAAACAACAACTTAACAGTTATTGTAGGTTTAAACACACAGTCTGTACTTCTGCCACTAGGGGTCTCTCAATCAAAACAATTACAAAATATAGGGCTTGGTGACATCATGAAGTAGATTTCTTCAATGGCAGTTGTTCATGAGGTTTTTACCGGGAGCTGAATTATCCGCAGAGGTCTTCTCCTCTCCAAACAAACAGACCAGGGGATTATAAGTGGTAAAAACAATGAATAAAGCCGTTTCATTTCATTTGCTGCTAACCATTGTTTAGATCGTTTCTTTGGTAACTTATCAACCAGATGTTCAGGAGGTTTTTAGCAGCAGCTGAATTATCCACAGAGGTATCCTCCTCTCCATAACAAACACACCAGGGGTTTAAAACTGGTAGGAACACCCATAAAGCTTGTTTTTCTGATAACTTCAGATCCAGACGTCCGATGGCTAAAATCCTTCATCTGCTTCAAATATAGAGCTGAAAACCACCAATGTGTAAAAAGTGTACGTGGCTTAAAAACTGGATAAAAGTAATTTTTGAGCTACTGGCAGGAAACCACAAGAAGCATGCACATAGGGAATATGACATTTGACAATTGCTGGAAACATTTGGCATAATGTCAGTTCACAACAGCAGTAGACATTTTAATGTGGAAAAGTTTCATATTATAACATTAATTCTGTTATGTTTGAAACACATAGACTAGAAAAATACCAAATGCTTTATATTCCATCCATTCATCTAACAACACTGCTCCTGTGCTGCAACTAGCAATGTGTAGGATTGCCTTACAGTACCATCTCTTCAGGTGAGGTAGTCCCCATACCTCACTCGTCATTAAAATAGCCCACTTTTTACAGAAAACACACAAACCTGGCACCTCGACCTGTCAATTGTAGAGACAGTACTGGGGTTTTTCCTGCATACAGAATCACAATGTGGCTGCCTCCGTCAAATTTATTGCCGCCTTCAGCTCTCAACAAAACTCTGACATGTGTCCTCATGCAAAACACTATTTTCTAACAAGCATTGCACTCTGTGCATTTCTGTCATTTGTAACATGTCATTTGCAAGGGTAACATTACACAGATGTGGTGGCGCTGTACTGTAATGAGCAGAGTGCAGCTGGGAAAGGTACTTCCAAAACTGCCAAACAGGAAGAAAAAAGCTGCTATGAGCCCACTATTTGTTTTGCAAGAGATTGGACTTTAATTATGGTTTGAATTTAAATTCTGCAGCCATTTAATTACACGATTGTAAATGGAACATCTCCACATAATGACTGTCAAGTTGGCCAACCTAATGAATTTTCTGCCCCTGGGGTAGTGCCAACACCAAATATGCAAGCAGCCACATCATTGATGAAATGGTGGACATCATCATCAGCCAGTTTCTGGGCGACCAGCTGGTGGCAGAGCTGTCAAAATCCCCAGTGTGGGGATTAATGGATGAAGAGACCACTGACATCTCTATCACCAAGCAACTGGGTCATGTTGTGAGGATTATTTTCTATAATTAAATAAAAGTTATAGAATACTGAATATAATTATCTTATGTACATTTTTCTGGGACCTGAGAAAAGGTGGTCCTCATTTTGAGCCAGGAAAAACCCTGCTTCTGTGTAATTAAAATAACACAATATTGGTCGGGACAATTCAGGAGCAATCTAACATTTGCAAGGACATGTCCCTACCATTCATACTTAAATCTATGCCACTGATGGAGTTATATAAATGAGGGAACATAGAGTACCTGGATGATAGCAGAGATTAAAGAAAATGGGAAGTGAAGCATGTGCATAGAAAGAGGACCAAGACTGAAAGAACTACAGCTGCAGGCGTGACAGAAGACTTAATGTGACCATTATCTGGTTCTAGAGAGAAATGTGAACTAGAGATGAGCATTCATTTCTTGAGTATGGATGGCAGACTGAAAATTAAAGAGCAGCCACGGCTCCTCCGGCTCCGCCAGCCTGCCTGCTCTGAGATGACCTCTAGCTGCATGTGAGAATGTTTTCTTTACTTTATAAATAACTAATATACTTGAAAAGTACAGTCTCACTTGCACTTTTCACTTTGGCTCAACCATCTGGTTCATTTCTTTTCATTTTCTGCCGCTTTATTGTAGGACTTTCATCATTATCTCACTGTTCTTACTCGACTTTATTTTCCGTCTCCATCCTTGAGCTCTAAAAAACACTTCTCTTCTGTAACCATGGCTACAACTGATCAAATATCCTAAAAGGGGCGTTGATGGGGGTTTTAAATCACCCTCAGCACTAGTGGCTGAGGCATTCAGTGCAGTCTTTGCATGCATTTGGAAGACAGGGAGGATGTTCCAAGCTCATGTTATATCCCCAACTAAGGCTCCTTTTACATTTAAGATCATTGTCATATGATAAGCAAAAGTCAAATCAGATTGCGTTTGCATTGCACATCTTGGATGTGGTGCCTGTTTACACACGCATGCAGCCTATGTGACGCACATACACTACGCACAGAGTAACCAAGCATGACATTTCAACAGACACACCAACACAAAACCCAATCAAAGAATGGTCATGTATCCTGTGCTTGAAAGGTACAAACTTTCACACTCATTCCACATCAGTGAACAGGTTGATTTTTTTAAAGAAACATTTCTCTTTGTTCTTCTTCAGCTTACAGTGTAGTAGCCTGTAGAAGTAGTGAGTCCATTGGGCTGATCCATGAAGGATTTAAATACAGGCATACATAGGAACAATATGTAACAGCGTGGGAACCTGGCAGAAAAACACAGATACACCATCAGGATGAAGAGGACGGAGCCGTTGTCTTTTCCAGCAATAGCCTACAGCACCAAGGCCAGAGTGTGCACCAGTAACTCACACTATACAAAGTGGAGTTCGCCAGAACAACAACAGCTTTAGCTGTTTCTTTAACTGAACTGAAAATGACCTCTGCAAGGACGTCTGTGTAAATTAGGATATTTCTCTCTCAGAAATAAACATGGATAGTGTGACTGCACAACCTTTTAAAAGAATACTCCACTGATAACTAACACTCCTATAACATTGTCAGACTCACAATATTCAGTTATAAAAAAAGTATCAAAATTAAGGCAGCAGGACCAGAGACATCATCATGTTTCTTCTTCCGTGTTAAAACCTGGTGTCTTCATCACTAACGATGCAAATCAAGCACCCACTCTGCAGTCAGAGATTTGGGTGTATTATGCAAAGCAGCTAATATAGCCTTGAGTATAACCTACAGAGTTCTGGTATGCTCAGTTTTGAATGTGTAAAAATAGGTGAAGGTCAGTTTTAAAGAAGCATAAATACATTTTTTGGCCATTTGGTGGAAAGTGAAGAAGCTGTAAACACAACATTATCATATTATCACCTCATAAAGTTTTATGATGAATGTGTTTGCAAACAGTGGCTTATTAAAGAGCTATTTGCAAGTTTTGCATATTGTTAGCTAGTGTTAGCATCAACAGTTGTTTACTTAACAGTCTAGAAGAAGCATCGCGAGCTCAGGAAGGTCATTGCTTTTCTTGCCAGCTGTCTTCAATAGTGAAAAGCAATGCTTTTGCTTCTATTTCATACACTATGTCACTGCATTTCTTCTATTAACCCATTTATACCGGATGCTGCGTAGCGCAACATTGAGTCTCCTGCCGGCTGCTGCGTAGCGCAGTATTGTTGATTCCTCGTCATTTTCATGATATATTTATACATATTTTACCCCTCTTTTATTTTCCACCAATATTTGACTGAGACTCTAACACAACAGGGCATTTACAGGCAGATGTTGTCCTGGCATGCAACTATCACGACAAAGAGAGTTGTGGCCTCGTATTTGCTTCAGATGAACTTTGGATTGGATTTTGCACATAATTGGAAATGTGGATTTGTTGCAATGTGGTCCATTCTACAAAGGTATTGAGAGGATGAATGATTAAAGGATAGCTTATTTTCTCAACTTAATACAACACAAACGCCCATATGAGCACTGACAAGGTTTTTGGTCTCTGTATTTGCTCCTCCTGTCCATACTGGCCAAGGACATCCTTTAATAAATTGATCCACAGAATTTTCTAAAGTTTATCCAAACCTAATATGACACTTCAGCAGTCTTTGTCTAGACAAATTAACTGGGTGTATGTGAAAGTATGTTTTCTTATATTATTATTTTCTGTAGTATCTTATATTGAAATTGGAGACTGTCCTCTTGTGAAAAACGAACAGACATGTCGTTTGTGAAGCAGCTTATTATGACCGACAGTTACGTTTTGTTGCTAGGCAACATCTAGTGGTCTTAGTAATAACGACAGGAGCAAAGAGAAAAGTGCGGTGACGTAGTATAAAGAGAGACAAAGTCCACGTCAGGGGGAGGTTGTGCTGGATGGATGAATATGACACAGGAGATCGGTGTACGATTCCCATGTGAAACCAGTAGGTTATATTGTTTTTATTATCCATGACCGTTCGTTGTTATTATTGTAACCATGACAACAAAGATTGTCTAATGTTGAAGTACTTATTTTAACCCAAATCATGATCCTAAACCTAACCAAGCCATTACCGTTATTATAGTAACCACGGCAACGTTTGGTAGGCCGCTCTCGGTACAGTCGCATGTTTGTTATGGTTAACCATGACAACCAAGGTCCAGTACGTATGCCGCTGTGGGGGGGCGCTATTTCAAGAGGTGCTCCCCTGGGTGGTACCAGAGGGTTGGAGGACTTGTTGCTCCTGCTGCCTGTAGGGGCGCTGTATTAGGAAACACTCAAACAACAAATGTTGTTGTTTAGTTTGGAGCGTTGTTGGCTGTGCTGGGTGTCTGTTTAAAAATGCCCAGGTTTAATATCACAAGAAAAACCTGTATCAGAAGGTTAGTTGTATGCACATCACACCCTCTAGGCCAGATGCAGGACAACAGATTGAAAAAGTAGAGGGCCCAAACACTGGATTATTGATACCATAAAAAACAAAGGTTTACTTGCTGCCTTTTCTCAGCCTAACAAAACATTTTTGAGAGCTATTGTTTGATCCAGTGAGCAAACACTACTTTTTTTTTTTTTAGAAAACATCCGTGTACATAAATGTAGTCTCACAGCTTCTTGGAGAGAACATACAGTATGATTTCTTGCTGTAAGGAACAATGTATTTTCCAGCTGGTTGTCAGAGAACATGTATCATCCCAACTGAGGAGGGATGAAAAGAGGAGATGAGCCTATACTCTGAATAAATTGAAGTCAGGCTTCTGTGGATTTTGCTTACAAGTGAAAAAAAGAAACTCTGTCTTGTACCAGCTTATGCAAAAGTCATTTAAGTTTTGGGAAATCCCCAAATGGAGGCAATTATCAAATAACAACATTCATTTTAGAACCATGCATCTCCAAAATCTAATTCTGTGCTTTGCTGGGCCATATCAGTAAGATATGAATTGCCACAATTTTCCTTTGAATCAAAAAGTACACTGTTTATTATATCAGCCAACTGAAAGAAGATCAGTTCAATAGAGGCTGGAGATAAATGAATACGTTTAGACAGACAGAGGAAATGGGTGAGAAGTTTGAGAGACAGAATGCAAACCACTGACAGCCAGAAAGCACAAAAACATCCATTACCCACTCTATTCACTGTGGCCTTGTTGTGGCCCGCAGCCTCATTACCATGCTGGCCTCCCTAACATAAGCAAAACCCTGCATATCGACAAAGAGGAGACAAAGAGCCGTCTATTGCATATTGTATACTGCAGTTATATTTGCCCTGCTCCAGCACAAAACGTCGGCCTTCTGTCTGGAAGGGAAGGAAAAAAATGTTTATACGGCAACTTCCAGGGGCCGAGTTTGATTAGGAAGAATATATTATCTTAACCCTAGACCTGACTGTTCAGCAGCATGCTGGCAGGATGGATGAGTGTTACTGCTATCTGATGGCAGCCACATATCTTTAAATGATCTGCTTCTCACAAACAGAGACAATGGTCACATTTCCCCACTGTGCACATGCACTTTTAAACACTGTCTTATATAAGTTAAAAAAAAAAAAATATATAAATATATATATATAAATATAAATATAAATATATATATATATATACATATAAATATATATATATATATATAAAAAAACAGCAACTAAATGGAATCTTTCAAATTCAACAACTGTTAAATGTAATAGTTCATTGCACAGTGAAAGTCCACCTGCCAGCAGATTTATAATCAATGAATACATAAATTCAAACTGACCTTTCAACTTCAAAGGGGTCATGGGTCAACACACTGAATATCATTTACAGCAGCAGCAACAACACAGGCAACTGATTTCAGTGGCAAGTCGTTATAACCTCTTTCCCCTCACTTCAGGATTGAACAATATCCCCAACCCAGATGCATGTGTGTTGCTTTAATCACCATAGCAACACACACGAAGGGGTTACAACCAAACAGAATAAAGGGACAAAAGGTCACAACAGCAGTTAAAAGTTTTCATTCGAAGTCAGTTATTTTCAAAAAATCTGCTGTGATCAGTGTGTTGGCAGGGGCCAAGTCTTTCAGGTAAGGCTCAATTTGGTGAACTACACTCACACTGTTGACCTGTCCTGTTAGTTAATGGTACATCTTTTGAAATAACATACTAGCTAATGTGCTAGCATGTTTCCAGCTAGCCAGTGTGTTAGCGATTAGCTCACAAGCTACATGAGTGGAAAGTATTACTCTTGAGAACATGGGTGCAAAGTTGTCACAGTGAGGAGTGGTATCTGGAACTGTTGTCCAGAGCAGACATCTCACATGTGAATCTGAGGAAGGTCAGTGCTGACATCTTCTACATCCCATGTAGCAACGCACATACAGAACGTGTTTTTTCAATGACGACCTCAGCACGGAGAAATGAGAGAAACCGTCTGAATGTGGACAGTGTGAAGGGAGAGCTGTAAATATGTGTTGATTTTATATTTGAGTGCACAGACATAAACAAAAACCTCTTGGAAGCAGCCAGGTATGGGTAAAAGCATCGCAAATAGACATTCAACTATGTCTACACTAGAGCCTTATTATGTGTTGCATGTTTGGGACTATTTTTCAGTTTTTATCCTGGCTTCACTGAGTGGCCTCTCTTTTGGTGTTATGGAAATGGCCAGGCTAAGAAGCTCTGTGAGGAGACACTGTGTCGCCAACATTCAGTATTTTAACAAAACTTTGCTGTTCCATGTTTTGCTGTGACTGTGGCTTATTTTGCCCCAAAGGAACATGATGATTGAAGATACACCTGCACGATCACACATAAGACTCAAAGAGTGGGTTGTAGCATTAGCATCAGGTGCAACTGATGCAGTCAAATAATTACATTTTGTTAAATAATTCTATTTATTACATTAAATAATCCTATACATTTACTGTTCTATTCATTTAAATGTTGTTAATTCATTTCCTAATCAATCAAACCAAATAGAAGCTATTTCAGCAATGACATGCAGATTCCAGGAAGGAGAGCATGACCAGTGAGAGGCCTGTGGACAGAGAGTGCAGCAAACATGTGATGCAGCATATTGGCGGTCAGTGATTAGCTGATTACAACTGCACCAGATAATCTGACTGATGCCATGCTAGGCCACTACCCCCTTTGGCATGAACTAACCTCCAGTGGTGGAAGAGCCACGAATCAATAAGCACTTGCACACACAATCACACTGATTACAAGGAAATACTGAAAGAAAAGTATGTAAAATGTGAAACACAGCAAATCTGTTTCAAGGCACATGACTGAAGTCAACCCAGATTGAACCATCTCAGCAGCCTGCTGTGTGTGTTTACATGGCTACTTACTGTGTGTAAACCTATGCATGCAGTGGGGGTGGGGGGGGTGTATGTTGTCATCCCTGAGGCACCAGAGGGATGAACCATCAATCTGTCAATTACAGCTCGACGCAGCCCCTTCTCTCCTCCCCGAAGGCACAGCTAGACACATTTTTGTGAGCTCGACACACCCCTCCCAGAGATCTGAGGTGGAGACACCACACGGGGCTGCTGCCTTAAAATGCCTCCTGTGATTGGGAGACGGGTGGAACACCTACTGCTGCTGCTACAGAATATCAATATATAAAGCCCGAGCAGCTGCTTAACACCAATTACAAGGATGTTAGCCCTGTAGCCAAAACATAAAGCACACTTGTTCGTTCTCTCTGCACTCTGAAATACCCACACGTCTTTTGATGGGGAACAAAGTGTTGTTTTAATAAGCTGGGTTTTGTGGCTCCATAAAGAAGAAATAGAGCCTCTTTAATTTCAGTTATTCCAGGATCGGTGTGTAGAGTCCATCAGAAACAAGGACTGTTCAAGTTCTTTCAGTTTGCAGGAGCGTTAGTCCTGGGCGCCAGGTGGTGGCGTCCTCCGTCCTGACGGCCGGTTAGGAATGAGGCTCCATGTGACCGATACTAAGGGACGCGCTGGCTACCTCCCAGTCCCTCGCCAGCTGTCTCTCATCCCCTATCATCTACTAACGCACATGGCCAAAGGAAAACACACTGTTCCTTCAGCCCGCTGGCTCTCCTGAGGGTGGAGCAGCAGAGGACTGTCCTTCATGAAAGTCCTCACCTCATGAGGGAACATGGATAAAAATCGCCATCAAGTCGAGTGGCTGTAACCACACATGGTGAGTAAGCAAAAAGAGAAAGGACAAGTGGCATTCTTCCAGGTCCAGAAAGTTACATAACATATGGAGAAATAGATTTGCTATTGTACAACATCACTGGTAAATCCCTGCTCATGGTAATCGCTTTCATTTTAATGACGCAGGAAGGATATTTGCACGGAAATTACTTCTTTCATCATCTGCTGTGAGGTTGCACCTCGCACAACAAAGTCACAAAGGTTGCCATAACGTGGTAATTACAACCGCTGAGCAAATGGCAAACAGTTCTTTTTCACCTCTGTTTCTTCATGCACAGTGTAACACAGGAGACTGAAGGGTCCAGGGGGCTGAAATGAACCGACAGCCAGAAAGACAGATAGAAAGGACGGAGTACAGAGGGTCTGAGGCTTTGTAAAAAATCTAACTGTTCCAACACCCAGAAGACTAAAATTATGCCCAAGAGGTGGATAAAGTCATTCGGCCTTGTGGAAAAGGTCAGTGTGGCAGCGGTTGGGTCTAATGTCAGATTTCATATTCAGAATCTTGTTCGCAGGGAGGAAAAGAATTGGTTGCCTTACTTTAATTCACAATGTGCCGCGATGTGTTAAATTGCTCCTGTGTCAGAAAATAACAGCCCTTCACACTGCAACACACGCCCTTGTCATTAGGGGGAAGCTCGTACTGAACCCTGGCGTTTTTCATCAGAGGAGGGAAGTGTGTGTATGTGTGTATGTGTGTGTGTGTGCGTGAGGGGGCGGGGTTAGGAGTCAAGCTGTTTCAGGAACACCCTTTCCCTCCCTCTGATAAACAATCCATCACTAATTACTTTAAACACAAAGCAGGCAACAGCACCGTCGTGGATATGATCAACTCAAAATACAAGTGTATTACAGAGAGGCGCTTCCTGATGGTGTGGCTTCTTCAGTGCAGCGCCTGCATACGGCTCCAGCCAGCCAAGCATAACCTGTAAGTGTTTTAATAGATGGAGGCTGACCTTTTGTCACAAAGGGCAGACAGTAGTGCAGCATCAGTAATACCATTAACCCTTAATTAACTAATAAACATATCCACATTGATTTACCTTCACGCCTGCCGCCTCCTTTGGCTGCACCAATTAGGCTTTTATTTGCACAAACACTATAACTCCATAAATTCTCATCTACCACAAGACATCAGATGCCTGAGGTACTTAACTTTGAACATATACTACAAAATCTACACCACACCTTATCAGGTAAGTGTTGTACTGACAGGTGTTTATTTATATCAGGGTAGACCTAATGACAAAAACAGCTGGCTAACAGGTGAACAGCACCACAGACCACACCCTCCAGAATGATAATAAAGCTGAATATTTCTCTAAAACAGTTTCACCAAAAACACTGCATCATTAACAAAGGTGGTTTACTGCAGGGTTGTTATATTAGACTGCACAGGTGGGCAGTATCAACAGCCTTTATTTACCTCTGCAGAGAGAACCAGGCCTTTATTTGGGACAGGTTTAAATTAAAGACAGGCCTTTACGGCTAATTTTCCCTATTCCCTAATTAATGAAAACTGCAAACCTCCCGCATGTTCACCCGCTGTCTTCATAAATTCAGTATTATGTCCATTTCCAAAGCAAGAGTCCCATCAGGTGTTCCGCTTTGCCAGAACCATGTTAAGGTAATGAAACTTAACACTTCACGTCTGGCCACAAAAACTGGTGGTAAATCAGGACAGTGTGCACAGCTATGGCTCACACAGCAGCTCTCTCTGTTGGATGGCCTTGCTCTGTGCAATGCTGCACACTTGTCCTGTTACAGCGTGTGTGTGTGTGTGTGTGTGTGTGTGTGTGTGTGTGTGTGTGTGTGTGTTCAGATTAAAGGTATAATCAATTTTAGAGCTACTGCAATTTTATATAAAGTACAGTAAATGTAAAGACTGGAACGAATTAAAATTTGCTCTGGGCACAGACCGCTGTGCACGTAGAAAATGTTTCAGTGTATCATAACACTTTATGAGCCAAATTTATGAACCTATGGTGACAAAAAAAAAAACTAGGGGAGGGGCGAGATGGAAAATTACAGACGCAGTTCCTGGGGCATCTGTAGCCTAATGGTTAGGCTACAGATGCCTAATGGAACTCAAACAAGAACTCAAAACTGATGTATACCATGTAATTTGCAACATCCCTGTTTTGATGACATGCAACACAGGTCCTGGGGTCCCACAGTATCTACCAGACACCCCCTCCCATCTCTCCCCCCATGTGTATCTCACTCACTATGAAATAAAGGCTGCTGAAAAACAGCTGGTGAATTTGGCTGACAGCTGACATCTGTACAGTTGGTTTTGACAAATCAACATAGACTGTAAAAACACTCGTGGTTAAATTTGTGTGAATAACGCAGGGTGGAATTTTGCATTCCAACAGTATTTTTGTTCTATATCTTGGTGACTTACTGTAAATATGATGTGGAAACTGCTGCTGAGGAGAAAGGCGGCAGCTGAACTCACAGGCTGTAATGAACACAGCTCTACTCCGCCTCAGGCTGAAAGCAATGATTAATGTATGCCTCAGCGTCCTGAAGCATTTCTATATCATATTGTAGCCACAGCATCTTAATGACTAAATAAAGGTCATGTTAATAGCAATAGAAAGGAATTTATAGGCTAAATATAATAAGGAGAGTGTTTTCTGTTTTGTGGAAACAGAGAGCTGTTGTTCCCTCACAGCTCAGTGCCTCCATGATTCCCAGGCCCATGATTACACACAAGACAAACACCCAGCAACTCTCAATCAAATAATGTGAATGCTTGGCGCAGACCGAAATGCCCCGTGGCCTTTGTGATCAGACTGAGTATCATGAAACAAATATAATCCCTATGTCCATTGTCACACACACACAAACATCATTAAGACAATCAATAGCTAGTTGCTGTGCTGTGGGGTCACATCCTCAAAGAACATGTGGAACAGTATATTTCTACAGGAGCACTTTCATACGCGCAGATGCCATGACACTTTAGATTCCCTCTTGTCTTCATTAGTCATAGGCACCGTTTCATTTTCTAGAATGGAGACATGTAGACCACCATGTTTTTTTACATTATAAGTACATATTAGAGCTGCACCATAAGTGTTGTGGTGCTAAAGAGATGCCCCGGCCTACAAATCATACTGTCCAGACATAAAGGAACATGTTTGTTTGGTACAAGATTCCTTTATCGAGACCTATAAAAGGTGCTGTCTGCCTCTTTAGGTCTGCCTTGTATTCATTTACTTTAAAAAAAAAAAAAAACAGATGGAAGCCGGCTCCCATCGTTCACTTAAAAGAGCCGGCTCGTTCTCAACCGACACATCACTAATACGTCCCTCCCCTGCTCTGCTGAGACCGGGAAGCACTTGTTGACCGGCGGCGTAGAGCGTCAAACACATGGCACTCCTGATATTTAATGCCCTGCTGCGTCTACAAATGTTTCAGCATGTTGCTGGTGTTTCCACCCGTGCTTGAAATCTTACTGACACAAAAATCGCACGTTGCGCTTTCAGCGTCATTTTGTGTGAAATCTGCCAAAATAATCACACTAAGATTTTTCTTGCATATCATGCAGCCCTAGTACATATCCAAAACAGAGTGTGTCCTGTCACAGAGAGGATGATGCTACATGATTAGAGTCATTACAGTTTTAGCCAGATTTGATGGCCATGACTTTCCACTGACCATTTACTGACAGAAAAGTGTAATCTTCTGGTGATGCATTTCCACAGCTCCACAATTGTTTTGATAACAGACATGTGATTTTTCTAAACCAGGAGCTCTTATTCACCCTTTACACAGCTGATTGAAGGCATAACAAGTTATCATGTCACCTTTAAAAGCACTCTGATAATCCTGTCCATGTAGGTCTCACACAGAACAGCAAGGCTCAGACCTACAGAGACAAGGCGGGCAGATTTTCCAGCTGGTGTTAATATGACCTTAATATTAGTAAGATGAAGGAGCTAGTCATCGACCTTCACAAAATGAAAGTGGCAGCATCAAAAATATAAATCAGCAGATACAAATATCTGGGGGTTCACACTGATATGAAATTGAATTGGTCAGAAATTGTTAATGCTGTGTTTAAAAAGCCACAGTCCAGTTTGTCAGTTTGTGTTTCCTGTTTTTCTGGTTTTGTGGCCAGTGCCTTGTTGTTGTATGTTGAGTTAACATGTGGCAAACCGGTTCTATTTTTTGACATAATGTTAAGGGTTTTGTTTCATATGTTTTGCTGTTACTGCTATTGGCACGGCACTTGGGACGGTAATCCAGTCCAGACCATTCCTGGCCCTCGGAGGAGGAGGACTCCTCTGTGATCGCCTGACTTCCTCTTGCACCAGCCAACCGGTGAGGTTGTCATTTTTGGTTTTAAATGAAAACTCACAACATCTATTAGATGGATTGGTGCAATTTCTAACACACACATTCATGTTTCATGTTATGAACATTCATAGCTGCCTCAGCTGTGTTTAGTGCTCCTTAGTAAACGTGAGCCTGTTAGCATCACGGTGACCGTGTTAGCATGCAGATATTTGCGTTAAATGCTGTGCCTAAGTTAAGTCTCACAGAGTACAGGTCCTGTTTTCAAGTTCATTACTGATGGTGGCCTTTTATTAATTGTTGTACATGTGTGTGTGACTAACGTCCTGTTGGAACATGGGTTCGATTGTGTGTTAGGGCGTTTTCACACCTAAAGTTGGTTTGCTCTGGCCCAATCCAGTTGATGAGTTTATAAACTTGTAGCATTTTTCCATTGGTTCAGTTTGCTTTCACACAGAGTAAAATTCAAGTGAACCAAAATGCATCATCACAAATCATGTCTCTTATTGGTCAGATTGTCTGGCTGGAGCAGGAACGTCAACACAGGAAGGAGATTACAAGAACCTTCTCTTGGTTTAACCGGACTAAAGAGCGCAGGTGTGAAAACACCCTTAAAGTTACTACTGTAGTGGCCTGCTGTGACCTGTCTGACATGTGTCTCTGGGCAACCACACTAGGTTCCCATATGTCCATTAATGAAATTCTCTTATCTAATCGCAACTAATAGCCTGCTACATTTATACCGGATGCTGCGTAGCGCCCCTCCCGCCGGTTGCTGCGTAGCGCAGCATTGTTGGTTCCTAGTCATTTTCATGATATATTTATACATATTTGACATATTTATATGCTGCATGTGTCATGAAAATGACAAGGAATCAACAATGCTGCGCTACGCAGCAGCCGGCGGGAGGGGCGCTACGCAGCATCCGGCATAAATGGGTTAATTAATGTGAGGGTGAAAATATGCTGTTGAAAAAAGAAGTTGGTGATTGCCTCCAAAATAAAAAAAAAGGTAATCCAGCCATTAAACCTTCAACCCAGCGACACAAGCTGTGTTCTTGGCAATAGCCTTGTTTGTTTACAATAATTAAACTAATGAGTCCAAATTAACATGGTAATGATTTGTTGATGTTGAAATGCAACACGTCGTACCTTAATGAATGTCTTCAATACTGCTGATGCTGGCACCTGTCGACACAATTGAGCAGGTGCCACCGTGGAAACAATTAATAACTTCCTTGCTTCATTGTTCATGTTTTTAGAACGGGGATTGTTCTCTGCATGTCTAGTTTTGTTCTATATATAGTAACACCCTCATTCACAGTCATTAATTTTAAAAATTGGAACCTGACATAGTTTAGGATCATTTGATCTTCAGCCAATGCATCTCAAGGGAAGTGTTGGCAGGGATGCAGCTAATGACCACTATAAAAGGAAAACAGAGTTTGTAATCAGCACAACAGTATCGCTCTGAGGTCCAATGTAGGTATGGCCAGAGTGAAGAAAGGCACATTAAAGGAGACTTGCATCTGTACTGACCAGCAGCTCATTGGGCACTGCTGGAGGTTATAGATTTTACATGCTACGCTAAAGAGAAGGATGAGGGGACTCTGTCGATGCTAACCACATTCAGAAAACAGCGAACATCACCATCCACCATCTGAGTCTCGTGGACAATGTCTGGCTTTCCACCAGCATCAGAGAAAATAACACACCATGCCCGCAGGAAAATCCAATATGCTGCTCTGTTCCAAAAGCTGTGCTGAAACTGAGTAAGTGAATATACTGGGATTACATTTCACCCTCCACCCTCCCAGATGGCCCCTAATCTCAAATTACAAACTGCTTCCAGACAGATGGAGAAATGAAAAGTTGCAGACCTTGAAGTGATGCTGAGTGGAGCTCTCTAAAGCCACAATCAAGAACAACCATTGCCAAGAAAAACTTAATACATAAACAAACGGACATCAGTTATAACGTGAGCATATGCCAGTTTGAATGGTCACTCCTCCTTGTTGCTGACAACAAGAGCTTGTTTATCAGAGACTATAAGGATGAATTACCATCTTTTTGTCATTAGATTATACCAGTACAATACTGGTTCCATAGCAGTGATAAAAGGGGTTCTCCGGTTACAAATGAAGAATGAATTGATGTGTCAGAAGGCAAAAAGAACATTGCTTTTTCTATTACACTCGTGTAAAAAACAAACTAAGTGCGGAAAACAGAACAGAAGTTCACTAGAAAGTGAACACCTCCACCAAATCATATCCTCAGTTAGTTATTACTTTCCTGGTCGGTGTTGAAGGTAACAGCTGTTGTAAAGTCATGAAAACTGCAGGATCAAATGGGAAAAAGCAACATTTTTTAGCTGGTTTACTCATTTTACTGTGATCAAAAGTAACTGGGCATCAACTAATTCAACATGGGTGGTGACCATATTGTGTCACTAACACCAGCTGGGCTTTTGTTAAAAGTCCAATAAGCAACACATTGCGGAATTTGATTTCATGTGGCTCTTTTGATGTGGAGCAGTTTCTATGTCATCTGGTTGGGGCTAATGAAGAGAATGCAGGGGGATCAATGTCGCTGATGCTGCTGCTGGCCAGCAGTGCAGTTCACTCTGCAAACAGCCTCACATTTATCAGCAGCGCCAAACCCCAGCCCGAAGAGTCTATTTCAATGCTGAAAAGTCCCAAGAGGAGCGAGGAAAAACTATCCAGCAGAGCCAAATTCACCATCGATTGGCTTCTGCACATTACAAAGAGGGAGAGAGGGAGGAGGAGGAGGAGTCGGGAGCTGCTGCTCAGTGGGCTTGACTGAAAAAAGATGATAATGATGATGAAGTGAAGAACACTGATGAACATACAGTACATACTGTATCTGCACAGGCACATGGGTCATTTCAGGCGAGGAGAAACACTCGCAAACCTAATCTCTCCACTCACTTTCATCTTCTCTGAGAGGGAAGCTAGAGCGATGGCTATCACCAAAGGAGCCATTCATTATAGAGTGTAAATCTTTGAAATGCAGAACAGTGCTCACACTGGGATGTGAAGTGATGCTACACTGTACAGTAAACTGGACTAATCAGCCGGGGTGAATGTAAAACATGACAAAAGAGCAGGACTGAGAACATATCTAAGATCCACTACGGAGACTGCGTGAGTATATTTCAACTTAGTCAATCAAAAAGGGTTTAAACAAGTTGATAGACAAAACAAACTTCATTAACACAAGACTTATACAGCGTCTGTTCACAGGAGGATCTACCATGCCCTGCTGGGAGAAGAAGAAATGAATGAAACATTATTACTGAAGCATCTGCCACCACACAGCATCTGCACAGCAAGCAACGAGGACTCAAAATGGCCTTGCAAGGTCTGTTTTTAGGCCAAACTCTGCTTTAAAAAGGTTGCAAGACCCACCCACAACAATGCATTATAAATGGTTTCTTGTCCACCAGTTTGATGGGCAGAAAATGTCCCCATGTAAATGCCACCTAAAGGTGAGCTGCAAATGTTTTAGGGTTTTAAAAAGCAGCAGTTAAATGCTGCATTATTGGAACTTAGAGAAGGGTCTATACTGGCATGTGCAAAACTGTGTGCAATGTGTAATATTTGTGGGGGGTGTAAATGGATTAATACTGATATATATTATATATATAATACTTCCCGCAGTGTGGAACCAAAAGTTGCATTAATAACCAACAGGACTGGACAGGACATCTCACTAAAATATAAGAAATATACTTAAAGAGAAATTAAGAATAAAGGCTTGTCAACAATATAAGAAGGTTTTGAATAAAAGCGTGGTTCTATCCAGGGCTCTGGCTGCTATTTGAGAATTTATGGTATCATATTTTTGGATAAAAAAAGACACACTGGCTTGAAAGAAGAATCAAGTTATTAACTAGAAAGAATCGAGGGTCACATCCCGTGAGATATTCATTAATCTGTACAAGAACAAACAAAGCCAATCCGTTGGTGTTCCTGCCGAACATACTGAGGTGCAATAAAATAACAGCTTGAATGGTGGTGCTGATGGCTGACATCTGATGCCTAGTCCTGTAGAGTTTGCTTGTGAGACAAATACAATCTCAGCAAAATCAGCTAAATTTTTTAAAGCCCTGAAAGTATGCACAGAGGGGAGCTGAGAGAACCATTATGCAAATAATATAGGCATTTATCTGTGTGGATCCAGCTTTAAAGTGACAGAGTGGCAATATGTCCTCCAGAAACTCCCCAGTGTGGTTCCTGCCGGTGAGCTCAGCCTCCCAGCAGGGCCGAGGATTGGACCTCACATATGCACGCTCCGCCGGCCGCATCCAAGACTGTCGGCCGAGCTCACACATACTCATGCATCCTCTCACAGCCGATGGAAAGTTAATTAACTGCCTTTTGGAGGCGGCAGTGCTGTGACAGCCCGGCCACTGGCGCAGCCCTATTACCCAGCCTTTAACAGTGATGAATTAGCGCTCCTTCCCCGTCTGCCCCCCATCATTGGCGGTTGTAGCCCAGGGGAAGGTGCACTAGTCTGCTCGCTCCCTGTACGTCGTACATCAACTCGCTCTGATACAGGAGACTAGAGTTTTGGAAGACAGGGGGGAAATCAACAGACAAGGAGCCAATAACTGATACAATATTAACAAACCCATTAGTAAAAATCAAGGATGCTCATTAGTGTTTCTTACTTTAAGAGCACAAACAATGCAAGCAAAGCCTGTTTTTCTATTCTAGTGAGGATGTGGGGAGAAAATGAAACAGCTGAAACAACACAATTATCTATTATCCAACTCCTGTCATTATGTTTTATTCTGATGGAAAAGAAGCAAAAGTTAGAGAACAACACAAAGTAGAGACCACATTCACCTTCTGACCCTTGAGCACTCAGTAGTTGTTACTACATTATTACATGATAACTCAGTACTCAGATCACACCCATCCTCAATCTCTGCCTTCATTTTGATCTCAACTACACACCCGCAAAGTTTCATGACTGCACTGCTGTGACTAAATCGGTCCACAGACAGACAGATGTATAAACATATGCTCAAACAGTAGGTGTCTCCAGGACCACATTTTGCCGTGATGACATGCACAGACTCACAAACAATACCAGTCATGCTGCTGCAGCTCTTAAAATTTATTTTAAAAAAAAACAAAACAAATGAATAAGATGTCTTGTGGAAGCAGTAGGCTCTGTGTGAGACCAGCAGGTGGTCTTGATGAGGGCTCAGCTGAGTGTGCAGGCTGGCTCACCTCACTGTGAAGTCCTTAGCAGGGACAGACCTGAATGCTCGGATCCATCACACTTATTACCTCCCAGCAGAAAGAGAAGAACCTTCTCATTAGCAGACACAGAAAAATATTTAGGTTGCAAACAAACAACACTTGTTTGTGGTTAGCCAAAGTCTCATTTTCATGCTTTTTGAGGAAGAAGATTTAGAGAATAAAGCGGCAAATGCAGTAATACTGGATAGGTTCATTCTTACTAACCTGCAGTATTCTTTGGGAATTACTGCGTCGTACACAGCTACCGAACTACACGGACCTTATGAGCGCACTTTAGTTTAGTTTTGCGCCGGCATAAAGTTGGGGAACTTGCAAAAGAGGTTTATGAAAAAAATTTAAAAAAGACAGCAGAAGCAGAAATATCCTCAAAAACATCACATAAGCACTCATTCTTTAGCAGCTCGGTAAGTTACTTAAAACGTAAATGAGTAAAGTAAAGACATTAATGATTACTTAACAGCAAAAGTAATTGCTTACATTACTCATTACATGACTCTCAGCACTGGCTCTAATAAGTTGAAGTAGCATGACATGTTTTACTGTAAATGAGATGTCACGGTTTAACAAGCAGCAGCATGTTTCCAGGTATTTACTGTCCATCAACTTCTGGCTTAGTCCCGACAGCTAAATGCAGCTCTGCAGATGTGCTCAGCTCACAGTGAAGCTGTGGGGTTCACACAACCTCCAATTCTGAACAAATCCAGATGAATCTGAACATTAGCAAGCTAACACTACACATGTTGTGTAACATGTGGCAAGTGGAGTGACTGACAGTCACATTTCTTCTCTATTAACTGTCCCCATACATCTGGAGCCCACATGTCCTGGACCAGTCTGTCCACTGAAGACAAAGAAACGGAACCGATATCAAACCCCTGTAAACTCTGGGTGTCAAACACCAGCCAAGTTGTAGGAAATATGGTCCCAACCCCCCGCCTGAGTTACAGCACTGAATAATGGCCAGTAGTGTTTCTCCAGAAAATTACGATATTGGAGTGAAGTTGAACTTTGACCTTGATTTGGATGTGAAATGTCATCACTTCATCATTTTATCCTTTTTATCCTGTGCCATAATTAGTGTATGAATTTCAATCAGTTCACACTTGAGTCCAAGTCACGGCCCCTGCCAGATCTATGGAAATTCCCTCCAGGCGTTCCTGATATATCGCATTCACAAGAACATGAGGTCACTGTGACCTTGTACTTTGACCTTTACTCATCAAAATCAAATCAGTTCATCTTTGAGTCTAAACACTGGACATTTGTGCCAAATTTGAAGGGATTCCCTTGAGGAGAGATTCACAAGGCCAAACCCGTGTTTTGTGAAGTCACCGTGATCTTGAATGTTTGTACCTAATTTGAAGAAATTCCCTCAAGACGTTGCTTAGATATTGTGTTCACGAGAGTGGGACAGACAGACAGACAACCTGAGAGCATAAAGCCGGCTCTCTGGCTGTCGCTGCACAGACGCATAACAAGAAAAGAAAAACAAGAAAATGCAGGTTTTGTGGGGAAAGCACCTCCAGAGCCACAGTGGGCATTATAAAACTGTTTTCACAGCCTGAGCAGTAAACTACCTTGGACATGTCAAAATCACTGCCCTTTTGAAAAGTTACACTCTAAACCTTTGATGCAAATTTACAGTGAAATCTGGACAGTATTCTTCTGTATTCATGTAATACAGTGCCATATTGTAAACTGCAATGCAATCTGGGAGAAAAAAACCTGATTACAGCACTTGTAAGAGAATGCCATTATCTACAGGAATTTACAGTAAACTTTACTGCAAACAGCTGAGCATCCTTAGGAAGGTGAAAGAAAAGTGTGGGATCCAAAGTTTAAAAATAAACTAACATAACAAGATCTTGCTAAAGGGTTTGGGCTGTTTTCACAGCTTTTTTTTTAAAAAAAATTTATTTTTGTTGCTTTAGACCTCGGAGCACATTTGCCAACCAGTGTCTGTCGCCACAACGGCACAGCCTCACTACAACCTGCTCAGCCTTCTGTCACAGATGTCCAGAGCTGGACTGATGAAGAAACTTCTACTCAGTAAAAGTATGTCTCCATTTTTATTCTGCCTCAAAGTGTCGAAATATTAGAAAATGTCATACCACTATCCCTGTCAAGGAAGTAAAAAATCATTTCTTGAGTTTTTCCAGTTCAGGTTTCTGCCATCTAGAACAGTGTTATAACAAAGTTGTTGAAAAGCTTCCTATATACAGTTTTCTAGCTAGCTAAAATTAGCATGTCAGTATTTTGTCTTAGTTCACATTAACATTAAAAACAACACTGTTGCTTTTACCTAAAGATAACTGAACTATTCTAATGTAGTGAGGTAGTAAGTCTAATCTAGTACTTTGTTTTCCAGTTTGAGTCATACAAGACTTTCTTTCACCACGACCTTGGAACCACTGCTCGAGTTGTTTGTGCCAAACTGTTGCAAAGAGCTGGCAACTGTGAATTTTATAATAAATGATGTTGCAGTTGTCACCAAGTCAGGTTTCGTGACTACATGATGCCTTCTCTGGTTTTCATTTCATTTTTCCAAAATGTTTCATTGTGAACTCTCTAGTCAGAACTGTGAAACAGAAGTCAAAAAATGTTTGTGGTAGATATTTCAAGCTCTTTGACCTCTTTGCTTAATATGTCACATGCATGGATCGCCTGAATATATCACCTGAAAGAATAATATCCTTTTTATTCTACACTGTTTTTCAGAACCTGTATTGTGAGCAGCCATGAGAAGAAGAGCAGGAAGATGGTCAAACACAAGGCAATGAATTTGCATGTGTGCAGACTCATCAGGAAGCTCAGTGACTTCAAATGGGACTTTGTCTGATCTTTCAGCAGTAGTAGTACTACCAGTAACATACTGTAAATATACAGTAATTTACTGACAAAACTGTGACCGGTATTATGTTGTAAATACAAGAATACAGTAAAGTACATCAAATTAGTGAATCTAGTAACACACTGTAATAAAAGACAATACCAGTTAATTGCTGTAAATGTACAGTGAAAAGTCTTACAGTGTATAGATTAACAACTAAATAAGAGTGGGAGACGAAGGACACATTAGGTAATTAGCATTTAACGGTGCTAAAGAGTTCAGTAAAAGCCACCCACTCGGGTGAAAGAGAATGTATTTCTGTCTGCTTGTGTTCAAATGAATGTAACTGGGGCAGAGTATTCACAGAAATCTATAAATATTCCCTCAGCTCCAATGACAGGCATTGTGGTTATTTATAAATCCCATTCCAAATGCATGTGCCGAACGCTACGTCACGATCCCAAACAATCACACAGATGCAAGGAACGATCTGCGACTCTTTTTTTTTTTTCCCCAGCTCCGGCCTCGTGCAGAAAATTGATGATTTTAATTACAAACAAAACAAAAGCTGCCTCCAACAAGACAGAACGGAGACTGTGGCTTCATAATCAAGACACTGTGGGTGTGGAGGCAAGTGAATCCCACGCCACACCCCGTTACTGTTACAATCTCAGAGCAGGCCAGTAATGACAAGTTCTTTTTATTTGGCATACATGGATAACAACTGTTGGTGCACAGAGATAGAGAAAGTACAGAATGGAAACATAAGCCACTGACAAGTTTAATGATGTCGGGCTACGATTTGGGAGGGGACAGATACATCAGTGAGCCCGTCGACATCAAAGTGTGCATAGATAAAATGAAGGCACAGTTGACTGAGTGGTGTGAGGCTAACTTTGCCCTGACACAGCCTGTATGCTGATTACAAACACACACACACACACACACATATACTGCTATTCCCCTCCCATTTCAGTGGCGAAGCAGCGCAGCCATTTGTCAAGGGTATCGTGGGTTGAGTAAACCAGCCACTCAATATGCATCTCAGCACAAAAAAATACCAACGTGAGCCAGGGGCAAATTAATATTTTGTTGCATCAGGCAGTCCGTGGACTGAATTAAGCAACTTCCGACTGACAGGATGATTTGTGTCTCCAAACAGACACAGAGAAAAGCCCTGAAAGACAAGGTGAAAAAAACTGCTGATTATTTCTTACTTCATCCTGGTACAGTCAGGACCTGACAGCACACTTTCAAGACTTTCGCTTCCGAGTCATTCAAATGACTGACTTCCGGCTGAATGTCATACAACACTCAAGTTCTCTGGGATGATATCCTGACAGGGTTACCCACCCGACACTGCGCATATTTAACAGTCTTGCAAAAGATTCTGCATCTGAGACCTGGTTACAGATGCGGATATAATGGACACAGAGAGTCACACCAGAGCAATGTGTACTGTCAATATGCACAACGACAAACCACACAGACTGGAAAAGACTTTTGCAGACAACCGAACAACTACACAATAAGCAAATGAGACAATTTCATTTCACCGCGTCCTAACTGTAAAAGACCAACAACTGCATCACAGGTTGGCGTTGCAACTACTTTAAGCAACAACACAGAGGTGGTCACACTTCATTGATCGTGCACAGCTTATTCCGCAAGTCAAGAGCACACAGAGTCAGAATTATCATTTCTTTCTTTCCCAAGCCGAGATCACTACTGAGACACAGAGGTACAAATGCTGGTCCAGCTGGTTCTGAGGACCGGTTCTTTGGCCATGTGTCCCTGTTAATCAGGTGTATCTGACTGTGGCCAAGTTATACTAATATAATTGGGACTAATCCGGTTGGGTAGGGTGTTGTTTTTGTAGCACTTTTGATCTCCTGGTACGACAAACAATTCATAAATAAAAATAAATAAATAATAATAAAATATATTCATACACTTATATCTATTTTATTCGAAAGACCTATAAGACTTTCAATTATTTCTAAGCACAAAAACAAATTATTTTTTGAATTAGTTTATGACATTTGCTCTTAAGACATGATTATTATCAATGTGCATTTTATGCATTTTGGATCTGGTCTAATTTTTCTTGTGTACATTTTGACAATATTTCTAACTTTCCGAAAGAATGGTGATGAAAGGGTAACTCAAGTGATGTTAGTCGAGTCAGTGTCAATTGCAGTTCAGGCTTGAAAATGACAAAAATCTGGAGGTGCAGAGTTAGAAAGAAGTGAGCTCACCACACCTCACAAAGAAGAAGAATGTGTGGAAGAAAAAAAATACTATCTCTGGTTCTGCTTCAGTTTTGATCAAATCTCTATTGTGAGTGCATATATACATATATATATATACATTGTGGTATATTGGTGGAGTACTCTGAATATCGTGAGAGTGAGAGATAAAGTGAGAGATAAAAAATAGAGTGCGTCGCAGGTCACATATTTCTGTGTGGACGTGACCCGAGTCGGTATATCACTGAGTTTATATACAGTGAATCTGCCCTTGTAAACATTACTGTTGCTGCTCTGAAAAAAATATTAGTTTATTCTTATCCTGTTCTAAATTCTAAAATTTCTTTTTAAAAATAATAATACGAGTATCAGTGAAGAGCCGGGTTAAATGTAGTGTATTGATGAGGGAAATATAACATTATCTAGCTACACCTGGTGAGAGAACTCACACTGTCTCAGCTGCAACCTCAGCATCAGCCCTGTCAGATGAATGCTACCCATCCTGCCCTCATATCAGTCTGAGCTACCCTCAGATTAATTGTCAATCTGGTGGTGACTGTGAGGTTAGCCAACACAACGGTAGATGAAGACATAGGAACTGTATATGCACACTTCAATATTTGTTTATTTATCGCAAGTCACGTCTTCATCGCAATTCCAAAAAAAATGTTATCGTACATCACAGATTTTCCTCATGTGACATCATGACACGACTTTGTTCGATTCAGGAATACCCCAGCCTGGAAAAGCCAGCACACACAAACAACAGGTAACAGAATGCCCAACAGACATTCTGCAGATACTACAGACGAACATCTACAGTATACCATTGCCTCTATGTCATCTACGTTTCCGTACAGCCCACAGAAAGTACACAAAGAATATAGTTTCAAACACCATCCACAATCTTTGTAACTCTGCTTAGCAACACGTCTGCATACATCACATACTAAATTTTGGGGACTGCAAGTGTCAATGATTCAAACTGGAGGCTGATGAGAGCATTTGTAGCAGTGACATCAGCAGTGCAGACACAGCAGAATGAAACTTAACCCAGACCAGGTGTGCTCTTTATTGGATCTGTGCTTGAAGGCCACATGTTTCAAAGTACAAGGAGAAACATGTCAGCACCACAAGTTCACCAGGATGAACCATCGTAGACAGGGAATACGGGGATGAACCTGATACCGTGGTTTACAGGAAAGGCATTTACACAGATCACTACCTGGAGCACAGACTTGAAGTAATCTGGTCCTCACACCACAGGCAGAATCAACAAATACAAAGGCTGAGTTACTCACTGACATTTTATTAAAAAAGATCCAACAGAGAACACCGAAACAAAAAGAAAATCACTTTGTAAAACAAACATGTTTTATGTCTTGATTGATTGAAAACTGATACGACTTCTTATCCATGTTGGCTTAAAATCTGAGGTTCAAAGTTCATTCTTGAACTGCAGTGAACCAATGACAGTCTCATAAACACAGATTCAGACAGCCAGAGTTTCATACGTCACAAACCTAAGGAACCAATCCTGTCAACTCGTGGGGACGAGGGGGCAGGGCTAAATAAACCTGAAACCTTGTCAGCACAGAGAGAGAGAGAGTTAGCTTTAGCACAACCACTTACACTGTGTCAGCCACTGCCAGTTACAAGCTAACAAAAAACATAAACAAATAAAAGATGCTAACAGCGCTAACCGTTCTGATCCGTCTGCTAGTCTCTGGTTCTGGTCTCAGACTCCTCATCCGAGTCTGGGTCTGCCTGAGGCTCAAACATGTGGCTGAGTCTCTGATGTTTCCTCCTCTAACCATCTTGATGTTCTCTGCTCTTTCACCTGTCCACCTGGAGCAAGCAGGTGGTGGGCGGGGCACAAGGCCTGATTTAGATTTGTCAATGAGGAAGTAAGAGGAGATGTTCCAGCCCAAGTTTCTGATTTTTTTTTTTCACTTTTTAAGAGTAGAAACCATGTTGAACAAAATTCTAATCATAGCAGAGGATTTTTTTTTTTTTACAGAGTTTAAAAACATGTCTGGAGAGGAACTTTAATAAAAGTGATATGAGCAATGTTATAATGTTTAGTAAAGCGCAGGATCGCAGTGAGTCCTCACATTCAAAAGTCCTCACATTCAAAAGTCCAGAAGAAGATACTTAACTCCAAATAAAACAGCCTAATAATCTGAAGCTGCATCACTGTACAGCAGCATATTGCTTCAGTGTGATTTTACCTGCACCAATGTGTCACTTCCTCCATGCCTCTCATGGGTTTAACATAATTGCATTCATTATCCAGTCTACACACCTACCTCCTGCTATTGTAAGTTCCAGCTTGACCCAAACGTAATTCAGAACACAAGTCCCTGGGCCATTGTAATTGATGTGCACTTGTTTTTCATGTTCTTTGACAAATACTTCCTAATACAACAAGACAGCTCAAGACCTCACTGTAAACACAAGTGTTTAGCACTCATTCTTTGTGCTCTCGTCATCTCCATCGTCATCTGGTGAGCAAACACAACAGGTCAGGATTTTAATCATTTCCTTCACGGGTAAAAGCCTGTAGTGTGAGGTTTTTTGTATCTTTTTCCTCCACAAACCTGCCTTTAAAATCCCTCTCAAGCTCAGCGCTGGATACTCGATAGATATAGCGAGCGAGGCGTCAAGAATAAAAACCCTTTGAAATTGCCATGAAGCTTTTGAAGCCTATGTCCCACTGCTCAACGCTCTCAGGGTTTTCATCTCTCCCCATCTCTCCTCATTTGCCGAGCAGCTCGCAGGGCCTCGCTGAGCAGCTGTAATGAACTCCAAGTAAGGCATCCAGAGAGAGGAAGGACTGCATGGACAGCCAGGCAGGGCATTACTGTGCTGTACTGTATGTGCCGCAAGATGCTTTATGCAAACACGCGCTCGCAATAATCTACAAAGTTGTAGCAGTGCAGCAAAGCTTGTCACTCATTTTCTAAGATATCCTTCAACTATTTCTGTGCTTGTGAAGTACTGCTGAATGTTAGAAGGATTGCAAGGAAGAGAAGTGACATCACAGGGGTCTGTTCTGCCTGCTCTATTCCAGAAAATAGTTGGTCCCCCTACTGAGCTTCTACTTCACTTCTGTGGTTGTAATGGGCTGGGTTGTTCATTTTCTATCTGAGTGGATTTGGAGGATGAGGAGGCCACCTACCAGCTCGAGCACAGCGGGTGGTGGAAGTCTTCATGAGCAAAAGGAAAAGATTGACAAACAAAGAAACACTCAACAGCAGCATGGGGAATGGCAAGATCAGAGATTGGGTGTTTTAGCAGGCTGATAAACAGTGTGATACTATCAAGTAGCACCAGGAGAGAAACTGGTGTGATGAGATAGTTAGGAAATGGGCTTAAGAGAATTGTGGTCTGATGAAGAAAAGGTGACTTTAGTAAAAAAAAAACCTTCGATTTACCCAAAAGACGCAGACTTCCATTTGCGACAGGGGTAACTTCTTCTACATGGAGGGGCAATTAGGGTTAGAGGGATCTCTGAGACTTCTACAGGCAATGAGGCGTGTCGCCTGCAACATAAGAAGAGAGAGGCACAGTGAAGCGATTCATAATTCACATTTCATGAAGTTCAAGAAAATTTTGCAGTGTATTTTCATTCAACATCAGACACCAAGTGATGAATGGACAATGACATGTTTCTGTTGCAGCATGAACTGTGCTGCACTGTACACCAGTGAGGGGGTCCGTCGGCAAGCTAACTCCCACTGAGCTGAAAAAGAGATTACTTCTGTCCACTGCCCGAAGCATTTAAATGCCTTCAAATCAGGGCCGGGAACTCTCATATATGCATTATCACAACGGGCTGAATCAGCACACAGAGCTCAGTGCCAGGTAGAGGAGGAGGAGAGAGAGAGGAGAGACGCAGGCGGGAGATGAGACATGATCAGAATGTACCAGGCTCCAGTCGGAGTGTAAAGTGAGGCAACAACAGAGGCTGTGGAGAACAGATATGAATAGGAAAGAAGCACGAGACAAGAGGAAGCAGATTAGAATTACATTCTGTTATCTAACTCTTTAGCTTCAATGACCTTGCACAGTTCAAATCTCAAAGTACCGGTGACTGTGAACGATACACAGATAGTATTGCACATAACACACAAACAAACAGGTAACAGCTGCTCAAAGTGCAGACATTTTAACATGGTTAATGAAGTCTCTAAAGTGGAAACAAAGTGATGCGCTGTGGACACCAAGCGGCAACCTCCGAGGATGAAAAGTGATGCATCAACGCTGAAGTACCAAAAACTGC